>NW_004443990.1:3130084-3164022 GCF_000243295.1 Trichechus manatus latirostris
GCTCTCCCCATACTGTGACAGCACACTCCTCCTTTCCGCCCGATTCCCCATGTCCATTCAACCAGCTCCTAACCCTCTCTGCCTTCCCATCTCACCTCCAGACAGAAGCTGCCCGTTTAATCTCTTGTATATATTTGAGCTAAGAGACATACTCCTAATGAGCATCACTTTATGTCTCACAGTCCAGTCCAATCCCTGTCTGAAGAGTGGGCCTCAGAAATTGTTTTAGTTCTGGGCTGACAAGAGAATCCAGGCGCCATGCTTTCCGGGGTACCTCCAGTCTCAGACCATTAAGTCTGGTCTTCTTACCAGAATTTGAGTTCTGCACCCTACCTTTCTCCTGCTCCATCTGGGACTCTCTGTTGCGTTCCCTGTCACTGATGGCAGCCAGGCACCATCTAGTTCTTCTGGTCTCAAGCTGATGAAGTCTCTGGTTTATGTTGCCCTTTCTGTCTCTTGGGCTAATACCTTCCTCATATCTTTGGTGTTCTTCATTCCCCTGTACTCCAAGTGGTTGGGACCAATTGATGCATCTTAGATGGCCACTTGCAAGCTTTTAAGACCCCAGACGCTACTGACCAAAGTAGGATGCAGAACATTTTCTTAATAAGCTTTGTTATGCCAATTGACATAATGTCCCCTGAAAGCATGGTCTCCAGACCCCTACCCCTGCTATTCTGTCCCTCAAAGTGTTTGACTGTATTCAGGAAACTTCTTAGCTTTGGTTTAGTCCCCTTGTGCTGACTTCCCCTGTAGTGAGTGCCGTCCTTCCCTTCACCTTTCTTATCTACTATCTAGTTAGTAAATAACCCTCACCCTCCCTCCCCACCCTCATAATCATCAAAGAATGTTTTCTTGAGTTCTTATAATAGTGGTCTTATACAATATATGCCCTTCTGTGACTGACTAAATTCACTCAGCATAATGACCTCCAGCTTCCTCCATGTTATGTTTCACAGCTTCATTGTTGTTCTTTATCATTGCATAGTATTCCACTGTGTGGATATACCATAATTTGTTTATCTATTCATCCCCTGATGGGCACCTAAGTTGTTTCCATCTTCTTGCTATTGTGAACAGTGCTGCAATGAACATGGGTGTGCATACACCTATTTGTGTGACGGCTCTTATCTCTCTAGGATATATTCCAAGGAGCGGGATAGCTGGATCATATGGTACTTCTACTTCTAGCTTTTTAAGGAAGCACCAAATCTATTTCCAAAGTGGTTGTACCATTTTACATTCCCACCAACAGTGTATAAGTGTTCCAGTCTCTCCACAACCTCTCCAGCATTTATTGTTTTGTGTTTTTTGGATTAAAACTAGCCTTGATGGGGTGAGATGGTTATCTAATTGTAGTTTTGATATGCATTTCTCTAATGGCTGATGATCGTGAGCATTTCTTCATGTGTCTGTTAGCTGCCTGAATATCTTCTTTGGCAAAGTGCCTGTTCATATCCTTTGCCCATAGTTTTTGAGAACTTTAAATCACTGTCCTTTTTTTTTTTTCTATAGATCTTCTTCTAAAAGTCAGGTTTCATTAGAGGGTGAATCTGGACCCTAAAGCAAATGAATTTCATATTAGAACTCAGTTAAGTTGGGGAATCTTTCTGGAAGAGTTGTCCTTAAAGCACAATTAAACAATCTCTTTAGATTCTTTTTCCTATAGACATTAAGTTCCTAGTTCCTTAGTGTCAACATTTGGAATTTATTGTGTTGCTTTTTATTTATGTAGCGTGCTTTCTAAGTGCTAATCTTCTTATGAACAATCTACCACAAACTAAAGTCTACTATCAGTAAGTGTGCAATATTCAACACCACTAATAGTTGAAAAAATGCAGATTAAAACAATTTTATGCTTTTTCACACACACACACAAAAACAATTCTCAAATCAGTGAAAGCATAAGAAACAACAGCACTTTTATATGCAAAAATAAAATTGGTAGAATCTTTCCGAAGGTCATAGGAAAAGTATTTAAATGGCCCTTCTCCTCCATCATTCTCTACCACATCATTCATCTAGTTTTATTTTCTTCCTAGCACTTACTACTCCTAAACTACCCTTTAAAAAAAATTATCTGCCTCACACACATTAGAGTGCAAGCTTCATAACAGCAGAAGTCTTGTTCACTAAAGTATCCTGAGTCTAGTACATCTCCTGGAACAGAGTAAGTGTTCAAAAAAACTTAATAAATAAGTGATAGTCACTGCAGTATTATTTTTTAAAAAGCAAAAACAAAAAAAAACTTTTGGAAACAATCATTAAACCCAAAATGATTATATAAACTACAGACTTGCATTCAATGAAATACCAAATTTTTTTTAAAAAACAATGAGTCAGATCTGCAAGTAACTAATATGGGAAGATCTAAGGCACACTAAGTGAAAAAAATAGGCTGCGAAATACATCAGAATGATATCATTCATGTGTTGTGAGGAAAAACACACATATACACTAAAGTACGGAAAAAAGTATGGAAGGATAATACCTAATCGGCAAGTAACCACTGATAGGGAGAGGGAGTAGGATTTGGGGAGGGATTAAGGCGTGCATTTTTATGTACTTCTATGATCAGCTTCAAATTACCAAATTTCTCTAATTTTATTTTTAAATAAATGCTAACGTGTTTATGTAAGCTACTGTAAACAAAATGGGGCATAAATACTTGATAGCATAAAAACTACTACACATACATATGTACAGACATCAGTCAACTGAAATAAATGTACCTTGAACAGCTGCAATTTGTTCTTTGTGTGACTTCAACAAAATCCCAGGATGCTACTTTATCGGCTGTCTCCTCTTCACAAAGACCACCAGATGAAGCTGAATACTTCCTCCTAAGATTTGAAATTATGAAATTTTTTAGAATTCATAAAATTTTCTACTGTTAAACCTGAATTAAGCACTAATATTGAATTTTAAATATCAATTTTTTGAATTAAAGAAAAATCATACAAATGACTGTTTATACTTTAAATATCTACTAATTATAAGTAATAACCAACATGCAATTTTTTTAACTTGAAAATGAAAATACATACTTGTTCTGTGCTCTGTTCATATTGCATTCTTGCCAAACTCTATCCACCACATGAGTTGCTAATTTTCTGGGTATTTTCCCACCATGGTGGCTAGTACTATCAGAGTTGAAGCCATCAGATACTGAAGAAAATTTTACCCACTTCTGGGCAGACTGGGGATCAACTGAAAACACAAACAAAAAAGAACTGGCTATAGGAGAACAAAGGCAGGTTTAAAGTAAAATTATGTTTTTATTTTTTTAATTAATTTGCGATATAACTTGCCCCAGATATGTAGTAAGCCTACTTACATTTGAGGCAAAAAGCATGTTACTTTACTCCTAACACAGAAAACAAAAATTTGAATGGGAAATGTAGACTGGATGGCAGTACTGTATCAATATTTATTTCCTCACTTGGAGGAATGCATGGTAGTTATGTAGGACAGCATCCTTAATTTTGAGAAATACACTGAAATATTTACAGGTGAAAGGGCACCATGTCTGCAGCTTGTTCTCAAATGGTTCAGAAAAAGACCAACAATAATGAATGTATACATATAAAGAGGGTGACAGAGCAAATGTTAACACACTGAGAATCTGGATAAGAGAGTTCTTTGTACTATACTTGCAACTTTTACGTAAGTTTGAAATTATTTCAAAGTAAATTATTTTTTAAATGCTTACTGGACTCAACACATTTAACATAATAGCTGATGAAATAAATTAGTATAATACCTGTTTGGACTTCCTCAGGAGATGTAGGTGGTGTAAGAGTAACCGAAGACATAGCAGGATCTCTTGTGGAAGCAGGCACTTGGTGGACACCCAAGCAAGAAGCTGAACAATGAGAGGATCCCACAGAGCTAGGAGTAGGAATGTCTGACTGAGGGACTAGAACAAAGCAAGCTGGGTAGATCATTCGAACACCAGCTGAAAGGAAAACATATGAACACACAGGAAAATTAATTAGTGTTGTGAATATAGCAGAATGAGTTTCACTCAAAATGTACCATTATGGAAAACTAGATATAAGATGATCAGATTTGTGCAGATAAAATTGTATTTTCATAAATATACGCTCTTTTGGCATAACGTTTTTCTTGAAGAATCCACAAGAAAGTATTAATAATGGTTAGCTTTGGAGAGAGAAACTTAGAAGAAAGCAGCTTTTCTTTTCATTTTTGGATTTTCTAACTATTAATGTGCATTGCTTTTAAAAATTTATTTTAAAAACTTAACAAAGGTAGTCTACACACTAGAATTATGGACCATTTTCTACTTGCTTCTTCACATGTCTCAATTTTAATAGTCTAGTACATGTTTGTGTTTTTTGCCACAACTGCCCTAGCAGTAATATGTTTATTGAAATTGAGCACTGGTAATCTATTAAAAAAAAAAAATCCAAATAAGGCAATCTTCATATGTAACATTACCATTAAGACTCCATTAAATACTGTGTAACAGACTAATCCCAATTATCTGCTCGATTACACATTCCCTATGCCTGCCACATCTCTCTAAGGTGGAGTACATGTCATCACTCCATTGACAGGCTTGGTTCTGTGACTTGCTCTGGAATGTGTCTGTGGCGTATACTACACCTAGCAGGAGCCTTAACATGCTTGCATGGTCAGTGCAAACTCTTATTTCTGTTCTCTGCCATGACATCAGCATCCTAAACATGGCTACCTTGTTACCTAAGTCCCTGAATGAGAAGACACACAAAACATAGCCAATCTGAAAGGAGCTAACCTGGACAGAGTCAACCAAAGTCACAAGACCTTTAGGTTCATTTTCTGCCTTTTCAGTTATCAGAGGCAACAGTTTTACCAAATGTTAAAACACTGCATAACATCGTTTGCCAACTTCCAGTCTCCAAATATTATTCATTCACAATTATCTACTATCTTCCCTCCCTTAGCATGGTGGGGTATATTTCCCCATGTCAATGGCTTTGGGCTTGGCCATGTGACTAGTTTTGTCTAACAAAATGTGAGCAAATGTGACAGATACCACAACCCAGCAGAAGCTTTAAATACACTTGTATGGCTAGGCCTGGTTCCTATTATTCCTCTACTGTTATAAAGACAGCATGTTCCAGACAGTGAGTACTCCTTTAACCTAGGTTGCAAAATGAGAAGATACATGGAGCTAAACCACAGTCAAGCTGCAGCCCTTATGTAATGTGAGCAGAAAATAATAAACACTTGATGTTGAAAGCAACTAAGGTATTGGAGATGTTTGTTATTCAGCAAACACTACCTAATACGTACAACCATGTGATTTCCCCTTTAAGAATACTCAGGATCCATACCAACAAGAACTTCCACTGCAGCTAAAGAATCGTCTTCCCAATCCATATCTTCCTGTTTTTCTTCAGACATCTCCTTCAAGCAAGATGAGATAGGATAGAACTGTTTCCATTCACCAATCAATTTTTTTGTAGCTGAATCAGACATCTTGAATGCCTGTCCTGTGAGAGTGCCATTTAGTCCAAATGGGCTTAAGATAACTAGAAATCCAAAACAGACATCAGGTAAATAATGAAAGACTGTTATACCAAATAAGAACAAATCGAACAGTTTGGCAAGTAATTATGTAACTCTAAAAAAGAAACGGAAACTCATAATGATCATTTCAGAGAATAACAATTTATTGCACTTCATTATTGTGACGATAAAGGACAACACTTAGCTTATTATAAAAACTTTTAAAAAAAATTGTGCTTTACACGAAAGTTTACAGAGTTAGTTTCTCATTAAACAATTAATACACATATTGTTTTGTGACACTGGCTGCCAACCCCGCAACATGTCAACACTCTCCCCTTCTGGACCCTAGGTTGCCCATTTTCATTCATTCGGCTTTCCTGTCCCCTCCTGCCTTCTCATCCTTGCCCCTGGGCTGATGAGCCCATTTAGTTTCACATACATTGTTGAACTACATGTGTTACTGTTTGTTTTACAGGCCTGTCTAATCTTTGGCTGAAGGGTGAACCTCAGGAGTTATTTCAGTACTGAGTTAAAAGGGTATCTGAGGGCCACACTCTCAGGGTTTCTCCAGTATCTGTCAGACCAGTAATTCTGGTCTAAAAATTGTTAAAAATTGTCTACCACCCCCCAAAAAAAAAAAAACTCAGATGGATAGAATTTCAAAATGAACTGGAAAATGTGAAACCTTTAGTTCCTCTTGACCCCTACTAAGGAGAAACAATGTGTATATAGAAATCTAAGTGCTTAAAATGTACTGTCACATAAATTTTAAAAAGCAAATTTAGAATTAAAACAATATACTGCCAGTACTTAAAAACAAAGCACCAGAAATCTTAAAAAAATATTCCCTCTAGAGTTCAACCATTTTCACGGTATAAAGATGTTATAAGTCCCTGTGTTCCTATGTTAAAAATGGCTATGTGGCCTGACACACAAGATGACCTTGAAAATACAATCATTTATAGATGCAATGTTACTAAAAATAACTCTTTAAAATGTTACCATTTATGTTAAAGGATTGTTCAGTAATATTTGAACTAAAAATTTTATTTCATTGACTACTCTAATTGGAGACAAAAAAGTAAGCTGCATGAAAATCTTCATTAGGCTAACAATTAGTGGGAAATTCCAGGAATCTCGAAATGTAAAACGACCAACTTCAATAAGGATCCTCTTGAAACAACAAAAAATGATCAAATATCTAAGCCAATAAAATAATCTACCTTGAAATGGGCTATTAGACTGTTGAGCAAGGGTGATATGCTCTTCATTAAGAAGGTACACAGGTTGATGTTGGTTAATTTCCACACTGGTACAAACATTGCTGTCTCCATGCAAGAAAAAGGTGAAAGAGCAGGACAAGTGTTCACTAATAAAGAAGAAAAAGTTGTATTTTAGAGATGATCAATGATCAAACAATAAGTTAACGTGCTTTTCTTTATTAAGAAGTTACACCACAAAAATATGTATTTTCTTCAACGCAGCAACTATACTTCATCATCTGAAGGAAAAAAATCATGGATCTGAGTAAAGATTTATCTATAAGAAATGTTCTTCACAGAATTTTTTATAATAGAAAAAGCTGCAAATAGAGGAACCAGTTAAACAAGTTAGGTACACTCATACATACAATTAGAATACAGTCACAAGAATCAGTAAAGGTGAGGGAGTGGATTTACTGACAAGATAGGCTACCAAAATAGTATGATCTCATTTTTTTGAGAATAATAAGAGTTTTCTTTGGCAAAAAAGTCTTAAGTGCGTAGTAAAATTAAGAATGACTTAATTTTTATTTTTGATTATTTTTCTCCTGCATATATAAGAAAATTAAATCGAAGTATATTTTCTAATTTTATTATTTCTGAAAGTGGGTTGCATCTTACAATTAATCCAGCATTTAATGCAGTGCCTCCCCACTCCATAAGTTTTACTAAAGCAATGACGGGCTTACAATTGAAAGCAACCTAAAATCAAAGATATATGCAAAAAATGGCAGTTTATTAATGTTTAGGTATGGCTGGTATGCACGGCTGAAAAATAAAGTCCCCAAGAAGAAAGCAGATATATGCTTATAAAAGTCAAGTAGCCCAGAAGAGAATGAGATTGTAAAGAAAAAATAATTCACTTTTCTTATTTGTTTCACATACTTATTTTAAGAATTCATCTTAAAGAAACAGTTCTTTAAAATATGACCATTAACCCCTTGTTGTCAAGTTGATTCCAATTCACAGCAACCCTATAGGACAGAGAACTGCCACATAAGGTTTCCAAGCTTGTAATTTTTACTGGCGCAGACTGCCACATCTTTCTCCTGCAGAGCAGCTGGTGGGTCTGAACCACCAACGTTTCAGTTAGTAGCTGAGCGCTTAACCACTCCATCACCAGGGCTCCGTATATGACCATTAGTCAACTTAAAACTTCTTGTGTATATACATATATCTTGCATATATGTGTAAGAATGTATATAATAGCTCTTTAAAATATGACCATTAATCAACTCAAAACCTCTTGAATATATACGTGTATGTGTATGTATACTTCCTGTGTATATGTGTAAGCTGTCGTGAATTATTTCTGGACAAGGCAGGGCAAAATAAAGTGATAGAAAAGTAATGCTGCGGCTAATACAAGTGGGAAAGTAGAAAGTAGGAAAGAGGTAAAAAGTAATACAGAGCTGCAAATTTCTTCACATTTTATATATCACAGGAGCCAACAGATAATGGCAAAAGTTGACAGAACAAAAAATTTAAATTCAAGCATATTACTTCAAGTTATGAAAGTAATCAAAAGAAAAACTGAAAATCAAGTAACCAATGAAACAAATCTACATCTTTCAGGGTACATCTACATGTACATTTCTGGAATTATGGCTGCAGTCACCACAAGAAATAAAAGTTTTAAAATGCTGGTTACTTCCAAGTGATGAGAATGGGATATTTGTTTTGAGCAGGGTCTTTAACTACTTTTTGACTTATAATACTATTCTTCACTGAAGGAACCCTGGTGGCACAATGGTTAAGCCCTCGGCTGCTAACCAAAAGGTCAGCGGTTTCAACCCACCAGCCGCTCATCAGGAGAAAAAGACCTGGTGATCTATTCCCATAAAGATGACAGCCTAGGAAACTCTACAGGGCAGTTCTACTCTGTCCTATAGGGTTCCTGTGAGTCAGAATTAAATCGACAGCACACAACAACTCTATACTGCTTGAATCATATTAAAATTACTTTTAAGTTTTAAAAAAACACTTCTATGTATTAATCAGTGATTATTACATCTTCCCTCACCCCAATAGTTATTTTAATAAGCTTTTTATTTTGAAATAATTTTACATTTACAGAAAAGTTGCAAAGGAGAGTTCCCACTATACTCTTCACCCAGTTTCCCCAATGTCTACATCTTACATAACCATGCTATATGTGTCAAATAAGTAATTAACATTGGTATATTACTATTAACTAAACTTCAGACTTCATTTGGATTTCAGCAGCTTTCCCACTTATGCCCTGATTTCTATTCCAGGATCCAATCCAAGATGCACATTGCCATTTTTTTAAAATTTAAATTAAGCCTATTTCTTGTCTGACAAAAATGTTAATCTATTGGAACAGCTATTAGTGGACTAATTATGAAGACTACACACATGTGCAGAGCCCTGGTGGCATAACAGTTAAGCACTTGGCTGCTAATAGAAAAGTCAGTGGTTCAAACCCACCAGCCGCACTCCACGGGAGAAAGATATGAGAGTCTGCTTCCGTAAAGATCATTGCCTTCGAAACCCTATAGGGACGTTCTGTCCCATAGGGTCACTATGAGTCACAACTGACTCGATGGCAACAGGTTTTTTTGGTTTTATAGACATTTGGTTTAATATAAGGGTATAAATCTACAATAATCACCAACTCAAGATAAGTAAAGGGGCTATTAACTAATAACAGCTTTTAGGACTGCCCATCCAGGAAGAGACCATTTTCATTGCTCATTTTAAGGAATAAGCTCAATTTAATTATCTCTGCACTTCCAGCAGTGGTGAATGACTACCTGTACTACTGTATTGCAAAACAGACAAAAAACCTACCAAACACAAACCTAATTCCAAACACACACACATACACACACACAAAATCCACACACACATTCAAAACAACTCTGCACTAAACTCAGCATCATATTTAGACCTATACGCAATTGTACTTTTTCACTAAGCCACCAAGTGGAAGCAAGTAAAAGGGGTGTTATTCCTTTATTCAACAAGTGTTCCAGGGCACAAATATTTGGGGTACAGGCATATGGCACTGTTAGGCACACAATTTAATTAGTTATGGTAAGTGCTGTGATGAAAATCAAGTACAGGATGCTATGAGAATGTCTTAATAAGACCTAGATACTGACACTAAACTTTTAATTCCTAAGGAGAAAAAAATGTAATAAGGTAACACCACAAAAGTTATTCTGATGTCCTTTGGAGCCTTACATCAGTCCACCCCCAATACTTGTTACTTCTCCAACTTCCTATCTTACTGGTCTTCCTCTTTCACACTGGCCTCCCTGATGTTCCTTAAACACATTAGATATTTCTCTACCTGAAACACTCTAGATATCCACATTCACCTCCTTCAGGTCTTTACTCAAATGATGCCTTCTGGGTGATGTCTTCACTGATTTAAAAAAAAAAAAAAACTTGCTGCTGTCCAGTCAATTCCTTCACTGATTACCCTATTTTAAATTGCCCCTCCCCGCAATTTCTCTTCACTTTTTTTTTGTTATCACCATCTAACCTTATGTAGTCTACTTATTTCTTATAGTCACCCTTCCCAACCCAGACTGTAAGCTCTACTGGAATAAGAATTTGTCTTTGTTCAATGTTTTATCTCCAGCATCTAGAATAGTTCCTTTGCACAAAGTAGGTACACACTAAATACTATAAAGTCAAGATCTGAACTGCTTACTTCTCACTAAACATATACCCTTTCTTATCAAGTCTTTATTTATATAGTTGTCCAAGCCAGAAATTTGAATCATTCTAAAGTCTTCTTTTTCCCTTCACTCCCTACCTTCAATCAATCTGCCACCAATTCCTACTTCCCCAACTCTTGACTTCTGGCTTGCTTTGTGACCTTCTTTGGCCAGCAGAAACTTGAAATATGCTTATGCAATTGTTTGCCCTCCAGTGCTTCTTTCTTCACCATGATAAGAACATGTCTTGGCTGGCCCACTGGTCTGAGGATGATGAGAAACAACATATGGAATGGACCTCTACTCAATCTGCAGTTTAGAGTATAGTCTAGATTGGCTAACCCCCAGCTGACCTGTAGATGCATGAGTGGAATACACGACTGCTGTGTTAAGTCACCAAGTTTTGGGAGTGGTTTGTTACACAGCAATAACTGATACAGAAATTGCTACCAAAAATGAGGTGCTAACACTTTTTAAAAAGAAATGCTTTTGGACACTGGTATATAGTCTAAATTTACCCCTTATTTGCTACAAAAGATCATTAATCTTCCCGAAGAATCAGTTTTTGTTTATTAAATAGATAATAAAAGAATCCACAATTGAAAAAAAAAAAAAAAAAACAACAACAACAACAAGGTGCTGCCATAACAAAAACCTAAAATATGTGGCACTGGCTTCGGGACCAATTAGTGGGTGGCAAGTACACTGGAAAAACAGTGAGGAAACTGTTATGAGAATCTGGAAAAATGGTGGCCTGTGTTATGTAGTAAAAAAAAAATACTTTGTACAACTGTTGCCTGAAATAATACAGAAGGTAGAAAATGTACCTAATGAATTTACAGAGTTGGGGGAACAGATCAAGTCAAAATGCAGAAAATGTATATTAGCTGTTACCAGCTATACTTGATAAAAGTACTAAAAGAAAGAGATTAAACTCAGAAAAGAACTTGCTGGCTTGCTAGCATAATTTAGAGAAAATACAGACAGCCCAGAAACTACAGAGTTGGAATATGAAATTGATTCTCAACAAAGCAAATGGTGTGGCCATTATAACATACCCTCAGGGAAAAAATCAGGTGAGTGACTCTAATACCATTTGTTAAGAGCAGTAAACATGATTCTTGACATCAGTTAAAAATTAGGATTTTTAAAAAATTACTTTTAAGCCTTCATACATTTATTTTTCTTAAAGAAGTTATCTAATATAAACAACTATATACATAACTACTTTTATTACTATTATGTGGGAATGCATATATAGCCATATTTATGCTTTTCTTCCTTTTGAGAATGTCCTCTTTTCTTACACAAGTGCTGCTTCTATAATTTCTAAGGTTAAGTTATATGGCATGTAAGTACACAATAATCTCTAAATAGTATTTTTATCTTAACAAATCACTAATGTTTGATTTCTGAGAGGCACATACCCAACATGCCCGTCATATGTATTAATATACAAGAGGCAGAAACCAATTTTCAAAGTATTTTTCTTTCTAAACTATAAAAAAAAGGATATGAGAATCTAAAAACAAGATAAAAAGCTATAAAAGAATAAATGAAAAATTGGTATTCAACTGGCTAGAACGAATATTTTTCAATACTACAACTCTTTTCTTTTACAAGTTTGTCAGCAAGCTTTAGAACAATTAAAAATATTCCTTGGTCCAAAAAAAAAAACAAAACCCCCTACCGTCAAACCAATTTCAACTCATAGCAACCCTGTAACTACAGAGTAGAACTACCCCATAAGGTTTCCAAGGCTAGAAATCTTATGGAAGCCAACTACCACATCTTTCTCGTGTGGAGCAGCTGGTGCGTTCAAATCGCCGACCTTTAGGTAAGCAATCGAGCACTTAACAGATGAGCCATCAGGGATCCTCATTTCTTGGGAGAGGGCAAATTCCCCTATAAATGTTCTTTAAAAAAAAAAAAAATCTAGGTAGAGAGGGCAAATTTTGAGTACATTTATAGGGAAATTAAAAAATACTTATATCAAGGAAAACATTTATTAGGGAAGAGATTCAAGCAAGCATACGTATAGAAACTGTAATTTGATTAACTTTAGGGATCAAATAAGTGTGCTACAGAAATGATTATGAATGCTGTGTGCTTACTCAGTAACTGAACAGCAGATTTTAAAATCTGAATTGCAAATACTTGCAAGAACATTTGCAAGTATAAGCAACAACCTAAAACAGTCTCATGTTCTTTTTCTTTAAAAGACAAAGAGGTTAAGAGACCTAAATTTTATATCCTGGTATCTAATGTTCCTTTAATCAATGAAATAATAGTTCTTAAAAAGAACACAGCTTTCAACTGTTACATACATAAAATGCTGAACAAAAAAAATACTGAATATTAAATAAAAATACTCAAAATGGGTTTTTACCACAACAGAAAAGAAAATTATGTGACAAAAAATCTATTTTCCTAAAGGGATTATTATAACCTTTGAAATGTTTAAAAGAAGTACATTAACTTCTCTTAAATACTATTTAAGAAAATGAATTTAAAATCTGGTATACAAAAAAATCATGGAGGCCATCTTTTCAACTTCCACAATAGCCTTTCCATACGCCCAACTAGCACTTGACCATCTTAACTTTTAAATCAAAAAAGAAAATGTGGCTTTTTTATATAAAATGATAAATTTGTCTCCTAGAGGTCTTTGTAAAAATCCAATATTCCAAAGTGCAAAACATGCGATCGATGCTCTCAGCTCCTGCTGTGTATCTGCACTGCCCTACTTACCAGCAGCTCTCAATTCCAGCTGTCTGTGATCAAAGAAAAGCATCACCTCCTATACTACTAGCACACGTTCCCAATATAGTCTGACCTTCTTGTAACATAAAATGGTTTAAAATAAACCAAGTTTGTGTATGATATAGGTGAAAAAATTAAGTATTCTCAATAGAGTAGAAAATTTCTGAAATTTTCTTATTAAAGCAATACTCCAGTCAGAGAATATTACAGAACAAAGAGAATGTTAGGTAATACCGGCACACTAAATTCAAAATGGCTTTTCTTTCAAGGAGAGATGTTATCAGTTATAATATCACCTCATTAAACACTTTTGGCACTTAGAAAAGTGGAGTTAAAACAAACACATGTTACTATAAGGTAATGCAGACAATACCCTTGCTCTCTAGGAGTTTATACTGTTAGACCCAAAACAAGAAAGTATGAGTGAGGCAGAATTTTACAGATGATAAAACCCACACAAATCACCTTCTGTTGTAGAAAGAAATATTCCAAACAAAAGAATTCTTTAATCTAAAAAAGAAAATGAAAACATGCTTATAAAGTCAGCTGTTATCATAACTTAACAGTTTGAAATATATATTGCATTGCTGTTGTGCGTTGTTGATTTCGACTCATAACGACCCTATAGGACAGAATGGAACTGCCCCAGAGATTTTCCTAGGCTATAATCTTCACGAGAGCATTTCACTAGGTTTTTTCTCCTTTGGAATGGCTGATGGGTTCGAACTACCAACCTTTTGGTTAGCAGCCAAGTACTTTAACCACTGTGCCACTAGGGCTCCGCATATACTACATTAAACCCAAAAAAACCAAACCCATTGCTGTCGAGTAGATTCCAACTCATAGTGACCCTACAGGACAGAGTAGAACTGCCCAACAGTGTTTCCAAGGGTGCCTGGTGGATCTGAACGGCCGACCTTTTGGTTAGCAGACGAACTCTTAACCACTATGCCACCAGGGTTTCCATATACTGCATTAAGAGGTGCTATATCTAATCTATTTTTAGTATTTCTGTTCGGTAGATACAGAAAGATAATATCCCATTTTGCTGGTAGGGAATTCAAGGCACAAAAAAGTTAAATGGCTTGTCTTAAAATCATAAAACCAGCTACAGGAAATGTTGATTTAAAACCCTAGTCATCCTAATTCTTATTTATTTCATTAATTCAACTAGTTCCCAAACTTATCTTACATTAGAATCACCTGGAGATCTTTTAAAAATTCTAAAGCCCAAGCCACATCCCCAGACCAATTAGTTCACAATCTATGGTGGCAAGACACAGGCGCAAATATTTGTTTAAGCTCCCCAGGTGATTCTCACATCAAGACAAGTCTGAGAACCACTGCATTATTCTATATGTCTGCAGCCTTCAGAGTAACTTTTAAAAAATTCTTAAAGTTACAGGTATAATTTCAATATCGGGTATTCTTAACATAGCTCTGTGAATAAAAAAATCTGTATTAAAATCCAGAAGATAACACCTTATCTGTGGATCTTGTATATATTTCTGCTCACTTGGTAAACATATTACTTACCTTATACAGTAAAGACTGCTTAGAAAGTAGTAACATTATTATTCTGGTTTACAACTTTAAGAGCTCTACAAGTGCTCTTTTTTCTCACTGTTGTTTTTAAGAGATCTGTTTTTACTATGTCCTCTCACTTTAAAAAGGTGTAGGTAAAGGAGATAAAATGGTCTACCAGGTCCATAATCTGTCTCATATTTTCTATGCCCTAAAATCCAGCTCTAACACTTGCTAGCTATATGACCTTGGATAAGTTACTTAACCTCTCTGTTATTCAGGTTTATCACTTGTAAAATTGGGGCAGTAATATGGTTGTTGTGAGAATTACTTAGTACATATTAAGCCCTAATTTAGAACAGTGTCTGATAAACAGGATACCCAGTAAGTGCTGGAAATGTTTGTTCTTTACTGAGTGGGTCAATTCTGCTTAGGCAAAAGGTTTCTTACTCCTTCCTCCCTTTCAGAAAAAAATTATTATCATTTATATCTAATGACAGCAGTTCAAAAAGACAGACTTGTATGAGTCTATACTAAGAACTGTAGTAAGAAAAGCTCAAGGCAGAGGGAAGGAGGGAGAGAAAGGGAGAAATGGAGGGAGGGAGGGCATTCTTAGCACTTAATTCTTCTTACAAATGTTCCTGGAAAGCATGAAAATGTGGAAAATTGACTATGCAAATCCCAATGACTCAAGCACCACAGCGAAATTTCATGGGCCATTAAGAACTATGACATCATCACTTAAGATTCTAGAAATATGATGCGTAACAGTCTTGATGACAGACATGAAGGACAGATCAACACAGACAAGGGGAGAACAAAAAATGTGTTAAGACTTCTGAAGTAACTATGCTTAACCCAGGCAGATAGAGGGTACTTTGATATAAGGTAAGGGGTTTCCCCTACTTTTGAGAATCTAGAGCATACTCACAATTTAACATACAATTCTAGGAAGGTTCCCAGACTATCAGATAGAAGATATCTTTTACCAATAAACACTACCAAGCTCAGCAGGGCTAGCCTGAGAAGAATGCAGTTAATACAACAGCCACTATACACATGAGACTTTCAAAAGTCCTTGAAATGTGACTAGTCCAAGTTGAGATATGTTCTAAGTATAAAATACACACTGAATTCTGAATACTTACTACAAAAAAATGTAAACTATCTTATTACCACCTTTTATGTATTTAATTACATGTTGAAATGATATAACTTTGGATATACTGGGTTAAATAAAATATATCATTAATTTCATCTTTTTTCTTAATTTTCTTTAATGTACCTACTATAAAATTTAAAATTATATATGTGGCTCACATTACATTTCTATTGAACAGTGCTACCACAGAAGACAAGAAGAAGGAAATGAGTCCTTAGAAACCAAAACAGTGCTAGTTTTTAGCTTCTTTAGAAGTTCAGGTTTTCAGAGATATCGAGGAACCCAACCAAAGGACGTCCTAAAGCTATGTATAGTAGCGACTAATACATCTCCAGCAGAGACTTCAATTTCATGGTGCTTATTTTTAATTCATTTTGATGATCAGGAAGATAACGTAAAAGCCACAGGTGCAGTGGAAGATACATAGACTTGTGGATGGAATTTAAAGCATATTCTCTCATCTACCGTCTCTGAAAAGGAAAAACTTTACCAACTTTAGTGACACTTCAGAAGTATTTATTTTAATTGTAAATATAAAAGCTCTGGTCTAAGCAATGCTATCAAAAGAACTTTCTATAAAGATGAAAAGTTCTATACCTGCACTGTCCAATACAGTAGCCACTAGCCACATGAGAACTTGAAATATGGCCTGTACAACTAAGGAATTGAATTTTTAATTATTTTTAACCCAGCTGTATCACTAGGAGCCCTGGTGGTGCAGTGGTTAAGCACTCAGCTGCGAACCAAAGGGTCGACACTTCGAACCCACCAGCTGGTCCACAAGAGAGACATGGCAGTCTGCTTCCATAAAGATTTACAGCCTTGGAAATCCCATGGGGGCAGTTCTACTCTGTCATATAGGGTTGCTATGAGTCAGAATCCACTCAACGGCAACAAGTTATTTGGTTTGGTATCACTAGAATTTCATTTCCTCTCTTTCAGTTCCTGAAGAATGTTAACCAGACAACTAACTACATGGAAGTCCAGACTGTTAGAAAATGAGAATTTTTGTTTTTTGGGATTTTTGTTTGTTTTTTTTAAAGAAGGAAGAGGAAAATTTTTTAAAAAGTAAGGAATGTTATTTTCTCTGTTCAGGTCAAACCAGTTTCACAGCACAATGTTCTTCCTTCATAACACTGTTATTTTCTTTTTAAGAATGTCTATACCATTTTAATAAAAAATGTGTTCATCACTCAACAAAAACAGTATATATGTTTCTGCTTCATAAGGGGCTAGAAACTCATAAATTTAAAGTCTAGTCTATCCACTTTCCCTAAATCATTCCATTGAATTCAATGGAAAAGAAGTCCCAAACTATAACTAAAAGATGAGAAGCTTAACTGCTTGATTTTTCTCTGCTTACTTTTCTAAAGGGAGGAGAAGGGCCAGGGAAGTTCCTAAGGGGGCGGGGGGAACTTGAGGACCAGCTTTTATCTCTCCTGGATAAAGTCAAGTTCACACCACAACTATGCCTCAAAAAATAATCAAAAAGGGTATAGTATTTCTGGTAAAACGCCACTAATAAAACATAATTTGAATTTAGCTCCCCTCCTAAATGGGTCAGGCCATGGAAAACACTACAGCTCAATTACATGGTGAAAGAAACTCTTGGGTTCATGGAAATCTCCAGCACGAAAAGTTGTATTTTCAATTAACAGCAGCCCCATTAAGAGTTTCTTTCATAAAGAGAAATAAAGATAGTTTCAGTACTTTACAAGGTTGATTAAACACATTCATTTACCTCTACTCCCTTGTGAAACCCCCTCTATATAGACAGTAAAGGGCACAGAGAAGATGAAGAGAATGGTAGCTGTGACAGCGGTAGACAAGAAATGGCCACAAAATTTGGGGAGGTAGCCAGCAAAGGCAAAAATAGTAACTGACTCAGTAGATAAAGGCTAAGGAGAAGCAGCCAAGATGCAAACTTGAGTCACACCACAGAATCCCAGAAAGGCTTAGAATTGAAGGCACAGCAGATGCACAGGTGGAACTAAAAACAGAAGGAATGAAAGTTTAAATATATAAGTTAGACTCCTGGATCCACTCCCCCCATCCTATAGAAAGGCTATTCCTCTTCTTCTAGATCAGTAGAAAAACTGGAGGTTTACTCTCTGAACTGGCTGAACCAGAGGGACTCAGGACTCAGAAATACCAGGTATCTCCCTCCCTCTCTCTATTTAAGTAAGTATACACACACACACACACTAGGTACATAGATAGGGATATAGATATAGGACTCAGACGTGCTGTATTTAAAAGAAGGATTAAGTGAAAATCTAAATACTAATACAAGTTCCTTTTTTCCCCAACTCTCTTTCCTCAAAAGGATCCCTAAACATCAACAGCCAAGCTTATGCCCTCCAGTCAGGATACTGAAGGACTCCTCTGGGGGAAACTGACTAACCTAATTGTGTATGTGTGGGGGGAGGATGGGGGGGTTCAGTTAGTGATAGCTGAGTAATAGACACCCAATAAAGATGGCCAGGTCCCTGACCAATTACCCTAGTGAAGCCTGCAATTTCATAAGCTATTCACATACACAGAACTACCAATCAGCATTTTTGTGCCTGGAAGTCTAAGAGAAAATAATTGCCAACCTTAGATTCTATACTCAAAACTACTGATCAACTGTAAGGGTAGAAAACAATATAATTCAGAGATTCAGGTTTTAAAACATTTTACTTCTCACGCACTCTCTTCTCAGGAAACTACTGGTAGGTGTCACCAAAACAGTAATAACACAATAATGAGGGAGACATGAAATCTAGGAAATAGGGAACCCAATACAGGTAGAAAAGCAAAAGGAATTCCCAAGATGACTGCTGTAAAACAGTCCTACAGAACAACAACCAGTCCAAATTGGAAGAGAAAAATGAAGGGTTCCAACCAGGGTATTAATTAACAAGAAAAAATAAAACTAATATAGTAAACTAAGTCCTTGAAGGTAACGCAAAATTTATACTTTTGGTAGACAGTCTAGGGGTAAATTACTAATAGGTACATAGATCAGAGGCCAGCAAATTTTTTCTGTAAAAATTCAGATAGCAAGTATTTTAGGCTTTGAGAGCTATCTGTCACAACTATTCAACTCTACTGTAGTGCAAAAGTAGCCATAAACCATCCATAAATGAATAAGCATGGCTGTGTGTCATGGATTGAATTTTGTGCCCCAAAAAATGTGTGCATCAGTTTGGCTGGGCCATGATTCCCAGTACTGTGTGATTTTCCTATATGTTGTAAATCCTGCCTCTATGATGTTAATGAGGGAAGATCAGGGGCAGTTGTGTTAGTAAGGCAGGACTCTATCTAAAAGGCTGGATTGTGTCTTGAGGCAATCTCTTGAGATATAAAAGAGAGAAGTCAGCAGAGAGACAGGGGGACCTCATTCTACCAAGAAAGCAATGCCGGGAGCAAGGCGCATGCTTTGGACCCGGGGTCCCTGTGTGGAGAAGCTCCTAGTCTGGGAGAACACTGATGAGAAGGCTGACAGAGAGAGAAAGCTTCCCCTGGAGCTGACACCCTGAATCTGGACTTTTAGCCTACTTTACTGTGAAGAAATAAATTTCTCTTTGTTAAAGCCATCCATTTGTTGTATTTCTGTTACAGCAGCACTAGATGACTAGGACACTGTGTTACAGTAAAACTTTATTTACGAAAGCAGGTGGCAGGCCAGATTTGGCTTGTGAGTCATAGTTTACCAACTCTTGATATAGATAATTAAGGGAGTGAAAAAAGAGAATCATTAACTTTGGGGAAAACAAAAAGATGTACAGAAAATGAAATGTAATCCTAATACACTATATGGTTCAGCTACAAATATTTATATAATCATAATAATATAATAAACAATAAATACTGTTTTTACCAAAACTCGTAACTATACTGGCAAGATAAGGAAAGGGAGAGGGAAAGGGAGAAGAGTGTGTGCAAGTATGCCAGTGTATAAGTGAAGGGAAAAAGGTAGCTAAATCTGGATATAAAGTTAACAGACTAATCCTGAATAACCGAAATAACTGAAAAGTCAAGAATAAGCATGTTATTTGCCTCTTAAATTTTAAATAGGTAAGTAACAAAAGCAGCAGTTAAAAGAATTAAAAGGGTTTGCCTCTGAGAAACAAATCTAGTCGTTGCGGCTCAGGATTGCAGTTTTTCATTTTAAATCTTGGTAATCTGTTTGATTTCTTAAAATTATATAAATATATGTGGCAGACATTGCTAACTGTCTACCTGATATCTATTTCCCCTTTTTCTAATTGCCTACCTAATATCTATTGTCCCCTTCTTCTTAACAAAAGAAGTCTTATTTTGTTTATAGCCACTGTTTCCTAAAGTTTTATTTGGCAATGTTTCCAAATAAAAAATAGTTTCTTTTAGTATGGCCAATAACAGGTCAGTTAAGAGATTCTAGAAAACAATCTACCTTCTGACCCTTTCTTGCTTGCTTGCTTCCCTCCTTCCTCTTCCTGCCTGGAATTCACTATGAAGTGTGGAGGTATAGCACTCACTGCGATCAGGAGGATAAAAGCCAAATGCTAAAAATGGCAGATTAGAAAACTCCAGGGAACTTGAGTTCTTGGTGCCATTTTTTGAGCAGCTGTACCAGTCCTGGACTACCTACCTCCAGACTCCTTGCTACTGAGCAAAATCGGGCACCTCAACAATGATTATAATCATGACCAACTATTTACTTTATATGCTCTCACATCTTTCAGGAAGAGTGAATAAATTTCCTTCTATTTTCTCTTCCTCCACATCCCATCTTGCCAATGTTTCATCACGCTTCAAGATTCACTAATTCAACAATTGCTTGGTTCTGAATTTTCCAACAGACTATGCCTTATATTATTTAAATCACAGAGTAGTGCAGTAGCAACCCGAAAGTTTTATTTGCATAGGAAAAGAAGATACCTATCTTAAAGTCTTCTGTGTTCCATCTGCAGCTACTCTAATTAGTGTTGTAAATTTACTTAATTCAAAGTTCTGGAAAATTATAAACCCTCCAACAGTAAACATGTCTTATAAACACATTTAAATTAAGACAAACTGAGAAGTTAGGTAATAAAAAAGGTTAACTAAACCCAAAAATGTAACTACAAATCACTGTCTTTAACAGGTGTTAATATTAATTTTAACATCAGAGTATTATGTAGATGTTTCCACTAGCACTAAAAAAAAAAGCATATTTCAAAACATAAGCCTCTCATTTCATTTCAGATTTCCTCTACCTTCCCAAATCAAAACTTAGGCCACTGTGTTAAAACACAGGCCTATTCCCACTGCAAAAAAAAAAGTCTTAAAATGTGTAAAGGAATGGGTAGGGTCGTCAAAGAAAACCTGAATACTTATAGTACTTTCCCAAAGTTGATCTTCTGAATATGTCTGCAAGATATTGGCTTGTTTTATTCCACATTTTCTATAAAGCCATAAAAATTAAAACTAAAGAAATATCAAGTGATATACAATAGCTTACCTTTTATTTATAGGTTTTTCATCTTTTTCATAAGGTTTTACAAACCACTTGCCAATACGTACAAAGTTCCGGTTCATTAAACACCGCTCCAACAGATTGTGAACTGCTTTGAAAAGGAGAGTACGGCATTCATAAGAAAGTCCATTCTCCCATAGTCCATCTTCCTCGTCTATAACAGAAATGAAAGAAACAAAAAGTACAGTAGTGGCACTATATCTACGCAGAGCCATGTGAAAAAATGTCACAATTTAAATTCTGTATTTATAAGCTCTACTTCATCTCATAATATTGAACTACAATCACTTCAATATATCTCTACACATTAAAATATCGGATTTCAAAGTTATTCCACAAGGAATAAAAGGCCTAAGTGTCATGTATTCTATTAAATTACCTGAAAATTATTTTTCCACCACATAAACAGGCAATGATACACTGACTTGGTTTCTATAATAATGAAAACAGCATTTGTATAACCTGGGAGGTATTATAAACACAATAAACCTAAAATGCCAATTTCTAAGCTGGCTTACGTGTTACTTTGTCCTAATTCCTCCATTCAACCTGCCAAAAAAACTAGTCAGTTAATAATTAAACTCAGAACATTTTATGTCCATCAGCATTTTAATCTACAACTCAACTATAAACTTAAATGATGAATAAAAAGGAAGCTATTGGCATAGAGCCTAACAAGCAGTGCATTATCAGCCACCTTAGGTCTCATTTCAACCAAATGATTCTAACGATTACTATTCAGTATAGGATCCTCTACTTGGGAAAGAAATTTAAAAATTTAAAGGCTTAAATTTTAAATGGCACTTCTGTTATATAAAGACATAGCTATCTTCATTAACTATGGAGCCTCAATTTTGCCAGCAAATCTATTAACCACTCCAAGTTAACATACAAAACATATATATGTCATTTTGAGATAAATTTGGATATAGTTCAGAAAAAAATTTTTTTTTTATTAATTATAGCCTTTTTTGTTTATTGTTGTAGTTTAAGTGAAATTTTACATTTCAAGTTAGTTTCTCATACAAAAACTTACACATAGTTATGTGACCCTAATTGCTCTCCCTATACTGTGACAGCATACTCCTCCTCAGAAAAAGAAAAAATTTTTTTCGTTCTCTATCCATTTCACAAGGAGCTGTGGTGGTGCAGTGGTTAAAGTGCTCAGCTGCTAACTAAAAGGTCAGCAGTTCGAACCCACCAGCCGCTCTGCGGAAGAAAGATGTGGCAGTCTGCTTCTATAAAGATTTACAGCCTTAGAAACCTCATGGGGCAGTTCTACTCTGTCCTATGGGGTCACTATGAGTCAGAATTGATTGGATGGCAGTGGATCCATTTCATATCTATAACAGAGCATCCAATAAATCCTGCTACAAATAATAAGGCATTACTTCAGCATTTTTACTGTTATCTTAATATTTAAACTTCTAATTTCAAATATAATTCAGTATCTTTCTAGAGACTATACATCTTTAGAAACATTTTATGAATAAGGTCATCTTTCAATTTTTAAAGTAAAAATAAATGATAAAAACTTTTTCAACACTAAAATGTACACACTATACCCACAGGAAAATAATAAATTAATGTTTTTGAATAAATTTGCAAAGATATGTTTTAACAGTTGACACATGGTTTATGTTCAGAACTTACACAACAAAAAGACAGAATAAACATTAACTAGACAAGCATAATGACAGTGGACTTTAACTGCATTATAAACTCTGTGCCACTACAAAGGTTAATGTTGATTTTATGTTGTTCTTTAAAGTATTTCCTAAATTGTAGTTAAGTTTTTCGAATCAAATAATTATGATTTTTACTAAAAAGGTAAGCTTTTAAAAAATGAGCTAAGTTTTAAAAACAACAAAACTTTAGAGTTTGAATAAAAGAACTTTTAAAAACATGAATATTAAATAGGAAAACTTCACATTCTATTATATTGTAGATGCTCTTATCCACTTCTATGCAAAGCCAAAATGTTTCTGGGATTCACTGTATTAACAAAATTAATTTTTTGTAGCTATTCATATTCTTAAAAATATTAGACTAGAAGAAAAGGGAAGTGGCACATAATGACTTTGCAGTAACTATTTAAAGGTCTAAATCATAAGCATATTTGTGAGTTGCTGAGAGAAGAAAAATGAATCTTTCTCAATCCATCTGCTTTCAAGTTAATAAGGTCCTATAGGCCCTATCATTCCAAAATTAAATAGCTACATTAAGAGTTTTACCTTAAATTACGTGATTTACAATTACAGAAAATAGACATGTTCTTAATCCCAAAAGAATTATTAGGACTATCTCCCATTCTTCACTTCTTTATAATCTATTAATATACTTTATTTTTATTCCCTTTTACCTCAAAAATCCTTACCTCTTAAGAAGCACAACGGTTGTAACATCTGTTCTACATAAACAAGCCTTTAACAAAACCTTTAATATTATCACTTCTAAATTTTAAGGTATCAAAGATCTAAGACACACCGTTACCACTACACCTGTCAAAGACATACAGTTGCTAAAAAATTCCAATATCAGAAAATTATTCACTTAAAACTTGAGATTGAATTTGTCTTCTTCCCAAAAAGAGTAAATAAAAAAATTCTGGAATAGCAAGGGCTATAATCCACCACTTGACAGTTTGTCGTATAGTGGTGGCTTGAGTGTTGTTGCTATGATGCTTGAAGCTATGCACCAGTATCACAAATACCAGGAGGGTACGCAGGGTGGACGGGTTTCAGCAGAGCTTTCAGACTAAAACAGACTAGGAAGAAAGGCCTAGTGATCTACTTAATGAAAACCTTATGAATCACAACAGAATATTATCCAATATAGTGCTGAAGATGAACCCCCTAGGTTGGAAGGCATTATACAATAGCCCTAACAATGGACTCAAACATACCAACGATCAGGAAGACTGCACAGGACCAGGTAACGTTTTGTTCTGTTATACGTAAGGTCACCATGAGTCAGACCCAGCTCGATGGCAACTAACAACAACAAAGAGCAAGAGTCCAGTAATTTATATACATTTTCACATAAAATTTTATGGTTTTAATTTATTAAATAAAGTGTATTTAATAAATCTATTTTAGTTAAACCTGCAATAAAATGGCTTAAAAATATTTGACATAGTTTAGAAAATTAATCAATATTAATTTTCAAACATTTCTTCCTCATTACTCTAAATTATTGTCTAGAGAAACTTAAAGTGAACTTAATGCTTTCAGGGGGTCCTCATTTCCCATCCCCCAAAATGTCCACAGTTTTCATTAACACTAAGTGGGAGTTATGTATAAAACAAAGAGAAGAACAGATGATTTGTTATGGTTTTCTAAAGATAAGAAATCTCTGAAGTACGTCCTGGCCTATATGGCAAGTGACAAAGCAACTATTACACTAAAGTGGTGTAATTTTATTTTTCACTGCCAAGGAAATAACAAGAATAAATCTTGGTAATACCAACAAAAACCTGAAGGTTTCCCTCCCATAAAAGGGGGGGGGGGAGGGCTTAGAAACATATAACATAATAATAAAAGTAATTTTTCCACATGCAGTATTCAGAGATATGAAAAGTGAAATGGTACATCCGACCCACCCAAGACACTATGAATGCACCTAGTTAAAACAAGTCCTTGACCAAAGTCTCAGAGAAGAAACTATTCTGCAGGGTTAATAGTCTACACGAGCCATGGCCTCATCTACCCTGAAACCAGAAGAGCTAGATGGTGTCCACAATAGATGGACCCTGGTAGAAAAGGAAGAAAACAGAACAGAACTCAAATTCTTAAAAAGTCCAGGCTTACTGGACCAGCTACAACTAGAGGACTTCCTAAGACTATTAAACCTTGAACTGAAACTATCCCGAGGTCATCTTTCAGTGAAATAGTAGATTGGCACACAAAATAAAGGATATTATCCATGAGTACGGTGCTCCATTAAAAAACCATCTATATAAGACCAAAAGGTCAACAATTACTCTAAAGCAAAGATGAGAAAGTAAGAGAGCAGGGAAATTAAGAGTACTGAAAACAGAACAATCAGAATGCAATGAAGCAGAATGTTGACACACTGTGAAAATGTAACTAATACTAGAGAACAACTTGTGTAGAAATTGTCACATGGGAACCTAATTTGCTGTGTAAACTTTCACTGGAAACACAATAAATAATTTGGAAAAAAAGAACCTTGTGACAGAATGTAAATCGATATACTGCTTCCTTCATTGAGAAAGCCACGCTCCCCACCAAAAAATAAATGAATAAAAATCAGCTGAACTTATCATCATGCTAGGTGACATAGTAAAAACTGTTAATTCTAAAATAAATAAAACAAGTCCTTGAATCGCAACAGCAGCATTATAACTGGGAAGGGAGAAAGAAGGGAACACATGGCAAATCTTTACCTAGTTCTTTTGAATTTAATCAATCATAGCCTACTGGAAAAAGCTGCTTAATTTAAATAAATTTTCTCCACCCTTGGTATCTATATCCACAGAAAAAACAAAGAGTTTCAATTCTGCATTTTTGGTACTTTTCAGTTACTATTAACATTAGAATTCTTAATCATCATTGTTTTGAAAATTTTTACAAAGTATTTATTTGAAGAAAACAATACAAAAATTCAAGTGCTGAATTTGAATTACCACAAAGTATTTTTTTCTGAGTACACAGATTATAGTGATGCCAAAGTATGTTATAGGTCATCAAAAATAATTCTCTATCAATGGGAAAAAAATCAAAAACAAAAAAGCTGATATACCTACCACTCAACATTTTTCTCAAAACTGACATCTTTAAATATGTTAATTTTAATCATAATCAGCTGATAAAGAAGGCAATCTTTTCCTATATAATACACTAATGAATAATGAATGGCTCAAAAACTAACATATAGAAAAGACCGTATATTTCCTGAAAGAATAAAGAGAAATGTTTAAATGTCTAGATTAGTACTTATCTTAAAGTAAAATTTCCTATCATTGAATAAATATTACTTAGAGCCTTAAACTGGCAGCATCAGTCATCTATGGCAAATCCTGAAAACCCTTAGTTTAAAAACAGCCTAATACGTTGATCATTATCTTTAATTTGAAGATGTAAAAAATACATATTCTTTCTTGCTCAAAAAGGACAATATGCAGAAGAAATAAGGCAAACAGTGAAGCTGTAACCTAGAAAACTAGACAATAAAAAAAGTTGGGCCACAAGTAAATTATAGAACAGAAGATATAAATTAATTGTCTTCAGGCTAACAGTAAAAAAAAAAACCAGCAGTTGCCTGTTGAGTCAATTCCAACTGATGGTGACCCCATGTGTGTCAGAGTAGAACTGTGTTCATCAATGGCTCATTTTTCGGAAGTAGACTGCCAGGCCTTTCATCCAAGGCACCTCTGATGGACTCTTAACCATCAAACTTTCAGCCAAGCATGTTAACGGTTTATACCATCTATGAACTCTCTTCAGGCAACCAGAGTATTAAACAATTTTTTAGTTTGGCTGGCACCAGATTCCTATACTTGGCTGCTATTTATACATTTGTCAATCCTGCTGACAGTTGTCATATAAGGTTAAACTCCACTATAATTAATACTCTTCAATGAAAGCACCTGAAATTAAGTTCTAACACTAACTAATGGCCCACTTAGTTTGAACAATATTCAGTATGGTAACATTCCGACATAATGAAAGTATTTGGACACTGCTAAAATCTACTACTATATATAGACCTCAGGAACCAGGAAAACAAATATTTTTAACCCTGATTGAGTCTAGGTTTTTGGTTTTGTTTTTTTTTAAAGTTCTCAAGGTGTCAGTTTTGTCAATTTCATCATCTTCCAACTCATTATGGTTTTTTTAAATGCCAAAGTTGGAGGGAGTAGTTTTTGTTTTTATTTTAAGGGAAAGAACAAATGCCAATGATAACAGCAATAGAATTCCAAAGAGGTTAGGACACAATAAAATACACAGAAAACTTTTCTCCTTCAAGGACACACTAATGAAAATAAAACAATTTGGCTCTGAAGCAAACTAACAGTACACTTAAAAGGACCACTACGCACTACAGAAACTTTTGACCAGAGGGACTGAGCTAAGATTTTCCCATCATTAATTTTACACTTCTGTCACTGACTACACCAGTAAATGAGATGTGCTACGAAGTTTAAATTAAAAAAATTTTAAAAAGGAATAAGACGATAACCATACTCAGGAATAACTTTTGTTCCCTAATTTCTTTTCCATCAAAAAATATCAATTTATCAACTCAACTATCCATTCTCTCTGAAGGAGTAGAGTAAAAAGTAAAAAACATACATGTTTGGCTTTGGGAGGAAGTAAAAAAAAAAAAAAAAATTGAACAAATTATCATTCTGGAATGTTTTGGTTAGGCTAATATTAGTTAGGGCAGATCCTGTTCCAAAAATCATCCAGCCTTTGCAAATTACAGAACTGTATTAACTACAGCTGGAAAGCAAGTCTGTAACTGAGGGTTTAAAGTATGTATTTGGCAACCAATGTCACAAGACAGTAAGTGTATTAATTGTTTAATAAGAAACTAATTTACTCTGTAATCCGTCATCTAAAGTACAAAAAAGGAAAAAAAAAAAAAAACAGTTATTGCAATTTGAAGTAATTTCATGCTGTAGATTTTATGAGAATAATGTGATTATTCCTATTTAAGTGAAAAGCAAGGATAAATGGTATGTCCAAATAAAAATTTTAATTAGGAAAATAAATAAATAAAGTATGTATTAAATCAGGTTTGGTTTGCTGCAACTGATCTTTACCAATTAGCCTTAAAATGAGTTTATATTCATGATCCAAACAAGTACCAAGTGATAAAAAAGAGGCTAAAATTTTAAATGCACTATGGAACCTGACCAGATTCTTCAAAACTGCCAAGGTCATCAAAAACAAGGGAAGTCTGAAAAACTGTCACAGTCTAGGAGTGTCTATAAGACAAAAAAACCTACTGCCTTTGAGTCAATTCCGACTCATGGTGACCCTATAGGACAAAGTAGAACTGCCCTGTAGGGTTTCTAAGGCTGTAAATCTTTACGGAAGCAGACTGCCCCATCTTTCTCCCTAGGAGTGCCTGGTGGGTTCAAACAGCCAACCTTTTTTGGGGAGCAGCTGAGCATTTTAACCACTGTGCCACCAGGGCTCACTTCTTCTATAAGACATAACAACTAAATGTAATGCAGTATCCTGAATGGGATCCTAAGACAGAAAAGAGATATTCAATAAAAACAAGGAAATACAAATAAAGTATGGACTTTGGTTACTAATAATATATTCATATTGTTTCATTAGATGTGACAAATGCACCAAATTAATGTAAGATACTATCAATAAAGGGGAAGGGGTATGTAAAAACTCACTGCTGTCTAGTTGATTCCAACTCACTGCAACCTTACAGGACAGAGTAGAACTGCCCCATAGGGTTTCTCTCGAGGAGGAGCTGGTAGGTTCGAACAACCAACCTTTAGGTTAGCAGCTGAGCGCTTTATCCACTGCACGACCAGGGCTCCTAGGGGTATACCGGAATTCTCTAAACCGCTTCTGCAACTTTTGTGTAAAAGTTTATTTTAAAAATACACTATAGGCGGCACAAAAGAGATAAGGGGGATAAGCAAGGCAATTGTGTACTTTTGTTACTGAATATTGAAGTTAATAAGAAAAACTGAGAATTCTACTCATTACAAAAAAAAATACATTCCCTCTTCCCACCACCTCCAAGAAGGACAATATTATCACCATAATCACAACATTTGAGTAACAAGATGTGGTAGGTGCTGAACCAAACAGAAGGACACTGCCTGTGAAGAGCAGGCTCAAGCTAAATTAATACAGCTTTTTAGCTGCCACCTGGGTCCTTCCGGTTACCCTTTCTCAGTGCTACAACACCTCTACTTGGAACTCAGGATTCCTTCCTGCAGCTGATGCCAACCCTACTGTCCAGCTGCTCTCTTCTCAGGGGAGCTTAAAAGAAGGGAATAGAGTGCCACAGATGGGAAGAAATGATAAGAGGTTAGCTAGAGAGACAGAGGCAGACTAATTACCCCAAAAGGGAGGCAGAAGGTGTCCCTGGAGTAAAAAAAAAGGGCGAAACAAATATACTCTATCTGAAAAAACCTTATTATTCTTTAAGATACGTCTAACTTAAGTACAAAATTCTAAAGTAAATGACAGGTTAAAAAAATAAAGCTAGCACATTCCATAAATACCACTGACTACATAAACGAAAACAGTATAGGACAGTCTTTGGAACAGTAAATATGATTATATACTACTCCTAATTGTATTTTAGTTTACTATTTCAATTGTTTCCACTTTGATAAATTTTAAAAGTTATTTACCATTCAAGTGTTCAGCAAAATCTGACAAATTAAAACCTAATCTTCCAAAATTACTTTACTCACATTCAAGATCATTATCTACTTTAGAGTAGATACTATCAATTTAAAAAATCATACTAAAAGTGAAGTTAAACTAGACAAGAAATTTTAGAAAACTGAAACCCAGTTTCAATAGAGAAAACACATCTCATTGATAAAATGAAACCTAGAAGGAAAACATAACTATACAGTGTTTTAATAGTATTCATCAAAACAGCTCTTATCTAACTTTATTAGGTTTTTAACTTTCAAAATATCAGACCTACTATAGTAAAATTAAATACTATATATCATTAAAATCATCTTTGATTCCACAAAAAGAATTTCACGGAATCAAAAAAAACGGTGTGTTCAGATGCTCTGCTAACTTTATTAAAAAGACTGAAATCCTCAAGTCAGGATTATAGATAATTTATCAACACTAAAACCATTTCCAAACATTTTAGTAAGGTAGTTTTTACGACCACTTAAAATAAAGACTAAAATAAATCAAGCATACCGAAGTCACTGAAAGAAAAAGGAAGCTGGCAGGCTTAGTTTTTGGCATGACCATTAGAAAGCATCATCGTGTTCATGCCACAAAAAAATTTTACATTGACATACATACATACATCTCTCTCATACACACATATCATTTTACATATTTAGAACTATATTATATATCTAAGGGCTGGACTTTCCAGCAGAGATCTTATTAGGAAAGCTGGAAAGTTTTATCATAACAGAATTGCAGCCATTCTCAAGAAATTAGGATTAACACCTTAAGGGTGTGTTCATTAGAAGGTAAAAAGCAACTTTCAAAATAAACAGCCATAACACATATGTTCCTTCATAAAGGCTCATCTTGCTAAATAACTGTCTGAGATAAAGACACCTAGATTACATTTCATTTAAAAAGAAAACAGGTCCTATATGTCAAATAGTAAGAGAAACTTCAGAGTACTGCTTCTTTTTTAGTTCTCTAAAAATCCTAAATTTACCTGTCAAAAATCATTACCAAGTCGTTAGTAGCTTGCAGCACACAACTAATCATTTACATTCTTATCACCAAACATTCAGTTAACATTGACTCTTACAGTCTTAGGCAAACACAAGTTTCAGTTATTACATGAAGCGCTACAGCCTCTTTCTAAAGTAACACTTGCTCCTAAAAGCCATGAGAATAAGGTGGAAGTAATCATATTGATTTGCTCACAATAAAATTATTTCTGCATAACCTTTTCGATTATGACACCACATCCTGTAAAAACTAAACAAGTCGACACTTGTCTCATTATATTAATGACAGTTTTTGATGGAACGGTATCTTAGATAAAAGAATCATTTTCCAAGAATAAAGAAATTAACATATATATTCATGTATTAATAAAACAGTAACGAAATAACTATATGCTGTCAAAAATATGAAAAGTTTACAACACATTTCTAGATATTTCTATAACTGTCTGCCTATTCATGCAAAAGAGAGCAGTGGCAGAATTGACTCCTAGATGTGTTATACTTGGTTTCAAAGGTATTACATGACTTCGTTGAGAACTTTATGCCCCCAAATTCCATTTTTCTTAGGTTAATATAACATGTTTTCCCGACACCTAACTGCCTGTGAGAAATTCAGAGGAAGCTGGGTGGAAGGAGAAAATCTGCCATAACACACAGATAACTTAAGTAAAATACAGTAATCATGGTAAAATAAAACATAAGGCTGAACTTTTATCTGGCTTCCTATCTAACAATGCTCCAGCAAAAAAAAAAAAGAATCCTAATTTGTAATATAAATGCTGTTTTGGGAAAAGTATACAATCTTACTACATAATTATTTGGAAATGATAAGTTGCTTTCACCTGATAAGTCATGATGAATAAGGTCAGCAAAGTTAGGGTCTTCACCCCACCAAAATATCCACAACTCTCTTCTTCCAGGTCTTTGATCTCGCCGCCAAACACCAAGTACATCTGCCTTAAGGCATCGACTAAAACTGCTCAAAATGGGGTCTTCCTCAGTCACCGGAAACAGAATAGGGGCAGAAGTTGGGCCTTGCCATACATATCTTTTCCATTTAATTCCCGTCAAGTCAGCCTGAAGAAAAGAAAGCATGACTTCTTATTATTGCACATTCAAAGTTAAAACTATTCACTATAACAGTCTCTTTTTTCATTAAGACATTGTAATTTTTCAATATACGCTTAAGAGATTGAAAGTGGCTTAAGACTACAAAAAAAAGCTTTATAATTCTAATAACAACCAAGAATTTAAAAAGAACAAAAACAGTTAAAATATTAACACTGATGTCACAAATTAGTAAGTCAATAAATATAATGTGCCCCAAATAGAAATAAAAGAAACTTAAGGACGTTAAATATAAACATGTACCTAAACACTGAGTAAACATTTCTTCTCTGTCCTAAATTCTATTCTAAGCGGTCCCATTTGTTCCTTAGTGTCAAACTTTTAACTAAAAACTAATTCTTAAAAACTTATCATTCCATGTTTGTGGAAGTCTTGGCTCTAACAAAAAGACATCTGAATGCTTCCTGAAAAAACTAGTTAATTCTTCCCACATTCACTTTAGGAAAAGTCAAATAGCTGCCCCCAAAGAACTGTCAGATTTGTGGTAGACTATCTTCAAAGAACTTGATCCTAAAAGTACCAAAAATAGACTGAGTTGGAGAGCACAGAAATTTAAAACCTGGTGTATGTCTTTTTACATGCAGAGATGCTGATTAATGGACATTATACAAAAAAACCAACATAATTTACAGGGGGGAAGGCATTACAAATCTCAGTTTAGCACTGTGAAAGAAATTCGACAGAGGGAATCCAATAATTCTTCAATCTGACTTAAAGGTGCAAAGCATAAGGTGCCAAAAATGAAACTGCTGATACATGACTGGCAGTTTGCACTTGCTAACTAGTTGTGCTCCGCCCACTCGATTCACTTACCTATCATACACTCAAAATTTCTCATAGCACAGGGGAAAATGAAAAAAGAAAGTTACCCAAACTTTGTCACCAAATGAAGCTAAGCTATTGCCCATGTCAGAACTATGTATCTGCAACAGTTGGTACTTTGGAAAGTCTTAAATGTTGGAAGTTCCCAGACCTGGGCCAACCAACACAACTGTCATCTCCACGTACAGCTTCCCTGGACTTTTTACTTCAATAAAACATGGAGCAGCCTGCTCAAAGCATTCTAAAAAGGCAAGCAAAACAGACCAGTATAGAAACAGTGCAAAACCATAGCACCTCCTACATTAGCCCCCTCCACTCTCACACAAACATAATGTTCTAATAAAAGCAAGATGGCTAGAAACTGTCAAAATGGCAAACTTTTCAAAGTTTAAAAAGAAAACATATGAAATGGCATCTACTGGTTTTTACACAAAGATCTGAAGTCACCCAAGGAAGAAAGAGATACTCTGTTAGTTTGACTCATAGAAAAAAATGTAAAACGAAGGCGGGGGGTGGGGGGTGGTTAGTGCATAAACTCTGGGGTCCTGTTTATCAGGAGAAACCAAATTATCAGAGTGAGGTATAAAGACAGTGGGAGAATGAGCCATAATATAAAGTGTGAAGAAGGATACAGGGTCAACAAAGAGAAAAGCAATAGTTAAGAAATGCAGAGGGAAATGTTAAGTCAGTGTCCTGGCAGATAAGGAGCCCAAGTTGAAGACAAGACTACGATGCGGGAAAAAAGTCAGAAACAAGACAAGGAAAAAACTCCACACTTCTCAAACAGAGCCCAGGACGGTGACTGAGCGAACGCCGTCTCCCGGGGCTGGGTGCCGGGCCTCGCAGCGGTGCCGGCTCTCTCTGGGCCTACCCTGGGACTCGGGCGTCTGGATCAGACCCGGACCCCCTCCCCCACGGCCCAAGGGCGCACCTCACGGCCCCTCCCTCACCGCCCCGCTCGTCTCGGCCCCCGCCCGCGGCCCGGGCACTCACCAGGCAGAAAAGGTTACAGTGACAGTCTTCCAGGCTGGCCCCGTTCGGCACGAAGGAGGAACTCATCGTCCCTCACAGCAGCCGCCGCCGGCGCCACAACCCACCATCCGCCATTACCGCCGCCTCCGACCAGAGAGAGAAACACAGACACCGGGCAGGGCGGGGGGGTGGTGGTTGGGGGGGACGG
>NW_004443990.1:3164122-3175901 GCF_000243295.1 Trichechus manatus latirostris
GAGGGCTGTAGGCAGGAGGGCCGCGCCGCGCTCGCCCCGCAGGCCGGACTGCGGCCGCTGCGGAACCCGCGGGCGCTCGCCCCTCTCTGGGGGACAGAGGGGATGTGTGCTCCTTCCACCAGAAAAATAATAAATTACACAATAAATAACTGAAATCGAGTCCGAGACGGCCGAGCCCAAGCCCTGGAGGGTTCTCTCGGGCGGGGAGGCGGCCGTAGGGGGGAGGGAAGGGAGAGAACCGGGAGAGAAGCCCAGGCCCCCGGCCCGGCAGCGGCGATGTCCTTAAACCCAGAGTCTCCTCAGTGGCGGAGGTGGTGGCGGTGTCTGCGGGCTCAGACCATTCTCCGGCTGTGTCTTCGTGTCGTCCCTGGGCCGAGCCGACCTAACGTCTGCTCTCCTGCGGCCTCACAGCCTGGACGCAGTAGTCTCCCCCATTTTGTGGGCCCAGCGGGCGGTGTTTTTCCCCCTTTAATCCGAATTCACGGGTTTTCCCTTCGCTTTAATGGCGGCCACAGGGACCAGCTCGCCCTCTCTGCTCGCCTATTGGCCGTCTTAAGGTCACGTGGGCGCGGGCTCCGTGGGGAGGGGGAGAGAGAAGGGAGTGCGGGAGGGCTGGGAAGCTTTCCGCGGAGGCGGGGAGCCCCGGGGATGGGGCAGTCAGCTGGTGGCTACTAAGGTAGCGCCATCTGCTGGGTGCCCCGGCTAGTGTCAAATGACCTGGGCACGGGTTTCTCTTTCTTCTTGTGGGGGAATTTACAGTACAAGAAGGTTCACATCACAAATCTGTGAGAATTACGTGGAAATCAGTTTGAATTCTTTGGAAGAGAAAGTGTTGCAGAAATTCCAAGGCATTCTTTCCCATTTATTCCTCAAGGCCTCTGGGGAGCAGTGCAAACCCCTGGGCTTGGTGTCAGATTTGGATGGAGATAGAATGTAGCCACTTAAAAGCTGGGTGATACTAAGACAAAAACATAAAGGAAATGTATTGTGGTTCGTAGCCTGGGAATTAGAGTCACACGCCCTGGGTTCAAAACTTACCTCCTAGTGCTTCAATTTCCTCATTTGTAAAATGGAGAAAACATTGCCCCTAGCTCATAGGGTTTTGTGACTACTGAGTTTATACATATAAAGCATGTAGGCAGTGCCTGGCACAGGTAAGCACTGTAAAGAGTTATCTACTATTGTTGTCATCATTACCTCATGTAGTTATTGTGAGGAACAAGTGAATTAGCATATGTAAAGTGCCCATTTAAGAGTGTAAGCTCCCTGAGAGCCAGAACTTTGTTTTGTTCACCATTGTACCCCTACGGCCTAAAAGGTTCCTAGCACCCAGTTGTTGTTAGTTGCATCAAAATGACTCCAACTCATGGTGACCCCTGGGTAGCACAACAGTTAAGCAGTTTAGCCAACAGGCTGGCGGTTCAAACCCACGCAGAGGTGCCTTGGAAGACAGGCTTGGTGATCTGCTTCCAAATCCTATGGAGCAGTCCTTCTCTGAACACATGGTCTTGGCATGCATAGAAACCAAATGAAATGTTAGTTCTCTTCCTCACAGAACACTTGGTTCTTGTCTGGATTACACTCCAATGTAAAAGTTCAAAACATTTTTCCTGAGAATTTTAGGTGCAGAATTACAAGAAAGAAAGAAGAAAAGAGAGAGAGAGTGAGAGATGATTCAGAAGTTAGAAACAGTAGAGTTAGAACTAACCATGATTTTAAATCATAATTGTCTCTGTAAAATAAATGATAAGCTCTTCCATGTCTCTTCTTTACCCACAGAGTGAAAAGCATCCCTTCATCCATCCATTTGTCCATCCATAGTGGTTAACAGCCCAGATCTTGGATCCAGAAAATGCATATAGAAAAAATTCAGCCACTTACTAGTTGACCTTGGGTTGTTTGACCATAGATCAAAAAACATTTCTCTTTTGCTCAGTTTTCTCATTGTAAAATGGGGAAAATAAAAGTGCTTTCCTCCTAAAGTGGTGAATGAAACAATGTAGGTATAGTGTTTACTACAGTGCTTACTAAATTTTAGCTATCAACGTATTTTTTAAAATCATTATTGGGTACCTGCTGGCTCGATTGAGTATCTTCCTCGTCAGTGCTAGGCCTCAGATACAAGTATGAATAAAATACCTTCCTGTCCCTCAAGACTCCTGAGAAGAGGAACTAAATAAACCATTTCCCACAGACTACAATAAAATACAATGAGAATAATTGCTTGAATAGGTATGTATCAACTTTGGCATAATAGGAGCATTGGAGAAGGAGCACCAAAGTCGGAGAAGGCATCAAGAAGTAGGTAGCATTTGAAATCAGATTTGAAGGATAAAATGAATTCTTGTAAAGCCCTTTGAAGCAGCTAAATCTTATTAAACCCAGTTCAGATCCAAAGGCCACATATCAAAGTCAATTACACAGCCAGGACTAATTCAATCCAGAAGCTCAAATCAACTGAGGTCGGCATTCTTTCTAATGGAGCGCCAACACTAGGAGATAACAATCCTCAGGCCCAATAAGGTGAGGGACCCTCTGCTCATCTCTCTTCTACCTTTTTTTCCTGAGAGAATCCTCAAACCTTTGTTCCCATTGCTTTTGACATTCTGAAATGTATCCCTCAATCTCTAATTTTAGCCAAAAGTATCCATCCTCCTTAGAAGTCTCCCTCACCATTGTGTCCGCTCCCAACGCTGAGCATCTTCCTCAGACTCCAGTAGAATCAATCTGAAACCTACCTGATGGAAAGTAAAATTTGACTGACCTTTCATTTGAATATCAGTCTTCTAAAAAAAAGGGAGAGGTAGTTGACAAGAAGGGAAGAAGACCCAGAGGAAAAAGTCTGAGGGAAGATCATGGAAAGAAAGAGAGGAGAGAGAGAAAATGAGAATGGAGAAGAAAATCGGAGGAGAGGAGACCTCAACTGTGAGGGGACTAGGAACGTCAGGCAGAGGAGGGGCAGACAGCAACATCAGTACACAGACAACATGTCAGTAACCACCTACATTCTGTTAGCATGACGTTTCGTGTAGTATAAACAGTAATAGAAATAAATAAAAACAATATATGCACATTGTCTAAAGTTCGGAAGATACAGAAAGGTGTAAAGATGAAAACTAAAAATGTATGCTGCAAAAAAACTGCCCATAATATCACCATTCAAAATTAACTACCTTTTAACAGTTTCATGTATTTTCTTGCAGACTTTTCCCAATATATATTTTTTCCACATGAAGTCATACTATATATACCGTTTAGTACACACATTTATTAACCATCTAGTATGTGTCAGGTCATGTATGAACAAGGCACGGGATATACAAGGAACTCATAATCTTGCTAGATCAGACATTTGGACAGTTGATCACCAGGGGTCAAAACTCCACATCATGCTTACAAGTTGCATAACTTCGATTAATCCATTGGTAAAATGTGGATGCAATAATAGCACCGACATGTTAGAGCTGTTGTGAAGATTAAAAAGATAATCAAAGTAAGATCAGAAAGCCAATCAGGAATTTTTAAGGTCAATTTTAAAGGTCGATTTGGCGCACCTATTATCTTCTATTTTTTGAAATATGGAAATGCTCAGTGATCTACACTTAAAACAGTTCTTTAAGTCCTTCAGCCTTTTAGGGACTTCATTCTGAATGAGATAGTGGAGACACAGGTTTAGAAACTATCACTTGGCCTACAGTAAGGGTGACAGAGTACAGGCTGTCCTCGTATTATGAAAGAGTTCCATTCCTAAATCTGTCTTTAAGTCGAATTTGTTGGTAAATCAGAACAGTTTGTACCTAATGTCAGTCGAATTTTTTTTTACTATTTAGTATATAGTGTACCTTTCTATGCATAAAAAAAACATTAAAGAAACACTTCCAGATACACTAAAACATCCTTAACATCATAATATAGTAATAATGATAATAATGTTTTGATGCGCGTCGCAAAGTAGCGCCCATTTGTTAATATGAACCATAGCATGTATCTCGAATTTTTAATATAATAGGCTTTCCAGGGGTTGGTTCTTAACTATGGGTTGTATGTAAGTCAGACATTCGTAACCCAGGGACTGCCTGTAGCATCAGATCAAAGAAAGCCCAGGCAAGGGCAATGTCTGACCTTAGGACTAATCCTCCCCACCTGATTCTGAAAAATCCAGGGTCTAGAGCAACGCTATTGAACAGCAATATGTTGTTGGGTGCTATCAGTCAATTCCAACTCATAGCGACCCTATAGGACAGAGTAGAACTGCCCCACAGGGTTTCCAAGGCTCTAATCTTTACGGAAGCAGATTGCCACATCTTTCTCCCTCAGAACCGCTGGTGGGTTTGAACTGCCAACCTTTCGTCTACCAGTCAAACACTTAACCACTGCACCACCTAGCCATTGCTGTCAAGTCATTACTACTCATATAGACCCTATAGGACAGGGTAGAACTGCCCCGTGGGGTCTCCAAGGCTATAAATCTTTAACAAAGCAGACTGCCACATCTTTCTCCCACAGAGTGGCTGGTATTGGGTTAGAACCACTGACCTTTTGGTTAGCAGCTGAGCACTTAACCACTGCACCACCAGCGCTCCTTAAAAAACCGGTTACCATCGAATGGATTCTGACTCCTAGAAACCCAACAGGACAGAGCAGAACTGCCCCATAGGGCTTCCAAGGCTGTAATCTTTAGGAAAGCAGACTGTGACATTTTTCTCCCGCAGAGTGGCTGGTGAGTTTGAACCACTGACCTTTGGGTTAGCAGCCAAATGCTTTAACCAGGGCTCTAATAGCAATATAATGAGAGTTAATTTAAGAAATAAAATTTTTTCCAGTAGCCACATTAAAAAAGTAAAAAGAAATAGATGAAATTAATTTTAATTAACCCAATATATCAGAAATTTTATCATTTCACATGTAATCAATATACAAAATTATTGACATAATTTGCATTCTTTTTTTGTTGTACCCAACCATCAAAATCTATGTGTATTTTACACTTACAGCACATTTCAAGTGCCCAGTAGCCGTATGTGGCTAGGGGCAACTGTGTTGGGTAGTGCAACTCCAGAGTCAACAGCCAAATGCTAAGGATCAATTAAGCTGTGGAGTGAGTGGTCTTGAGCCTGGGACAATACTGATTTTCTTAAGGTCACATTAATGGCTTAATGTTGTACTTAATTCAATAGACAAAAAAGGCTGAGTAGTTAGCAAACATTTTATTTAGTGAATACACAGACTCAACTTCATTGAATATAGAGATAAACAGACCTAAAAAAAAAAAATCAGCATTTGAGACAATTAAGAAAACATTTCATTCTAAGTGTCAAATATTCTTAATTGTCTTGAAAGTTGTCCAGACTTTCCATTTTTTTTAATAGTATAACATCCACTCTCAACCTCAAGTTTTTTCTCATTAAATGTTTCATTTTAATATTAAATTTGAAGTCAACCCCCTTTTATTTCCTCACTTTGAAATTAGATTTATAAACCTTCATAAGCAAATCAGACATCTCCCTAGTTCCCCATCTTTATTTTTCTTAAGCCACTCATTTGACCTCTCTGGATCTCTGTTTTCACAAACATAATGAAGAGATTGGATTAAATAATTACTATGATTTAACACCTAATATGTGACACAATGTACGTCAGACACAGTGCTAGGTATTTTGCATTAATTATCTATTATCCTTGCCACAAGCTTCTGAAGTTAATACTATGTTATCCCAATTTTCTAGATTGGGATACTAAGGCTTAGAGAGCAACTTGCCAGAGGCCAAAGAGGTCTGTAAAGTACGCTAAGGGAGCCTAATCCATCAGTGAGGTGCTCAAGAAAAACTTCCTGGAAGGATACTTGAAACTAAATCTTGAAGGATAAATTGGATTGAGCTAGGAGAAAGCTGAGGAGGGAGGGGAAAGAGAGTGGGGCAAAAGGAAAAGCAGGAGGACTGGAAAGCTTGGTGTTGGAGGGGACATATTTGACTGGAGATAAAAGATTCAGCCCCAGGGCTGGATCATGAAGAGTTTGGATTTTATCCAGAAGAAAATGAGTAGCCATCGAAAGACTTTAAACATGAGAGTGACAGGCTAAGATTTGTTTTTAGAAGGAAGATGCAGGGATACTTGTTGGGGGCACTGTGGTAATCCAGGCAGGAAGTGAAGAGACGTGAACTAATTAAGAAAAGCTTGTCTAAAAACATCCTTTCTGCTTCTTATTTATTCCCTCTTTCAAGGCATCAGCAAGGTAAATGGGGAAGTAGAGGAAAGAACTTTTGCAAAATGCTAAGTGTTCCTTTTTTTCTTACCAAGCAGTTGATTTTTTCTCAGGGTGCCAAAGTTGAGAGAGAGACAAATGCAGTTCCTGAACCTGTTTCTCCTGCCAAAGTTCCAGGGAGGACTTTGGTCTCACAGGATAATTATTCCTGGGCAGATACAAACTGGTTTGCAATTTTACTGTTCTCTTCTCCCAAGAAAAGGTTCAAAGAAGTTCAATAGGTGTGGCCAGCCGAGAAAATAGGAAGATTATTTTAGAATCTCTTAGTTCTACCAAGAGTATTTAAGGGATTTAATAGTAATGCAAAGGTATCAGAGTTTTATACTATTTCTATGACTGATTTTGGTATTTATTCATTCATGCATTCATTTATGCAATACATATTGATATCTACTATGTATAAGGCTCTATGCTAGGTGCTATGATGATGGGGTAATATGCAACAGTGCGTTGGAAATAGATCTGATTCTGAAGAAGCTTATTAACTCTCAGATGATAAGAAATGCATTAAACAACTGTAAGTTGTTTGAAAACGCCTGAAAAGGGTATAAGTCAAATGCTGTGGAATTGAAAGAAGAGAGGATTAACTTCAGGTAATGAGCAAGAAAAGGTTGAAATTTAAGGTTGCTTTTAAAGTGTATATTAATCGATGGATAAGGTTTGGACCTACAGAGATTTGAGGAAGAGCAATTTAAGCCCTCAAGACAAGGTTCTGATAAATGTTTTTGAGAATTGCATGTAAAAAAGCTTCTTGATTGTGTTGGTCATTTGCCTATTTGTTCTCAGATTCATTTCCTTCTCTCTTTTGCTCTGTTCTGTATTTCAGGAGGCTGATCTTGCATATGACATTTCTCTGGCTCCCTTACCAATTTCCTGGTTCAATTTGGCCAATGCAAGCAAGGGTGGCAGATGAGGGAGCATGGGGAGGATAGGTCTTCTCCCTGTCTCTCTGTGCTTCAGGTAGTGTCCTGAATAGCAGCAGCAACTTCTCAGTGGTTCAAACTGCAGATGGGCAGCCCCGCCCTCTGTGGTCCCAGCTTCTGTTAGACAGTCTTGGTTCCTGGGCTATTGTGTTCATTACCTATTGCTATATAATAAATTACTCCAAAACTTAGTAGCTTAAAACAATAAACATTTTCTTATCTCACACAGTTTATGAGATTCTGTAATCCAAAAATGACTTAGCCGGGTGGTTCTGGCTCAGGGTGTCTCGTGAGGTTGCAGTCAAGATATCAGCTGGGGCTGCAGTTATCTCAAGGTTCAAGTAGGATTGAAGAATTCACTTTTAAGTTCATTCATATGGTTGTTGGCTGAACACAGTTCCTAGCTGGCTGCTGGCCGGAGACTTCAGTTATCTACCAAGCAGGACTCTTTTAGGGCTGCACACCACATGGCATCTTGCTTCTCCAACAAGGAGTGATCAAAGAGATAGATAGATAGATAGATACTAAGATGGAAGCCACAGTCTTTTTATAACCTAATCTCAGAAGTAACATACCATTACTTCTGCCATATGCTATTGGTCACACAGACCAACTATGATACAGAGTGGGAGGGGCTACAAAAGCATATGATTATCAGAAGGCAATGATAATTGAGGGCCATCTTGGAAGCAGGCTAGCACAGTCTCCTGCCTCAAGTCCCTAACGATTCATGTCCCTCCCACATGCAAAATATACTCAGCTCCTCCCCAAGTCTCCAAAAGTCTCATTTCATTACTGCATCACCTTGAAGCCCAGAATTTCAGTATCTAAATGAGGTCCAAGTGCAGTTAATGCTACTTGGGTGTGTAGTTTCTTATTAAGTATAGCTCCTTGAATACAATTCCTCTCGACCTGTGAAACTAAAGAGGATGAATTAGAAACATCATAGTCCAATTTGGTGAAACAATGAGTATGTGAAGGAACCCCCCACCCCAAAACAAACAAACATTTCCACTGGGTGGAATTCTGAATCATAACAACCCAATAGGACTGAGTAGAACTGACCTGTAGGGTTTCCAAGACTGTAAATCTTTACGGAAGCAGATTGCCACATCTTTCTCCCATGGAGTGTCTGGTGGATTCAAACTACCAACCTTTCAGTTAGCAGCCAAGTGCTTTAACCACTGCCCCACCAGGGCTCCTTATGTGAAGGAAAGCAGTAGAAAACATGGTAAGAAGAAGCTAGAAAAAGAGGCTGAATCATATAAGGCAAGGTGTTTGGACTTGATTCTACAGGCATTGGGAAGTCATTGAAACCTCCTGCTAGGTGAAAAGTTAGTTATTGAGATAAATTATTTAATCACAGCAATATACTTTTTCTTTTGTATGCAGAATTACCTAATACAGTTAACAAAACAGAGAAAAGAAAATTACATTTTAAACTTTTCTCTTTCTGTTGCCTTTACTGTGGTTCATTAGGGTTGAAGAGCCCCATGTTATTTAGCTTATGTTTTCAGTATGGTAGAAAATAACTCACAGAAACTGAAAAAAAAAAAAAAAAAAAAGGAAAGGCACTCAGAGGAAAGAAATGTTTCAACATACTCCTCTAAAAAACATCATTGTCAAAGGAGCTAATAAAAGATGGAGAAACTCTTTTGAAAATAATTTGTGATAAGAAAAGGAAGATGGAATGCATCTCAGGAAAACAATGAGCTGGTAATTAAGCAGAGAATAGATAAAAGCAGTATGTAAATGGTAGGGTGCATATGAGTTATCTAATTCTGCAAAACAGATTACCGCAAAACTTTCTGACTCAAACAAGAGACATTTATTATCTCTCATAGTTTCTGTGGTTGGACAGTTCTAGCTTAGGTTTCTCATAGCAGTTCAGTCAGATGTTGGCTGTGATTACAGTTGTCTGAAGGCTTGACTTAGGCTAGCAGATTCTTTTCCAAGGTGGTTCACTCATACAGTTGGTGCTGGCAGCTGGCAGGAGAACTCAGTTTCTGTTCGCATGGGTCTATCTTCAGAATCCTTCCTCCTTCATGGCAGCTAGCCTTCCCCAGAGCAAGGGATTCAAGAGGCCAAGGTAGAAGTTGCAATGTCTTTTATGATCTGGCCTCGGAAGTCCCACACTGTCACTTCTACAGTGATCTGTTCGTCACACAAATCAGCCCTGATTCAATGTGGTAGGGCATACCAGGAGGTGAGGATCATTCTTAGTTTCTTGGAAGCTGGCTACCACAACATGTTTTTTAGTTTTGTAGGTTCCTTTGCTAAGAATTTCCCTCAACAAAGCTACTGTCAAAATAGATACATTTTGGGTGGCTAAATCAAGTATGCCATATTGACGATGTCATATTATCTGGTCAGATTTTAGAGACAAGAATTTCAGTGCAAGTTTGGCCAGTCTTCTGGCCTTTTTTTCTTTTTTTTAAATGTATGAGATTTCCTGTTACAAAAGTTAAGCAAATCAGTAATCTCTGAAAAACAAAAACTGACCAAAGACTGGAAATATATCAATGAAGAAAAACAGTATGTGATCACAGTTTTTCCATTCTTCTACTCATCATAAGCAAATCCATTTGTTTTACATGGGACAGGGATGTGTAATATACAACATACTTGATTTTAAAAGGCTTCTTTAAAAAAAAAACATGAAAATTACTTAAATATTCAATTTTTTTTTCTTTAAAAAGCCCAAGCTGCATTCATTCAAAATTTTTATCTTTCAATGCAGGATAAGTTACTAAAAATATACGACCAGAATAAGTGTTACATTTTAATTAATAAAAGGAATTGTATTCTCACAGGAACACCTAAAACCTTTTTACAGTTCCTCTCAAAGAGACTATCCCAAAGGCAAACTATTGCACTTTCCCTCAACGATTTACCAAACCAGACATAGTGAATTAAAAGGTTAGCTGTGGAATTACACAAATATTTGTAGCCTGACTTGGGCAAGTTACCTATTTTCTCCAAACCTGTGTTTACTATTTTGTAAAATGGGGGTAATAACACCAAATTGTTGTGAGGATTATATAATATAGTATTTAGCACAATGCCTGGCATGGAGTAAGGGCTCAATGAATGATAGTAAGTTTGGGGAAAGCGGTGCTACCTACAAGAAGTTCACCTTCCACTCTTCAGTTCTAGTTTACTCTTAGTTCTACACAGCATCCACAATTACTTATTTTTCAATATTAAAATGAAGGAACTGTAAAAATAACAATGATAAAGTGCTAAATGTACGGGTTGGTTGGCCTTTCTTCCGTTTGTTGTGGATGCAAAACAGTTCATTTAATACCCAATTCAAATACGAACTAGAAACTGAAGAAGGAATTACTGCTTTTTCTTGTAATGATGAATTTCAAGAGGAACAAGATATGGCAACATCACAAAATGATTATTAGAGTATCATTCTGGGCTTAATTTTCCCAAAGACTTCAGAAAATAAAATTCCATAAATCTTGAAACACTTGAGAGGCATAGAATGAACTTGGGAGGTATTCACCTTTGTAAGACTCTTTCCCTCTGTTTTCCAGATAAAAGGGGGAGAGGGATAATACTTTCCAAAACCTTTTTTGTATATTCAAATGCAGAGTAGCCATGATCAAAGAGATGAATTATAAAGTACAATCAGGAATCTAAATATGTACACATTTGAATCAGTAGTAAATGTGGCTAACAGTCTTCAATGCAAAACCATTGCATGCTTTGTATACATTTATGCCTTAATCCTTTTATATACTTAAAGAACTTAAATAAGAATAGCACTTAAAAACATACAAAATGATCAGGTCCACTTTTAGCAAAGAAAAGATGAGTAAACCAGATTAAGAAGGTATGATTTCTTTTTAAATACTTTACAAAGCAGCTACAGATGTTCTTATTCTTTTATTATTAAAGACAGTTAACATAAAGTATTAATGTTGGCTTGTTTTCTTACTTTGCACAACTCAGGATGTTGATTCATAAAGGACCAAAGCCTATATTTATATGCTAGAATACTATGTAGCTACCCAAAATATTAAACGATGCAGGAAGCATTAAAAGAAGATGGAAGGAATACACAGAGTCACTATACCAAAAAGAATTGGTCAACGTTCAACCATTTCAGGAGGTAGCACATGATCAGGAACCGACAGTACTGAAGGAAGAAGTCCAAGCTTCACTGAAGTCATTGGCAAAAAACAAGGCTCCAGGAATTGACGGAATACCAATTGTGACGTTTCAACAAATGGATGCAGCGCTGGAAGTGCTCACTCGTCTATGCCAAGAAATTTGGAAGACAGCTACCTGGAAAACTGACTGGAAAAAATCCGTATTTATGCCTATTCTCAAGAAAGGTGATCCAACCGAATGCAGAAATTATTAAACAATATCATTAATATCACACACAAGTAAAATTTTGCTGAAGATCATTCTAAAGCAGCTGCAGCAGTATATCAATGGGGAACTGCCAGAAATTTAAGCCGGATTCAGAAGAGGACATGGAACCAGGATATTTGCTGATGTCAGATGGATCCTGGCTGAAAGCAGAGAATACCAGAAAGATGTTTAGCTGTGTTTTATTGACTATGCAAAGGCATTC
>NW_004443990.1:3176001-3214592 GCF_000243295.1 Trichechus manatus latirostris
AGCAGAGAATACCAGAAAGATGTTTAGCTGTGTTTTATTGACTATGCAAAGGCATTCAACTGTGTGGATCATAACAAATTATGGATAACGTTGCGAAGAATGGGAATTCCAGAACACTTAATTGTGCTCATGAAGAACTTGTACATGGATCAAGAGGCAGTTGTTTGAACAGAACAAATGGCTAGTGTGTAGTTTAAAGTCAGAAAAGGTGTGCATCAGGGTTGTATCCTTTCATCATACTTATTCCGTCTGTATGCTGAGCAAATAATCCGAGAAACTGGACTATATGAAGAAAAACGGGGCATCAGGATTGGAGGAAGACTTACTAACAATCTGCGATATATAGATGACACTACCTTGCTTTGCTGAAAGTGAAGAGGACCTGAAGCACTTACTGAAGAAGACCAAAGACCACAGCCTTCAGTATGGATTACACCTCTATAGAAAGAAAACAAAAAATCCTTACAACTGGACCAATAAGCAACATCATGATAAGCAGACAAAAGATTAAAGTTATCAAGGATTTCTTTTTACTTGCATCACAATCAACACCCATGGAAGCAGCAGTCAAGAAATCAAAAGACCCACTGCACTGGGCAAATCTACTGCAAAAGACCTCTTTAAAGTGTTGAAAAGCAAAGACATCACCTTGAAGACTAAGGTGTGCCTGACCCAAACCATGGTGTTTTCAATTGCCTCATATGCATACAAAAGCTGGTTGATGAATAAGGAAGACTGATAAAGAATTGATGCCCTTGAATTGTGGTGTTGGCAAAGAATATTGAATATACCATGGCCTGCCAAAAGAATAAACAAATCTGTCTTGGAAGAAGTATAACCAGAATTCTCCTTAGAAGCAAGGATGACAAACCTATGTCTCACACACTTTGAACATATTATGAGAAGAGATCAGTCCCTGGAGAAGAACATCATGCTTGGTAAGGTAGAGGGCCAGCAAAAAAAAAGGAGGACCCTCAACAAGATGGATTGACACAGTGGCTGCAACAATGGGCTCAAGCATAACGATTGTGAGGATGGCGCAGGACTGGGACGTGCTTCATTCTGTTGTACATAGGGTTGCTATGAGTTGGAACCGGCTCGACGGCACCTGGCAACAAACCCAAAATGACAAGAACATGGCTTATGTCCATACACAGAAGTGTGTATATGGAATAATATAAACAGAAGAGACTACAAAATAGCATATACTCTGATTAAACTATGTAAAAATGTATGTATGTAAAACATAGTAGAGTGCAGAGGACAATGGGAATTAGAAGACCTAGTGGTGTCCCTTGGCTGGTATCAATATCTGAGCAATTTATCTGCTTACTCTCAATTTCCTCATCTGTGAAAGCAAGGAGTTGGATTAGACTGATTCCGAAGCCATTCTCAGTGCTAAACTTATGATTTTATGATTCAAAGATTTGGAATGACAGAAATAATTATAGTTTGCTGTTTAGTACCTTCTTCTTTCCCATAAAGTTGCTTAGGTTAATAATAATTGTATTAAAAGGCCACCACATGTCTTCAGTAGAAAAAAAAAGGAGAGAAATAAAAAATGATAAAATGTAAATTTATGGGTATAAAAAAGGGAGAGAAATAACATTAATCAATAAATAAAATTCAGTGACAGATAAGTATACTCTTTTCTTTAAACTTTGCTAAAGAAAAAAAGGCAATAGGAAGTCATTGAAGATTTGGGATTTGAAAAGTGACATGATAAAAGTAGTATTTTAAACCAGGCAATGGTGTGCATCATGCCTGAAAGGAGGATAGAATGAAGGCAGAAAGACCCATTAAAGGGCTATTGAGGTAGTTAAGGCTTGAACCTGGGGTGGGGGGAGTAGTCTTTTATTCATTTATTTATTTGGCATTTATGGAGCCTCTCACTGAGCTAACTGCAGGGGGAACAAAGATACTGTGGCTACACAGCCATTCTCCATTTCCTTTCCAAATTTTATTTTCGGCATTGAATTTATCATTACCTGACGTTTTATTTATTCATTTATTCTGTCTCCCCCCACAAGAGCATAAGTTCCATGAGGGCAAACAGTATCTTGTGCATAATAAGTATTCAATAAATATTTGCTAAAAAAGAGTAAGTAAAAATTATATTGAATCATACAGATAGTGTCAAAAATCTTTTCTGATACATTTCTATGTCATGGTGGCTTCAGGCTAATTTAGCAGCAAAAGCCTTCCCAGCTGTGATTACGATAAAATCAACTGTCTTGGACTAAACTGTGTTCCCCAAAATATCTGTCAACTAGGCTAGGCCATGATTCCCAGTATTTTACTGATTGTCCGCCATGTTATCATCTGATGTGATTTCCCTATGTGTTGTAAATCCTACCTCTATGATGTTAATGAGGCAGCATTAGAGGCAGTTATGTTAATGAGGCGGCATTAGAGGCAGTTATGTTAATGAGGCAGGACTCAATCTACAAGATTAGGTTGTGACTAGTCAATCTCTTTTGAGATATAAAAGATAGAAGCAAGCAGAGAAAGAGGGTACGTACTACCACCAAGAAAGCATTGCTGGGAGCAGAGTGTGTCCTTTGGACCCAGGGTTCCTGTGCTGAGAAGCTACTAGATCAGGGGAGATTGATGACAAGGACCTTACCCCAGAGCTGACAGAGAAAGCGAGCCTTCCCCTGAAGCTGGCACCCTTTATACAGAACTCTAGCCTCCTAGGCTGTGAGAGAATAAATTTCTCTTTCTTAAATTTCTGTTACAGCAGCACTAGATAACTAAGACATCAGCTTAAATTATTCCTATGACTACCCTCGTTTTTGGTCTACTACTAAAGGATTTCCCCATAAATTTTGGTGCCCTTCTATTTAGAAATTCTTCTTTCTCTGATACAAATGAAGCTGGAAGAGAGAGAGAATGATCTCTGCTTTACTCTCAGCTCTTTCTTCCAACTGGAATTACCTGTATCTATATATTTATTTGTTATTTTAATGCAATGATTAAACATACTCATTAACTCTTTCCCTGCAGTTTCAGTTCACAAACTTGGCTGCGGGTAGATTATACTATACCAAACACCTTTTCTCTCAAAATAGGGAGATGGAGCTGAAGCAAGTGTCAGAGCCCAAGTCAATAATTAGCAATGGTCTCTATCTCAGTCTCCTTGTGGTTTTTACAACTCCCCACTCTTTTCACCTTTAAAACTGCTCATCTTTCTCAGTCAGCCATGGGCTCTAACATTTCCCTCTTTGAGCAACACTTGAATCTGCTTCCCTTAAAAATAATAGCATTTCATATTTGTTGTTGTTGTGTTGTTAGGTGGCATCGTGTTGGTTCCGACTCATATGTACAACAGAACAAAAAACTGCCCGGTCCTGCACCATCCTCACAATCATTGTTACGCTTGAGCCCATTGTTGCAGCCACTGTGTCACTCTATCTTGTTGAGGGTCTTCCTCTTTATCGATGACCCTCTACTTTACAAAGCATGATGTCTGTCTCCAGGAACAGATTCCTCCGGATAACATGTCTAAAGTATGTGAGATGTAGTTTTGCCATCCTTGCTTCTAAGGAGCATTCCGGCTTTACTTCTTCCAGGACAGATTTGTTTGTTCTTTTGGCAGTCCGTGGAATATTCAATATTCTTCACTAACGCCATTATTCCAAGGCATCAATTCTTCTTCGGTCTTCCTTGTTCATTGTTCAGCTTTCGCATGCATATGAGGCGATTGTTCATACTTACAGAGCACTTAAATGTTTACAAAATGCTTTTTACCCTCATGATCTTTTTAAATCTTATTTAATCTCTTGGTCCTCGAACAAATTATTTTTTTTTTCTAGGAGAAAACTAGAGTAACAGACATGGAAAAAGGAAGTTTTACACTGTGAGTTATATTCCGACTAAACGCTAACACTGGGATCATGGTTGGACCAAAGCTGTTTTGATCAGTTCAAGTTCGTCACTCTAGATAGAGTTGATTTATTACCTTGCAGGGGCTGGTTTTTCCCCCTTGTCCTCTGCTGTCTGGATTATCTATGATTAGCTGTGTTGGAAGGTTGATACTACTCTGAAGGGAATGTACGTTTGGTTGGTACTTGGCTCTGTCTTCCTAACGACCTTGCAAGCTGGAAGCTGGCAGTTACTCATCTCATTTCCCTCCCTAGGTATGCTCTCTCTTAGCTTGGCCCCATCAGCTCTGTTTACTATGCTGACTAAGAAATAAACGATTTTTCCTTTTGTTCTGCTATCTCTCCCCTATATTTTTTCCTATTAACCTGACCTCAGCTATTTCTATTTTTTCTTCTTTTTGTTGTTCTGATACTTTCTACAACTGCACTCATTGATTCTCTTTTCATCTTGCATGTGGGCAGCTGATAACCTGTTCTGTCCCCACTGTCTCAGGTTAACAATTCCACCCACTTTCTTGGCTATTAATCACTCAGGTGCCCTGGGGAACTGTGACTTCGCAAAGCCATCTCATTACATTTTTACCAAGGTCAGCACAATACCTTAGGGAGCCTGGTAATAATAAAATAATAACAGTAACCATTATTGAGTACTTACTGGCATATAGTGCTAGGCAATTGACACAGATGATTTTATTTAATCCTCTCCACAACACTATGAGGTCAAATCTGAGCAGATGGGTCAACAGAGGATTTATTTGCATGATTGTAAATTAAACCACATGCAAGAGACAGTGACTGGCTATGTTGGGGTATATGACTAGCCCTATATTCTAAGAAAGGAAACCTGGTTGTGCAGTGATTAAAGCGCTTGGCTGCAAACTGAAAGGTCAGCAGTTTGAACCCACCAGCTGCTCTGCCGGAGAAAGACTTGGCAGTCTGCTTCTGTAAAGATTTATAGCATTGGGAACCCTAAGGAGCAGCTCTACTATAGGTTTACTCTGAGTTGGAATTGACTCAACAGCAGTGGGATACACTCTAAGATCCCGAAGCTCTCAGAAAATACTTTATGGAGATTGTACCACATGTACAAAAAACTTATCCTGAGCGTGGAGAGAGGTAAATCCTGGTGTACTTTTACTAGATCTAGGAACCATGAATAAAACTGACACTCTGATCTCTGGTGCTAGTCTGTTAGGTTGGTAGTCCCAAGTGAATCATGCCTCCTGGTACTTACGTCCTCCCTTTGAATCACAGCTGGGCCTATGACTTGTTTCAATGAATAAAATATGGTGGGAGTGATGCTGTGCCTGTTCCAGGCCTGAGCCTTAAGAAGACCTAGCAGCTTCCACTTTTGTGCTTTTAGGAGCCATCATTTGAGGAGTTCACATGGAGAGGGAAATGCCCTGGGATTACATGGTAAGAGAGAGAGGTCAGCCTTGCCAGCATCCTAACTGAGCCTGGCCTTCCAGACATCCCAGCCAAGGTGTTAGACACCTAAGTGAAGCCAACTTCAGGATTCCAGGCCTGGCCGCCATCTGACTGCAGCTGTGTGAGACCAACTGAGATCAGTAGAACTGAGCAGCAGAGCATTAGTCAACCCACAGAACTATGAGAAATCAAAAAAAAAAAAAAAAAAAAGACTTGTTTTAAGCCATTAAATTTTTGAAGTGGTTTGTTAAGTAGCAATAGATAACTGAAGCATTACTAATATTAATAATGTTAAAGGTTATAGTTGGTTTGGAGGCATATTAGATAATATTAGGTCAAGAGGCCCAGAAATACCAGAATCCTACCTTAGACCACAGTCATTCCTCTGCTCAAGGTCCGGAGGGAAAAATACATACAGGAGACCATGGCAAAGGAAAACAAATAGTGCTTTAATTTTAGCTAGGTTTGTGCTCTCTGATAAAGTGGGCTATGACATGTACCTAGAGCTGGAGGCTTATAGGACCATTTTTAGGGCTGAAATTTAAAACATTTTAACCATCAGGACAGACAGGACCCTGCCCAATCAAAATGGGAACATTGGCTGAATCAGACTATACCACCACAGTGAGACCATTAACGTAGCTGTTTCCCTTTCTCTAAACCTGAGAGCAGGTCTGTGTTAAAATACCACTTTAGTTCCAAGAGGAAGAAGGGAGAAGAGCCCTAGAGAGAGCTATATCCATGTGCATGATCCAAGTATATCCTGTGACCCTGACCACTGGGAAAAATGGCCCAGTCAATGTCTTGGGATCTCATCAATCAGATTATCCACTCCTCTCATGGAGGGGAGGGGAAACAAGGAAAGCAGTAAGGGAGAAACTGTGAAAGTGTCCCCTTCCCTAGACCCTTTACATATTATCTCCTTTAATCCTCCCCATAACTACAAAGGTAGATATTTTTATCCCCATATTACCCATGAGAAAATTAAATATTAGAGAGGTTGAACAATCTGTTTAAGGTCACAAGGTATGTACTGGGAATTATAGGGGTAGGTGGAAGAGGTCAATGAAGAGAGATGATTTTTAAATATGACACACTGTGAAGTCACTTAATTGTTTTTTGTTCAAGCAAAAAACAAAGTCAAATGAAAGTGCTATACCGTTAGAGGCACCCAAGGAAACAGGACTCAAAGTCACCCTTTTTTGTGGCTTCGTTATGGAACAGGTGGAAGGAAGACATCTCTCTCCACTTCAGCAGAGAAGTGGCTGCATGTCAGCTGTGGTTGGTGATATGAGTCAGTGAATAGCCACTCAGAAGTGCATGTAAGACTCCCTTCCCCCCAAATATCCTTGCAAGATACAGAAAGGACCTGGAGTTCCAACGATCTTGTGAGGGCTGCTAATGCCCATATTCTCCAATTGCACTGCCAAACTAGAGTGGCCTGGGGAAATGTGTGTTGCACAAACATTACATCTCTAACAGAAAACTCTGTATTTGTTCCTCCCCCACATTCTCCATTCAAGTTCCCAGAAGTTTGCAATAACCCTCAAAAGACATTTCCAGACAAGGCTTACTCAGCTTTGGTTTTTAGTAGGATGAGATTGTTTGGGTGTTTTTGTTCCTTTAAACTTGACTGACCATTCTCATCCCACTGTAGGCTGGTCCACAAAGGCCAGTCATGAAACATGGACCGGTTCCTATTTACTCTTTAACTGCCTATTCTTTCTCTCCTGTCCCTAGATACTTGCCCCTATATGCCAACTTGATATCTACATCTCCTTCTTTCTGTCAGCCCACTCTAGTCCCCATTGAACTCCCCTTCAGGTCTCTTGGGCTTTGATTTATTGACCAGTTTTTAGTTGTACTAACTTCTCTGGCTTGGTATCCCATAATGGTTTGGTGAGAATCTCTATATAAATTCCCAGGACTGCAGAATTCCGCCAGCCAACCGGATCTGGGTGGCATCTATTACCCAAGCCCTGTACTTTGGGAAAGAAACTCTACAGGGGAAAAACAATGGCAGAAAGAAAGGAAGAGTTGCTTTTAAACTTCACTTGCTGGAACTGCCAGCCAAATTTCTCCTTGTCCAACTCTGCATCTCTTTTCTCCTGGTTCCAAGAGATTTAGGAAAGATAAAAATATATATATCCTTGGTTGCAACAACTTCGGAAAACTGTTTAATAATATTTATTAAACTGAATATATGCATATACTTGGCTCAACAATTCCACTCCTAGAGAAACACCCAAGAGAAATGCATATATATGTTCACCAAGAGACATGTATAAGAATGTTCATAGCAGCTATTCATAATAGCTAAACACTGGAAACAATCCAAACGTCCAACAACAGTGAAATGGATAAAAATAGTATATTCATGCAATAAACTATACAGCAATGAAAAGGAATGAACTACTGCTATGCACAACACCATGGATAAATCGTACAAAAATAATGTTGAATAAAAAAGACACACATAAAAGAATACATAATATATATTCCATTTATATGAAATTCTAAAACAAGTAAAACTAATCAATGTTGCTAGAAGTCACAACAGTGGTTATCTGCATGGCAGGTGGTAACTGTGTAGGGGCATGAGAGGATGGGTGCTTTAAATGTTCTGTTTCTTGATCTGGGTACTAATTTTACAAGTGTGCTCACTTTGTGAAAATTCATCCAGCTGTACACTTATAATTCATTTGTACTTTCATATATATATTTGTGTCATATATATATATATGTTATACATGAATAAAGTAAATGATGGAAAGAAAAATTTCTTGCTTTCTTCTGAAAAATGTAGTTACAAAGGACACAACAAAATATTGACCGATATAGTGCTGGAAGATGAGCCCCCTAGACTGGAAAGCACTTAAATACACTATGGTCTCAACTATGGACTCGAGCATACCAACAATTGTGAAGAAGGGGCAGGACCAGGCAACTTTTTGTTCTGTTGTACATGGAGTCGCCATGAACCAGAGCCAACTCATGTAACAATAACAAACAAAATTATTGTTGGAAGCTTGGCTATTAGTTATTGAATGGTGTTAAGAAGCCTAACTGATCTGAAAAAGAGAATGCATTTGATGTGAATTACACAAGAGAAACATAAGCAGCTGCAAAGAAGCACATTCTGAGGTGCAGAAGAATGCAATTCAAGAATACAAATTAAATGCCAAAATCACATTACATTAAATTAAAAAGCACAAATATTAAGAAATTGATAGGATCAAGAAAAAGTTACAGTGCTATAATATTGCTAATCACAATAAATGGCTTTTGATTGTAGGAGGGCCCAAGGGAAGCCAGTTATAAAAGAGTATACATTGGGTCCCCCTACATAGAATTGTAGAAAGAAGTGAGAGTCATGTTGAATGTTGCAGCAGGCTGAGGGTGTGAGGGAACAAAGCCACAACAAGAAATGCAAGGGTTTGGACAGCAATAAGACAAAGGCCAAATAATCAACAGAAATCAACAGTAAGTAAATATCAGAGGGCAGAACAAGATAGCATGGCCAAAATATATGCAGTTTATAAAAAGAAGAGCTGTTGATCAGGCAGTTGCCTCGGAGAGTATCACAGGGAATGAGGAATAAGAGGCAGCTTTGGAGGAGAACAGACAGATACCCAGATCCAGCAGGAAAGGAAAGCTCTCAATACAGAAGCAACATGTTCTCTTAAATTCAAGAGTCATTATAGTCTTCTCACCCTGGTGAGAATGCATCCTTAGTGAGCCCGTTTGCAATCTTGCTGGTAATAAATGGCATCTTTCATTTAAACTGGCAATTGTGGTCCAGTAAATTGGGATGCCCTTGCCCAAGAGTGATAAGGGAATTTCCTTAAAATGTGGGGTAGTCAGATAATGTACATATGGTCAGAGTTTCAGAATAGGGTCTAAGTGGTAGCTCCACTCTGAATTTAAGCATGTCAGGCAGGGTATCTCCATGTGAACTAGCTATCATTCTATTCACAGAAGAGGCCAATGTGCTTCATTGTTGTTGTTAGGTGCCATGGCAACAGTTCCAACTCACAGCAACTCTATGTACAACGGAACGAAACACTGCCTCATCCTGCGCCATCCTCTCAATTGTTGCTATTTGAGCCCACCGTTGCAGCCACTGTGTCAGTCTATCTCATTGAGGGTCTTCCTCTTTTTTGCTGACCCTCCATTCTACCAAGCATAATGTCCTTCTCCAGGAGCTGGTCCTTCCTGATAACATGTCCAAATACATGAGATATAGTCCTGCCATCCTTGCTTCTAAGGAGCATTCTAACTACACTTCTTCCAAGACAGATTTGTTTGTTCTTCTGGCAAGCGATGGTCTATACAATATTCTTCAACAACACCATAATTCAAAGGTAGCAATTCTTCTTCGGTCTTCCTTATTCATTGTCCAACATGCAGATGAGGCGATTGAAAATATCATGGCTTGGGTCAGGCGCACTTTAGTCCTCAAAGTGACATCGTTGTTTTTTAACACTTTAAAGAGCTCTTTTGCAGCAGATTGACCCAATGCAAAGTGTCATTTGATTTGTTCCTTTTTCTTTTTTTTTTAATTGTACTTTAGATGAAGGATTACAGAAAAAACTAGCTTCTGATTAAACAGTTAGTACACATATTGTTTTATGACATTGGCTAACAACCCCACAACATGTCAATACTCTTCCTTCTCGCCCTTGGGTTCCCTATTACCAGCTTTCCTGTCCCCTCCTGCTTTCTAGCCCTTGCCCCTGGGCTGGTATGCCCCTTTAGTCTCATTTGTTTTATGGGCCTGTCTAATCTCTGGCTAAAGAGTGTCATTTGATTTCTTGACTGCTGTTTTCATGGGTGTTGATTGTGGATGCAAGTAAAATGAAATCCTTGACAACTTCAATATTTTCTCCATTTATCATGCTGTTTGCTTATTGATCCAGTTGTAAGGATTTTTATTTTCTTTATGTTGAGGTATAATCCATACTGAAGGCTGTAGTCTTTGTTCTTCAACAGTAAGTGCTTCAAATCCTCTTCACTTTCAGCAAGCAAGGTTGTATCATCTGCATATTGCAGATTGTTAATGAGTCTTCCTCCAATCCTTCTTCATATAGTCCAGCTTGTCATATTATTTGATCAGCATACAGACTGAATAAGTGTAGTGAAAGGATCCAACCCTGACACAAAACTTTCCTGAAAGGATCCAACCCTGACACAAAACTTTCCTGACTTTAAACCATGCAGTATCCCCTTGTTCTGTTCAAACAACTGCCTCTTGGTCTATGTATAGGTTCTGCATGAGCACAATTAAATGTTCTGGAATTCCTGGTCTTCACAATGTTATCCATAATTTGTTATGATCTACCAGTCAAATGCCTTTGTGTAGTCAATAAAACTCAGGTAAACATCTTTCTCATAACTTTGACTTAGGCATACCTTTGACTCATTCAAGTCCTCTTCTAACTTCCCCAACTTCTCTTGACCCTATAGCCTTTCAGCTTTATTCATGCATTTATTCTTTAATTTGAAAAACACTGACTGAGTACCTACTATGTGCCCCTGTGTTGTTTATTGTCTAACCAGCGACAGATATATTAGTCAAATGATTGCAGAAAAGTTTCAAGTGCATTCTGATTGACTCAGCTAATTCATTAAAACTAGGTCTTAGGATAAGTTGCTGGACATCCCATAAACTGGCTGCCTTCAGGAGCAGCAGCAATAGGCCCTCCCCTTCTCCCAAAGTTCAGACAGAGCTGATTAGACTAGAGATTGCTATTTGACCAAGGGGAATTAATTCGTTGACTGGCCAGCAACTTGCAGTTTAACTCAAATTAATAAGCTTCCCTTAGAAGGTAGAAATTACAGTGTAGCAGACATTATATAGAATTCACATGTTTACCATAGGGAGAAAACTTTATGTTCCAGAGCAGTATTCTAAATAGGGATAGAAATCATCCATAGGCAATTTTCTCATCCATGGAAGAGAAAGTTAGAGGACACTTGTTTGATTTATGAACTTTGAGCAAGGAGCAAGGCAGAGAGCAGGGGTGATTTTGAATGTGGCATGGAGCTGTGTTTATCACTCAGATGAGGCATAGGAAAACTGTGCCAAGTTCCTTGCAGGAAAGTACCATGGCCTTAGATAGGAGTAAATCAGTAATATATTTCGTGACGTTCGTTTTCCAGCAACAGCTAGGAAAAAGTGGCGAGAGTAATAGGCTTTTTGATTCTCTAGGGTAGTCCTGGGTCTGGGCCTAGGTGCCATAGGCTTCAACATGGCACTGGGCCTTATGCCAGACTCAGGGTCATCAGTTCTTTAGACAAGACATGGTATGCAAAGGGATCAAGGCACAACTACAGTATGTGCCCTTGAGTTCCTCTGCTGGAACCACAGATAGGAGTTTATGTGAAGATCAGACTGAAGGACAGTCGCCTATGCTGCTGATTGATTGTAGGTTGGCAACAAAATTGGCATGGTGCAACTGGTCACAGGTGCTATGTTCTGTTACTGGTGTGGCTGGAAAGGAGGTGAGGCCCTAAAGATGTGGAGTAGCAACAGCATTTTCTAGAAGGCAGATTGACCGAAGGGCTGGTGGTTCAGAATTTGTATATTCTGGTTTTTGGAATAGGATGTTGGCACATTTGTTCTGTTATCTGAAGATAGGCTTGATTTTGAAAAAAAAAACACACAGAGAACTAAGTTTCCTCTAGGACCACCTGGCAGTGTGTACCAAACCTGACTTGGAGTAAAGGACTTGGTATTTGTCCAGGGTTGTTTGAGGCTATGGTGGTTCATGCAGACTCTAGCCAAAGTCCTGAAACATAGAAGCAGGAAGCCAGACCATAGATCTGCCAGGAACAGGAGAGCACTGACCAGCAAGTTGGAATGTATCAGCATTCACTGTGAAAGACCAGGAGCTGGGGAGGGGCAGGCATGAAGGAAACTTCAGCATCTGGGAGACCCCTGCCTGCAGAGACCGCTGGCATCCCCCGCCTCCACTTCATAGTACCCTTTAGAGGCCATCTGGTTTAGCCTTCTCGTTTTACTGGCATAAACAACAAGGTCCAGAAAAGCGAAGTAACTTTGTCTACTTCAATTAATGATTGAAATAAGAACCATGGGATGACCTCCCTTTTAAATGACGTCTGGCAGGGAATGGTTATGGTCAAAAATGAAAAGCAAGCAATAAAATGCCTTTCATATGAGCGTCACATTTACATGCCTGCTGAAAATCCATGTGTCCGGTAGTTTTTCAGCCTGTAGTGATGGTGCCGATAAAATTGTCCTAGAGCCTCTGTATCAAATAGTGAATGATATCATTTAATCATCAAGTTAGGCAAGCCAGAAACCTCAATGGCCCCTCTTCCTTGACCGAAATCCAGTCCATCACCAAGTCTTGTCAATACCACCTTTTACCTACCTCTCTCCTTTTTCTCCTTCTCTACCTACCTTGCTCTGAGCTACCATGATCTCTTGCCTGGACTTCTGTGGAGCTTTCTAATGGTTTTCCCACATTTCCTTTGACTTGTCTCAAATCTACTTTCCTCCTCATCAGTCAATGTTCTCCTTCTCCTTTCCCCCATTTTAGAAAAATCAATGGACATTTTAAAGAGTAGTTTTAGATTTCAGAAAATTGAGCAAATAATACAGAGAGTTCCCATATACCATCTTTTCTCCCCCATTCACAATTTTCCTTATTATTAGCATCTTGCATTGGTGTGGTACATTTTTTACAACTGATGACTCAAGTTCATAGTTTATGTTATGATTCACTCTGTGTGTGGTAAAATTCTATGGGTTTTGACAAACGTATAATGTTATATACCCACCATTATAGTATCATACAGAATAGTTTCACTGCCCTCACCATCTATTCATCCTTCACCAGTGGTCTTTTCAAACTGTAGATCTTACCCTGTCACTCCCCTCACTCAGCTTCACTTTGCTCCACTCTGTTTCTAGCTTTTGGTCTCCAGCCATATAGGTCTTTTTGTTTCACTTCCTCAAGCCACACTCCATTCTGCCTCGGAGTTTCGCTTTCTGAAATGTTGCTTTCTACCTCCCAGCCCCAGACTCAGGTCTTATTCACGATTTGTAATTATGTCTATGTGTGTGATTATTGGATTTGCCTCTTTCCTAGATTGTGAGCTCCATACTGGCAAAGCTATGTTATTGTACCCACAGTACCTGGCACATAGTAGGTATGTAAAATGTTGAATAATAGTACTGAATACATTAATAAATAAATAGAGACTTCCATCTGATTGTGTGGGGCTTAGGAAGCATACTGAAGGTTTATAATGATTACAGGGGATGAAACGGAAAGCTGATGGGAAATGAGGAAAAAAGTTTATCCAATAGGCTGAGAACCCAGCTGAAAATTTGTGGTGACTTGAATCTATCAGATTGTGTTGGAGGAGAGAGCTAGATGGGTAGTTATAGTGATAGAGAGTTTAAGATTTCCAGGGTGGAACCGTTTCAGTGGTGACAAAGTTCAGGGTGTGACCATAGGACCTGGTGACTGAAGTGGATTGGAAGTGAAGACACTGAGTTTGAAGGGTCAAGAAACTAAGAAGCTGGGCCACAGAATCAGTAAAGCCAACTTCCCCCCCAGGATGAAGACGTGAGCCAGGTATTTAATAACTGTGAGGGCATAACCAGGTTGGTAAATGACACAGATGAAAGAAGAGAAGTTGGTTAGTTGAATGGCATGGATCTCAGAGGAGCGGAGGAGAAATTGTTTAGAAGGGTCTTGGAGAGCCAGAAGAATGTTGCTAGCGTCTCCCTGTACATGGGGCAAGGGAGACTAAATAGTTTCTACTTGAAAGGATTACAGGGGAAGTGGTAACCTCAGGGGAAAGCCAGGTTTCAGTTCAGGCTACAAGGCAGAGGGAGATTAGCTAGGTCTCTGGTTGCATGTAACAGAAACCAACTCTAGCTATCTGTGGTCCATAGGGAGTGAAGGGCTGGGTGAGTTGGGTATCTTAGACATGATAAACAAAATGGTAGCCACAGGCCCACCATTATGGGTGAGGAGAGGTGCTATGAAAGTCCTGAGAAGATACTACAAAAGGTGTCCAGTAAGGAGAGTTCAGGAGTCCTGGTGGCGTAGTGGTTAAAGCACTTGGCTGCTAACCAAAAGGTCAGCAGTTCAAACCCACCAGCCGTTCGGCAGGAGAAAGATGTGGCAGTCTGCTTCCGTAAGGATTTACAGCCTTGGAAACCCTCTGGGGCAGTTCTACTCTGTCCTATAAGGTTGCTATGGGTTGGAATTGTTCAACGGCAGTGGGTTTGGTTTGGTTTGTTTGTTTTTTATAGAGAGGTCTGTGAAGAAGTTGAGAGAGTAGGGGAATTTGTTCACCATCAGACAGGGGTTCCATAGGGCACTAACAGAAATGTCTAGCGGGGTAGAGAGAAGCAGAAGTACAGAGAAGTATGGGAATTAGAGTAGCTGGAGGGTTCCAAGTGGTGGTGTCAGGAAGGTGTCTTGAAAGTAGTTACAGAAAGACCTATAAATGTGTGGTGATATTCGTCCCATCTGTCTAGTGCCTAAACCCCTGTTCCATATTCCAGATATCTGTCTGCTCCCTGATTCATCCTCAACCATTGAATTTGAATCTCTGACCTCTTCCACCTCATTTTCTTACTTTGCCCCAGAACATCTCTCAGATCTTCACTGTGCTACCAAAACCTCTGCTACCTCTCTAAGAAGCAGCTTCCTGGATTATTTACTCAACTAACACCCAGCTGTGGATGTGATGCTGACTTAGCCTGCCCTGCTGAGCCCTGTCAAGACTCCTCCATCTTCTAACATCACCTTCTACTGTAATTATTTTTATGTTTTTATTTTTATTTTAATATATTTTTATGACTTCTGGTATCTGAGTTTCTTCAGAGCAGGGACCATTTCTTCTTCTTGTTTACATTCCTCCCCTCTAGTGCTTAGCACATTGCCTGTGACCTAGAGAGGGGGTTAATAATTTTTTGTTGAATGAATGATGGAATGAATGACTGAGTAAGTGAATGGACTTTGCTCTCCTATTGCCTTGCTCCTGTAGTCTAGAAATGTTGGAATCAGAGAGGTGGCCTCTCTGGAGATATTTTCCCATTCTTGCTCACCTTTTGCTTTGATTGCTGACTTCCTGGCCTTGAGTCCATGCTTGCAGACATAGACCACCTGCCAGACTAGACAAATCCAGCTCACAAGACACCCTGTCCTGATTCTTCTTAGTTTGCCTTCCTAGCATCCTTCCAGAATATGGGTCTGACACATACTGTTTTCTCTGTTTCCTAAAATGATATCTCTACAACACGGGCTGAGTCTCTATCCAAAAACACCTGGATTAGGACCAGTATCACCTGGTCCATATTCCCTAGGACTGATTCTTTCCCCACAACCTCCATCTCTACTATTCCAGCAGAGGGAAATACTAGGATAAATGTATAGAATGGCTGAGAATTTGCATGGCCATGATAATCACTAAATTCAGGAAAGTAATCACATCTAGAATAGGAGGGAGATGGGATGATCGGGGACAGTCCAGGGAGCTTCAGCTGTGTCAGTGGTATTTTATGTTTCAAGCTGGGTACATAAATCATAGTTATTCTTTGTACCTTTTTATAATTCTGAAATATTTGAACTAAAACGTTTAGAATTAGAGGTACTCAGCTTTTACCTTAGTGGAATACCTGCAGGTGGATCTGGGGATAGAGACAGCACTGGTTGGTGGACCCTCAGGGCTTGGAGGAATTCAATCAAGTGTTCAGCAGAGAGAGAACACAGGGGCATGGAGGGCTGTGGGCCCAGAGCCAACAATCTTAGACCATAGGCTGTAAGCTCAGCTTGACGGGCCATGAAAGCCTGAATCTGTTGTGTTTATACCAATGAAAAGCCTCAAAATAGGCAGTTCCCAGCTTATTCGTTTATTTGCTGGTCTGTTGTCTGGAACTGGAAACAAGTTTTCCTATAGAAACAATATTAGAAACAGGGGCTCTGTCCCAAGGCCAGCCCACAAAAGCTTATAGAACCCTAATGTACCTGAAATATTGTACTAATTATACTAAAGGCCCTGACCACTATTTACAACAATATTTCTGTGGGAAAGTGCATTTAGAGTTTTAATACTGATAACACATATTCCTCAATCCTGTGAGTCCTCTGGACTCTTGACCTTATTCCCAGAGTGCTGATTCTTATCAGAATGGTTCCGTACATGGCAGAGGGCAGATTAAATTGCTTTCTGTTGCTACAGGATTCAAGCTGGAGTTTCAAGTAATCCATCTTCAGTGAACTGATGCCGGCCCCCACCATGTAGCCTGCCATGATCTAAGTTTAGCCCCCAAAGCACAATCTAAAGTCCCTTATACATAACATGCTTGCACAAGCTGACACTTAAACTCTGTCTCATTAGGGACCTAATCTGCATGCTTCTAGGACATCAGGGGAGATGACCAGGAGTCCTCTTTTCACGAGAGAAATGTGTGGGAGACTTTGGACTAGTGGTACAATCCCTGAGACACTGAGAGGGGGAGAAAAGCCAGGACAACCTTAGAATAGGAGGATAGCACGACCAAGAAGAGAATTCACTCCGATATTGATTGGAGTGAGATGAAAAGCACGTGCCTCAGGTTAGGACACTGGTCGCTTTGGCAAGAAGGATTTCTGAGTGTGATACAGAGGAGTGCCACTGAAATATTCTCCACGTGGAGAACTGGAAACTGAAAGACCCACATGGCATTTTGGGGGTCTAAAAACAGAACTATTATTTCTCTAGAGGCAAAAATATCTTGCCTGGTTAGCTATAAAAGTTGTAATTGTAGGAAGCCTTTTCACCCCACCCGGAGTCCCAGCAGCAGCGGTGGAGGTGGTCCTGGTGGCCAGGAGAAGGGGTGAGGATTCAAGATTTAAGCCTGAGAGAGCTCCAGAAGCTGTTTAATTAAGGAGAGCATGAGTCCTTGGAATACTCGGAACTAGGAGCAGCTTTGGACATTTGGGGCTTAGAGCCCTAGCACGACTCAAGGTTTATTTTGATAATAGCACTCTGATTGGGAAACTACCTTCCTCTCCTTGTGTACAGTCTTGATGGGACTATAAATCAAGCTGTTTTCTCTCCCCTAGCCAAGGAGCTAGGCAAACAGATTCTCTCCTGGTACTTGAATCTTGAATGGTACAACCTAGGCACTGAAAAGCTCGTTGGCACCCCATTGTCCCAGCAGCTGTGCCCTCAGACTGGCAAGGACTTCCTGCCACCTAAACCTCTAAAGCTGTCCTGGTTCCTGCCCTTCTCTAAGCTGATTCTCCAGCTTTCTGGTTAGTTCTGTCAGCTAGCTGTTATCCTTCTAAAGCATTTCTTTTCTACTTAAGTTATCCAGATTCTGTTTCTGTTGTGTATGATTGAGGAACTCTAACTAATATGGAATGTTAATAGATCAGGGTAAATCTGCCACTACAACTGGTAAAACAACTCAAAGCACAAATCTACTAAAGGCATAATTATAGTATGTCATCACCATATACAAAAATGACATATCATCAAGATGTGATGTTCTCAACTTTTATCTGAGAAGGCAAAGGTGGGTGGGTAGAGGGAAGGCTATATGAACATTACCCTGGTATTTACCAATACCTGACCCTGCACTATGCTGTTTATTATGATGACATAAATATAATGGTTATATTGAATAGTGACCATGATTTTGTCTCATTTATTTATGGAAATAAATATATTTATTTATATTAATGGAAGGAGTTTTAGAAAAATAGGCAAATTGAAACGCCATTCCTTTGCCATCATTTAAAAGAACTGAATTAAGATTCAGTATTAGTTTAAAAATGACAACTGAGACAAATGTGTCTGGAAATGGGTCTGCTTAATTAAACCAAATAGTTGCCCAAATAGAGTGAGGTACGTTTCAACTCAACCAGTTGGCATTTCCTATTTGCTTCACAATTAGCAGACTGGGTGCTGGGCTTGTTTGAAAAAGGGGCAGTCTCCTTTATCCTGATGCCTGGTCCACAGAGGTGGTACACCTGCCCCACTAGAGGGTCTGCTGTCTGTCCTCAGCCCATGGAGTAGCCTGATCCTTAGGCACAGGATGTGAAACATCCCAGTGGAGCTCAGGATTGTGGGCTACTGTCTTCAGATTAAAACAGTGATGGACTCCAGGAGGTCAGGCAGCTTTCTGGTCTACCCAGTCTCTTCCCTACCTGAGTCTTTCTCCTACATGCAGAAACTGGGGACATTCAATGTGCATATGTCCTTTGGATTTCTGGCTCCCACTGGACCATGTCCCAGTCATGTCCTGAAAAACCCACTCCCTCTCCCTCTTGTCATACTTCTGCCACCAGTACAGTCTTCGCCTGCTCCTTTCCCCAAGTCTATGAATGTAGATTCAACGAAATTTTCTGTAAACAAATTGACTTTATGTATTAGGAGTCTTAAAATGCTCAGGTTCTTTGACTCAATAATTTTATTTTCAGGAATAGATTCTAAGGAAATAATCAGTAATGTGAACAGTTTTATGCACAAAAGATACTTATCACAGTGTAATCTATAATTGGAAACATTGAAAACAAACTAAATACTCAACAATAGTGAAAGTGTTAAAGTAATTTACGGCACATCCACATGAAATCCATGGTTCCCAATATGCAGTCATTAAAAATAATTTTATTACATAGAAATACTTGTGAGATGATGGTAGGTATAAAAGATGGAATATAAAATTAAATACACTTATAAACTATATTTGAAAGAGAGATTAAAAGACCAATTAAAACTGATGGGAATATAGATCACTTTTCTGTTTTATTCTTTCTACTTTTCTATATTTTCAATATTTTTTTAGCCCAATAACTGTTGTTTTTAAAATTACCTCTGGACTTCTGACTAGTAATACTTTCTTTTTTCTCTACAACTTTATCCCATAATGAATTGTTTGATGGTGCACAAAGAATTGTAGTTTAGATGATAACTGACAAATATTTTTTATATGTTAGATAGTCACATGTTAAACAACTTGGGTTTTAATATCTATCATTTTGGAGAATGATTGAATTAATCAGTAGAGTTTAACACTGAAATAATAAGTTCACAGTTTTGTCTAAACCAGTTCAATACTTTTAGCAGACCCCTCCCAGACCCCAACCTGTAAGCAGATACTCTTTCAAAGTTTCCTGCCCTCTCGCACCTTTGTCTTGGTTCCATCCTTCATCTTGCTCTCTTGGCTTTGCCTGACATCTGTACAGATCCTTCAACTCAAATCTGATTGTTAATTTTCCCCAGCCCTCTTGTCCTGATGCTTGAACAGCTCCCTGCTTCTGCAGCCTTCTCCCTTGGGAACATGGATGTTTAAGACTTCAGTGTAGGCATGGAGCTTTGAGTGATTTCCTGATGCTCCAGGTTTTCCTGGGCTCTCACTTGTCCCAGGTTTCCAGGGTCCCGGCCTACCATGGCACCCCCAATAAGTCAGAACGGCATGCATTCCTTGATTGGTCCTCTTTTCTTCTCTTAGGCCAGTCGAGAAGCTACCTGGATCAGCTCCCCCGTTCTGACGCTCTGGTGCCCTCCGGTGGCCATGGATAGGTGTGCCTTGACTAGCAGCGAGTTCCAGAGCTAGGTCCTGCTGCGGTGCACCCAGCCCTATCAGCTCCTGTGACAGTTTAAAGGAACTCTGATCAGAAATTTGATCCTGTCAGATCTTTGCAATTCACCTCTTGCAACCTGCTGATGAAGAAATTCACCAAAGGCCCTGCCTTCCTTTCTCCTGTAAGTGTGTTTGTATCAAGATAGGCTAAGATCTACATTCTTGAGGGGGAAGACTTTCCAGGTTTTGTATTTGGAAAGGAAGTAGTAACAAGTACTAATTTAATTGAGTGCCAGATGCTGAGCTAAATGCTTTACATATATTATCACATATAATCTTCACAACAACCCTGGGAGGTAGGCACCTAGTTTTAATCTCCATTTTACAGAGGAGGAAACAGAGGCATAGAAGGGTTACGCAGAGGTCAAGGTTAAGCCTACAGGTCAAGATTTCCCTGCTGGTTGGTGGCTAAATTTGGATCCAAAACAAGCCGCCCTGACTCAGGGTTAATGCTTCCTAATTACTAATCCAGATAGTCTCTGTAGAAAATTGAGATGTTCTCAGAGGCTATGTTTCTATCATGTAAAGAGAGCTGGTCTGTAGCAAGAAGACAGAATAAAAAAACATGACAAGAGAAGCAGAGACAAGAGATAGAGCTAGTTAGAGTCCTAACAGGATTTGAGTCATTGGTTTCAGTTGTTTCTGAGGCCCAGGAGCATACTTGTCCTTTTGCAGACTTTCTTGTTTCATTAGATACTCCAGTCCTTCCAAAAAACTCCCCAGTTTAGGTCAGTTTGATGTGGTTTTCTGCACTTGCAATGTAGGAGTCCTGCTAAAACAGGAAACAAGTAGAACAGCATGAGACAGAATATTGATAAAATTGTCAGAGGCTATGTCTGACCCACATGAAGTTATTTTTGGTTGCAAGAAACAGAGACTCAGTCAAATCACTGCAGGAAAGGAGGGTTTATAGAAAAAACATACGTGTACTAAAACCTGAGAAAACTGAACCACAAGTCCTCATGGGGAGTTGGAGCTGCAGTAGCAGCTTCAGGAGAACAGCCACTCTCAACCCTCTCAGGGCTGTTTTCTCAGAGGCAGCACCACTCTCTCTGGACTAGAATTCTCGCCTTACTCCTTCTGTACCTGACTGCAGAAATGGCCACCCTAGCCCCTGCACCTCTATTGCTTTCCAGTTCCAGCACATACCAAAATCACAGCTTCCCACTGTGTTTCTTATTGCATATTCCCAAGAGAGATTTGACTTCTGCTTATCTTTTTAAACTAAGCCACATGATGCATAGATCACAGTGTATAGCTTATTGCCGCTGTCTTGGACCAGGTGTCCAATTAGCTGTGGTCATGATCATGTGGTCCCTTGTCCACTCAATAAGGCCAGTGGGTGGGAGGTTACTAGAAGGGGATGTGGGCAGGGCCAATAGTAATTGGCATCTCTAATCAAGCCCACTTAAATGTAATTTGAACTCTTGCCAATAAGAAAAATCAAACATGTTGCAAACATTAGCAACCCATTCTCCAAAGAGCCTCTCTAATTATCTCAAGCTGGGGAGAGAGTTCACCTTCTGGTGTTTGTAGGTTTGTGTGCTATCCTCTATCTCAAACTGAACCTTCTTCAAGTTCCCAGTCCCGCCTGCACCTGCCTTAAACACTCTGCAGTGAGTTAGACTACTCCACTCACTTGGGAGTCTTCGTTTTTTTCTCCCCTTAACCACACTAAAGACTTTGCTTAGTAAAGCATTTTGAAGATTTAGAAAGTGACTGCTCAGTCTGCTTAGGATTTATATCCCAAACAGATGCGCCAAGAAGTCATAGGAATCAAACTGCTGTTCTGTGAGTAGAATAATATATGAACTTGCCTTTTAGCAGTTTCGATTACACAGCTGTACAAATTGCGATGGAATCTTCATAGCTAAAGTTGCTTTTATCAAAACCACTTAACTTCTTCAGGGTGGAAGTTTTAAAATCTTGGGGGACGTGCATCCTTGTAAAATACTTCTCGTTACTTAAGAGAAAATCACCCAGGAAATTGAGATATGATAGTACTTAACTTATCTTGAGGAATCCTCTGCCCTTCACCATAATAACTGAACTGGAAATTATTCCATGATGAAAATAAGGAACTCCTAAATAATGATATCATTATCTTACACCTTTCAGTCTCTCTGAGTCCTCAGCTGTTAAATAAGGATATATATATATATATATATATATAGGCATATTATACATATATATTTTATATATACATAGTTAAATAGTACCCATTTTATAGAGTTGTTGTAAGGATCAGATGAGATGATGTTTATAAACAGCTTAGCAAACTGGCTAACATAATAAGTGCTCAGTAAATATTAGTTACTCTAATTACTATTAATTTTGCTTAGCACTTAACTATTTTTCAAGGCTTTTTTTAAACAGTTTTTCCTTTTGTCCTTTCAACAACCAGTGGGTAGGCATGGTGGTAATTATAATCCCCATTTTATAGTACAACCAACAGAAGCAGAGAGGTTTAATAATTTATCCAGGAAAAGCTATATTTCTAAGGTAGCACAGACAATAATCCTCACTTCTGCTTCCAACTCAGTGTTCCTTCTGCTCAGAACTTAAGTTCTGTAACAAGGACTGTAGTGAAAGGAGAAGCTTAATATTATACCACAACTTTCATTACAGAATTGTTACTCAGTTAAAAATATGACGTGGATGTCTATTTCTGACAGCCTTGAAAGCTAGATAGCCTGAAGGGCCCATTAGCTATACACTCACTCCTCACTTATCGACATGGTTAGGTTCCAAAGACCAGGTCATTATAGCAAAAGTGGCATTATGCAAAAATGGAGGATGACCACATCATATCACAAAAATGAAGCGTGACTACATCATTACATAACTACCAACTTACATCATTAGGCAACTGCCAAATTACATCATTAACATAACTGCCAAACCACTGACAACTATGTCCCAGCCAAGGTGGCACATAACTTAACCATCACAGCCAGCGTTACTCTCACCTTGCACCTCAGTGTTCATTACTACCAGTTGTATGTCGTTAACACACAAAATAGTCGGATAGTAGATTTTTACTATTGTCATAAATGTGAACTGTTGGATAACAAGATAGTTGATAAGTGAAGAGTAGGTGTAATACAATTAAATCTTGGTTTGGATAACAACTAACTTTCATTTTAAAGCTTTGCTAGGCTCTCATGAAAGGAGTCAAAGAGAGAAAAAAGTGAGCTCAAACAAGAACAGGGAGCAATAAACAAACATAAAATCCAGAGTTATAATAGGAAAATATCAGTACCAGTCCTAGGACAAGAAGACTAAGCTTAGAGGCACACTGCAAGCTATGGGAATTACACTCGAGATTCCTGCATTGAGGTTGGTTCTGGAAGCAGAGCTTCAGAGATCCCTCATCAGTTGCACCCTAGAGCTCCCCACAGAACCAAGTGCAAGTACTATCTGGAGAAAAACAACTCCCTGTTTGGGTCCTTGGGATTTCCACAAATTAAGTTCAATAAAATACGAGCTCACTAAAAAAAAAAAAAAGAAAGAAAGAAAGAAATTACCAGCACAAGCCACAATGAGTTTGGATCAACGGAAACAACAAACAATAAATGTATACCTATAAGGACTGAGGAATTGGAATTATCATGTACAGATTATTAAATAACCTTTAATGAGCCATTTAAAGAACTCAAATATGGAATGAAATAGATTAAGAAACAAGAAACTATTAAAATAACCAGTGAGATTAGTAAACGAACCAAATAGAATTTTGGTCCTCTCTCTCTCTCTACACACACACACACACACACACACACACACACACACACACAATACTCAGTGACAGTGTTAAAAACAGAATAGAAACAGCTGAAGACAGGATTAATTACCTGGAAGTTATCTGAGGAAATTTCCTAGAATGCAGCACAGTGCATGCAGGAGATGTAAGATATATGAAAAAGGGATTACAAGACGTGGGGAGTAGAACAAGGCTTAACATATGTCTTATCAGAGTTCCAGAAGGAAAGAATAGACAGAATAGGAAAAAGGAAATATTGAAAAAGACAATGGCCAAAATTTTTCCTGAACTGATAAAAGATGAATTCACAAATAGAGAAGGCACAGCATTTATCAATTATGTTAAATAAAAAGAAATCCATACCTAAACATATTGTTATAAAATTCCAAAACACCAAAAATAAAAGTCTCAGAGCAAAAAGCCAGGGTACCTATAAAGAACAAACAATAAGCTACCAGAAAACTTTTTTAAAAAAGAAATATAACAATAGTTTATCAGTGCTCACAACAACCCTATGTAGTAGTTACTATTATTATAATTTCTATTTTAAGGTAAGGAAACTCTGCCCCAGAGGGATTAAGACCAAAGTCCTACAGATACACAGGAACAAGGATGAACCTTAGAAACACAATGTTGCGTGAAAAAAGCTGATTAGAAAGCACTGCTTCAGCCATTCGCAACAACATGGATGAATCTTAGAAACATAAAAGTGAGTGAAAAAAGCAAGTGGAAGAAAACGATACACAGAATACCATTTTTGTAAAGCTTACAAACAATATATTACTTAGAAATACATACACATGTGATTAAAAAATGGTACAACCACTTTGGCAATCAATTTGTCACTTCCTTAAAAAGCTAGAAATAGAAGTACCATACGATCCAGCTATCCCGCTCCTTGGACTATATCCTAGAGAAATAAGAGCTGTCACGTGAATAGATATATGCACACCCATGTTCATAAAAGATAAAGAACAATGACGAAGCTGTGAAACATCTTATAACATGGAGGAAGCTGGAGGTCATTATGCTGAGTGAATTTAGTCAGTCACAGAAGGACAAATATTGGATAAGACAACTATTGTAAGAACTCAAGAAAAGTTTTAAACACAGAAGAAAACATTCTTTGATGGTTACGAGGGTGGGGAGGGAGGGTGAGGATTATTTACTAACTACATAGTAGATAACAATTATCTTAGGGGAGGGGAAGGACAGCACACACTACAGGGGAAGTCAGCACAACTGGACTAAACCAAAGCTAAGAAGTTTCCTGAATACAATCAAACACTTTGAGGGACAGAGGAGCAGGGGTAGGGGTCTGGGGACCATGCTTTCAGGGGACATCTAGGCCAACTGGCATAACAAAGCTTATTAAGAAAATGTTCTGCATCCTACTTTGGTGAGTGGCGTCTGGGGTCTTAAAAGCTAGCAAGCGGCCATCTAAGATGAATCAATTGGTCTCAACCACCTGGAGTAAAGGAGAATGAAGAACACCAAAAACGCAAGGAAAGTAGTAGCCCAAGAGACAGAAAGGGCCACGTAAACCAGAGACTTCATCAGCCTGAGACCAGAAGAACTAAATGGTGCCCGGCTACCACCAACGACTGCCCTGACAGGGAACACAACAGAGAGTCCCTGATGGAGCAAGAGAAAGGTGGGGTGCAGAACTCAAATTCTAGTAAGAAGACCAGACTTAATGGTCTGACTGAGACTGAAGGAACCCCAGAAAGCATGTCCCCTGGATTCTCTATCAGCCCAGAAATGAAATAATTTCCGAGGCCAACTCTTCAGATGGGGATTGGACTGGACTGTGGGACATAGGGTGATGCTCATGAGGAGTGTGCCTCTTGGCTCAAGTAGATGCAGGGGACTAGACAGGCGGCTTCTGTCCGGAGGTGAGGTGGGAAGGCAGAGAGGGTTAGGAGCTGGTTGAATGGACATGGGGAATCGGGGGTGGAGGGGGGGAGTGTGCTGGCACAGTATGGGGAGAGCGATTAGGATCACATAACAATGTATATATATATTTTTGTATTGGAAAAAAAAAAGAAATACATACATATGTGATTAAATTATTTTTTAAAAGCCAGAGAGTAAATACACAAAATTCAAGATAGTGGGGGGGTAGGGGGCAGACAGATGGGCCAGGGAGTAGCACATAGCTGCAAAAGCAGCGGCAGTGTTCTAGTTCTTAGATTGAGCGGTAGGTACACGGGTATTCACTACATGATTATATTCAAATTTATGCATATGTCATCTATATTCTTTTGTATACATCAAATGTTACACAATAAAAATAAAATATGTTGCTAAAGGACTAATTTAACTGGATTTTTACAGTATATATTTAAAAATTGCTGGTCAATCTTTCTGATTGATGGAGGGATAACTGCCAAATTTTTGCAACCAATCTCAAAAAGACTTCCTACGTAATTAATGCAAGACAATGCTGGAAAACATTCCTGGCATAGGATTTTAAATTCCTGGTCTTATAGTTTCTCTAGAAATGGAACAGTGTACTCACACAATTCTCTAATAAGAGGTGTGCTATTCACATCATTTTTATGGATATCTTCAACTTTGTATTCTTGATGACCAGCAAAATTTTCTACACGAAAATTTCCTATAAACATAGGATAGCTAAATTTCCTAATATAGTTATCCTATAAACATAACTAAATTTCTTAATATAGTTATCCTATATTAGGAAACACTAGCTTTATTTTGCATTTGATATCATGTAATTAAGTTGGTAACATAAAAAAATTGGTGTCTTAATTTTTTTTTTGAGTGATAGGATTATAAAATAAATTCACTTTCTCATATCAAAAACATTATGAACAAATTAGCTCAATTTTTTAAAGTAAATAAATACACCTGGGCTTCTATTATAGTGAGACAGATTTACTTGCTAAACTCTATTTAGATATATTTGTACTGGACTAAATTTACATATTAATCAAATTCTAATTGCTCTTTTGAGTCAATTTTATGCACATATATTTACTGCTAGTTGAAAATTTTTCAGAATGTTTGGAAAGTGTCCAAACCAAAATCACTAATTAACAATCAGGAAGCAAAATCCCAAGTGTTAGATACTTTTATATTACATTTTAAGAGAAAGAACTCTTTGAAATATTATTTCTCAATCCTTTTAATAAATTCAAAATTACTAGACCAATTTAAAATGATTTCTCCTATTCCCTATATTTCCCTCATACCTTAATAGCTTGTAATTATTATTAAAACATCTTTGAGTTGGATGAGTTAGCTGGCATCAACATTGAGTTTTACTGGGGGTGTGTGTGTGCATTTAATGCAATAACAGAGGTCTAGAAACTGGAACCTTCATCCACTGCTGATGGGAATGTAGAATGGCATGGCCACTGGGTAAAGCAGTTTGGTGGTTCCTCAAAAAGTTGAACATAGGACTACCATATGACCCAGCAATCCCAGGAACACAGACAGAAACCTGTACACCAATGTTCATTGCAGCACTTTTCACAATAGCTAAAGGGTGGAAATAACTGAACTGCCCACCAACAAATAAATGGATAAACAAAAGTAGTACATACACCCAATAGAATACTAGTCAGCAATAGAGAAATGAAGTCCTAACGCATGCCACAACATGGATGAACCTTGAAAACATCATGCTGAGTGAAATAAATCAGTTGCAAAAGCACAAATACTGAATGATCTCACTTAGATGAAATAAGCAAATACATAGAAATCAAAGATTATTAGTAATTACCAGGGGCGGGTGGGAGAGGAGTGGGTCAGTTTTTGCTTAGGGAGCATTAAGTTTATGTTAATGGTGGTGGAATGATTCAGAAAAGGATAGCAAGAAGAGGTGCACTACTTGAAGAATGTAATCAATGTCACTGAACTGTACATGTAGAAATTGTTGATATGGTGTATGGTTTGTTATGCATATTTTCACCACCAATAAAACAAATATGTTGAGCTCAAATAGTAAAAAATAAAATAATAATAATAAGAATAGAGGTCCATTATCTCTATTTCCCCTAGCCAAAGTCTGTAAACTTAATCTTTCCTCAAGAACTCCATAAAAACACTCAACATCTCATATTCTCTTAGTACGGGAGAGCGTGTACTAGACATAATACATGCAATTTTCTCTTCATCAGAAATGAAGACTAACGTGTTTTCATGGGAGTAAACCAACTTAGTGGTTTATTAGGCTTTATGTCAATGGATTACAAGACATGATTTAAAATATTCACATTTGCAAAGCATTTGTCCAGAGGCTTTTATGATTGCCCAAACTTAAACAAACAAAACAACAGCAACAACAAAGTCTATAGCATAAAACTTGGTCTACGGACAGAAGAATTAAGTTGTGCAGAGAGCAGCAGAACACAAGAGGGCCAGAACCTTGACAGTTCCCCTGTAACCCAAAGCCAGTTGCTTCCTGAAACCTGGCTGCGTCCCTGCTCCTGGGATGACGAGATTCCCATTGCCATCCAGTCGATTCTGACTCATAGCTGCCCCATAGGGGTTTTCAAGGCTGTAATCTTTACAGAAGCAGGTCACAGTGGTTGGTGGGTTTGAATAGCCAACTTTTCGGTTAGCAGCCGAGCGCTTTAACCACTGCATCACCAGGGGGCCTTCGCCTGAGATAGCCCTTTGTTTTTCTTAGTTGCCGTTGGCTCTGACTCATGGTAACCCCATGTATAACGAAAGAAACGTTGCCCGGTCCTGTGCCATCTTCATGATTATTGGTGTATTTCAGTCCATTGTGGCTATTGTGTCAATCCATCTCATTGTGTGTATATTACCAAACATGATGCCCTTTTCTAGCGACTGGTCTTTCCTGATATGTCCCAAGTAAGAGAGTCAAAGTTTCGCCATCCTTGCTTCTAAGGAGCATTCTAGTTGTATTTCTTCTAAGACTGACTGATTCATCTTCACCAACACCACAATTTGAATGCATCAATTCTTTTGTCTTCCTTTTTCACTGTCCAGCTTCAGCATGCATATGAGGCAATTGAAAAGACCATGGCTTGGGTCAGGCACACCTTAGTCACCAAAGTGACATCTTTGCTTTTTAAAATTTTAAAGAGGTCTTTTACAGCTATTCACATAATAAATCCCCTCTTTAGCTTTAAACTAATCCAAGTTAGTTTTCGTTACCAGCAGCAAGAATCTTAATATGCATATTTATGTTGAACTATCTGGTAACGGTATTCTCTGGCTCTGGCTGAAAGCAGAGAATAACAGAAAGATGTTTACCTGTGTTTTATTGACTATGCAAAGGCATTCGACTATGTGGATCATAAAAAACTATGGATAACATTGCGAAGAATGGCAATTCCAGAACACTTAATTGTGCTCATGAGGAACTTGTACCGGGATCAAGAAGCAGTCGTTCGAACAGAACAAGGGGATACTGCTTGGTTTAAAGTCAAGAAAGGTGTATGTCAGGGTTGTATCCTTTCACCATACTTATTCAATCTGTACGCTAAGCAAATAATTCCAGAAGCTAGACTATATGAAGAATCAGGATTGGAGTAAGACTCATTAACAACCTGCAATATGCAGATGACACAACCTTGCTTGCTGAAAATGAAGAGGACCTGAAGCACTTACGGATGAAGATCAAAGACCACAACCTTCAGTATGGATTGCATCTCAACATAAAGAAGACAAAAATCCCCACAACTGGACCAATAAGCAACATCATGGTAAATGGAGAAAAGATTCAAGTTGTCAAAGATTTCATTTTACTTGGATACACAATCAACACCCATGGAAACAGCAGTCAAGAAATCAAAAGACACATTGCATTGGGCAAATCTGCTGCAAAAGACCTCTTTAAAGTGTTAAAAAGCAAAGACATCACCTTGAAGACTAAGGTGTGCCTGCCCCAAGCCATGGTGTTTTCAATCGCCTCATATGCATGCGAAAGCTGGTTGATGAATAAGGAAGACCAAAGAAGAATTGACGCTTTTGAATTACGGTGTTGGCGAAGAATACTGAATATACCATGGACTGTCAAAAGAACAAATGTCTGTCTTGGAAGAAATACAACCAGAATGTTCCTTAGAAGCAACGATGGCGAGATTATGTCTCACATACTTTGGACATGTTATCAGGAGGAATCAGCCCCTGGAGAAGGACATCATGCTTGCTAGAGTAGAGGGTCAGCAAAAAAGAAGACATTCAATGAGATGGATTGACACAGTGGCTGCAACAATGGGCTCAAACATAACAACGATTGTGAGGATGGTGCAGAACCGGGGAGTGTTTCGTTCTGTTGTACACAGCATAGGGTTGCTATGAGTTGGAAGGGACTCGATGGCACCTAACAACGACAACAATATCTGGTAATGTATATAATAGTTCATTCCATTGCATAAACCCAGTGATTCTCAGCTAAGCTTTTTGATGTCTTACTGAGGTCATGGAGTTAAGAATCCTTTCAGGTATTATTCAAGAAAGGTACCTAAACCAATGGGATCAAGTCTGACTTTTGCAACCAAGTTTCTAAGGCTTAATGAGTGTACCAAGTAAGGAGCATATCTTACAGAATGCTGCCTAGTCTCATTTGGGTGGTCTACAGGCTATACTGTGCCACTAGACTTATGTGATAAATGAAAAGAGTAAAAGGATTTCAATGTACCAGTTCCCTGCAACACAGGTAGTATCTCTTTCTTTGAAGCCTAATACTGAAACCAGATGCTTAGCTTTACGATTTCCTTCTCTCAAACGACAAGATAAGAAGAAAAACATACATAAGTCAGTTAGCATTATCAGGAAGTGATTACTAGTTCTGCTGAAAACATAATGCCATTGGGGCTTTGAAACAAAGTACTAATTTAAACCATTCCTGGAATGAATAAATATTCAAAAACAGTAGTACATAAACTTTGCTTGCCTCAGGCTAGCGTAAGTATTTATAGCTCCATCATGTGTGTCCTTCTTTGGAATTTTTCTCTTTTATCTGAAAAGTGATTCTTTCACCTGGATTCCCTTCTAGGAATCAAATTTAGATACAAAGTAGTCACAGCTTGGATCTTGCCCTATGAATAATAAATCAATTGACTTAACTCCTTTCCATTAAGAACAGCTCACTAATAGCCGAATGAGCATGCTTTAAATTAATCTGATATACAAGAATCGTTAAATTGTAAATCTATGGCTTACAGTCTCACTACATCAAAGTCTATCTTTTGTAAGAGTCCCTTAAGGTGTGTACATTTTGTAATTAACATTTTAGCAACATCAGAATTGAAAAAATATATATATAAACCCATTGCCATTGAGTTGATTCCGACTCATAGCGACCCTATAGGACAGAGTAGAATTGCCCCATAGGGTTTCCAAGAAGCAGCTGGTGGATTCAAACTGCCTACCTTTTGGTTAGCAGCTGAACGCTTAATGACCACGCCACCAGGGCTCTCTCTCTGTATATATATATTTATACATACACACATATACGTATATAATATATATGTGTATATATACATATATATAGGAAACTCTGGTGGCGCAGTGGTTAAGAGCTTAACTGCTACCCAGAAGGTCAGCAGTTTGAACCCCCCAGGCCCTCCTTGGAAACCCTATGGGGCAGTTCTACTCTGTCCTATAGGGTTGCTATGAGTCGGAATTGACTTCACAGCAAAGGGTTTGTTTGTTTGTTTGTTTCGGTTATATCTATATATGTCTCATAACATTCTGTAAGCTCCTCAAGCAAGCACAACGTCTTTCAACTTTTCACTCCCAGCACCTGCATGCTGGGGTGAATTGGACTGAGTTGTTTAGTAGTGTGGAGTTGAGTTAACAGTAATGGGAGAGTTGGGCCAGAAGAGAAGAAATGAAGCAGTATGGAAAGAATGTGGTACCAGACTTAGCAAATGGGCAGAGGTCAAGGGTTAGGAAAACATGGAGAGGACACAAGGGCAAATATGAAACGAAACTGTTCATCCTGAAATACTGGGACTTCAGTTATACCCAAGATATGGAAACTGGCATATTTCCTGAGCCCCACTCTCTTGGGACTTTATGGATTTCAGGGTTACACTGGATCTACTCAGTGAATCAGGGTGACAATGAGGGGTGGTAGAGGAAGAGGCATTGCTACTAGTCAGTGCTACATTTAAAACGGTATATTTTAAATTCCTTTTAGTTGAATCTCAAAAATGCCTACAGCCACTTCAATGCCACTTCACATGAGGGAAGTGTGATAGAGGAGAAGTCAAAGTGGGAAGATACAGTAGCCTTAACTGATTGAAGTTAAAATATCTTATTTTGCAGTTTTTACAAAAACATAGGATCATGACATTGCTAGCAAGAGGCCTATAGAAGTGAGGGTCCCTGGGTGGACACTTCTGGTCTCAGTCATCAGAGGTCCACATCTCATACCTGCATGATCTTTGGTTTGGTCCCCTCAGGTTGTTACTTAGTTGACATTCATTGTATGCCACTCTTGGGTGCCCAGCTACTCCCTGATCCCTCCTACTCTGTGACACATGGAGTGCAGGAAACTCTGTTGAAGACTCTTTCTACCTGATCACACTACACAGCCCTTTCTCTGAAGTCTTGCCTTCTCTCCAGGCTCTATCTGAAAATCAAAGCTCAGGTCCTCTCTGTACCAGATCATCTAAACCTCTTTGGGGACCCTGTTGTTCCCCTATCCCCTTGAGGTTTTGCCCAGGGGGGGGAAAGCATGGCTACCCCCCTCCTCAGGTACCCACCATGTCTATGCACTCACCTCTTCCCTTTTGACTCCTTTTCTCCACTCTAACCCAGGGGCACCTTAATCTGCTCCGGGGAGAGGAAGCCCTCCCCCACCCCACATGACCTGATTTCTTTCCAGACCAAGGTTTTTGAAACTTAAAAGCCTTTTCTCTCCTTTTTTCTTTTTCTTTTTTTGCCTTTCTGGGGCAATGAATGCATTATCTAGCTGTCCAAATGGGGAAAGAAAGAAAAAATAAAAACAAAAATAAAAGATTAATATTTTAAACATATTATCTTGCCACACTAGCATCAGCATGCTCCTCTCCTAACGTGCCCCTCTGCCTTCCCGCACATTACCAAATGGGAATGGGGTAAGTTCCCAGGCATCAACCCTGCCTTTTCTTCTACATCTGTATCCTGTCTCTCTCCTACCTTACCCCAGCCACTGCCAGCCTCATCTAAGCATGTTGCTCATTCAGCATACCCACGAGTCTCCTGTCATGGCCCCTTGAAGGAAATTTCACTCTCTGGAAGGGTTCCCAAGACAAATTAAAAAAATCCTGTAAATAAAGCCACCAGGTATAAAGGGACAACTGTTGCAATCACCCCACTCTCTCTCTCTCTCTCTAAGTCACTCCACCTTTTCTATCTCAGCCACCACGCTGAAGCTGAGAAAGGTCACAGATGTAGAGTGCCCCTAAGTCTTGCGATGATGGCAGCAGCCGGGGAAAGCAAAATTGATGTATGGTAGGGAAATTAGGAGAGAAGCAGAGACTCTAGACTGAAGGAGAGAGCAGGTATTTTCCTTGTTCTTCATTTAAAATGCTCTTCCCCAGAGAATGCTCTGCATTATAAGGTCCTGGACGACTGCCTTATGGTCTCTGCAGGACAATGAAATTTTATCATTTCACCATGCCTTTTAGCCTCCCCTCCTTCACAGCTCACCTGTGTCTCTCAGATTTCCTCTGCCACAGCCCTATTCTTCTTACCCTTAAGGCCTCCCTATCGATCCTGCTTGCCCCTCAAGATTCAACTCAAAGGATATGTCCCCTTCAAATCTTCTCCAGTCCCCTCTCCCACCTCACTTTTGTTCTTCCAGTGGACTATTCACCTCCCCTGAATTTCTGTAACATTTCATTTACCCTTCTGTTACAGCACTGATCACCTTGAAGCTTGTGATATACTTTAAGCACATGTCTTATCTCCTTGATAGAGGCTGGTGACCATAGCACTCTTTGGGCAGGATCCATGTCCAGTTTATATCTCTGTCCTCCGCAGCACCTAGCACAATGCCTCCAATATAGCAAGCACTCAATAATGTTTCACGTATCAGTCCCTTGTCCCTTGCTCCACTATAGTTGCTTTTGCCCTGGAGGCTGGGGCTCTGTGTGTGCTCATTACAACTCCCTTGCCTGCCTGGCAACCTCTCCCTTTCTCTGTTCTTTCCCTCTACAACAATTCCCATCTTCCACCCCTGCTGCCTGGCCCAGCCTCCTAGTTACACTCTGACAATGCTTCAAGTCCTTTGGAGATGACCTTTTGACAGCTGCTGATCTCCCATTCCACCTCCTGCTCTTCCTGATGTTTATATCATTAGCTCTGCTGATACGGGCTGCCCTACAGGCTCATTCTAACCAGATTCCACCTGTTTAAAAACGATAGCCATTGAAACCTCAAAGTACAATGTGCTCCCAGTCTCATCCAGCTCTAGGGAGGGCTCTTCTTGAAACTGAGTCCAACATTAATAACAATGAAAAAGGGAGACAAGGGTAACACGTACCTTATAATCATGGTATATTAGCCTTTTTATGTAAGTAGTTTTTCTTGTGGGAGGCAAGACCTAACTTGTTCTAGATGTAAGTCCATGTAATAATAAGCCAGGTTCTACAGTAACTTACATTTACCCTTTTGCTGCTCTTGAAATACTAAACTTGAAAGAAGAAAATATGCCTGTGAGGACTGCATACTATCAGTTTGAATTTTTCTAGTCAATGCCTAAAACACACACACATACACACACAGCTTTTCAGAGAAATCTTTATAGCCATGACTTTGTCTCAGAATTAGAGGAAAGGTGTACTTACCACATTCTAGCACTGAAAACCACCCCCCCGCCCCGGGGTTAGAGAGGCCTGCTAACCCATTCCAGGTCCTACAGCAAGTAATTGAATCTGGCTAGAAGATCACTTTGTATTGTCAATGATTTTAGGGCTCCCTTTGAACTCTTACCTCTCAGTTTCTTATACATGACACCTAATTTTCTACCGCCCCCCCCCCCTTAGGAAGAACATTTTCATTAGACTATATGATGAAGGTGAGCAATTATAATGAAAATGAACATAACTACTAGTTGCCTACACCAAATCTGTTTTCTCCTTGTTCCTTACTAACAGAACCCTTGCATTATTGGGGGCAGCAATGCACTCAACTAAAAGACCCTATTTTCCAGCTTCCCTTAGAAACCATATGGCCTTATGACTAAATTCTGGATAATTGGATAGAAGCAGGGACAGGCTCCTTATAGATAATCAGCTAGGAGGTGCAGTGCCTTTGCCCTTCCTCCTGTTTCCTGTCTGGATGTGAATGTGATGGCTGGAGTTGCAATGATCAGTCTGAACCATGAGTTGACCTTAAGGATGAAAGCCATGCACTAGAATGGTTGACCATAACGCAGAAGGAACCTGAATCTTTGATGACTGTGCAACTGCCAAACCAACCCTGAACTCCTCCTTTTAAGCCTCTTCACATGAACGAGAAATAAGCTTCTAGCTTAGTTAAGCCATTGTTATATTCAATTTTCAATTATAAAAAGTTGAATCTAATCATAACTGACAAAATAAACAAATCTAGTAACATTTTATTGATCTTTAAATGGATAAATTAGGATTTACATAAACATCTTCCTTCCTCTCAAGTATATTGTTAAATAACTATAAGTCTATCTATTTTAATTTTTTAAATAATATCCTTTACCTTTGGGGGAGAAGTGACTGTAAAGGGTCAAAAGGAAGATTCTGGGATGCTGAAAAAATTAGTTTCTTAATCAGATGTGTCGGTTTCTGAAAATACATTGAGTTTTACTTGAGATACGTAGGCTTTTCTGTGTATATTTTATACATCAATTAAAAGTTTAAAAATATATCCATTGTAAATTTGTCTTTTTGAGTGGAATTACTAACAAGTTTAGTTAGGATTAAGGGGCCTTGGGTGGCACAGTGGTTAAGCACTAGGCTGCTAAGTGAAAGGTTGGCAGTTTGAACCTATCAGCAGCTCCGTGAGAGAAAGTTGTGGCAGTCTGCTTCCGTAAAGATTACAGGTTTGGAAACCCTATGGGGCAGTTCTACTCTGTCCTCTAGGATCACTATGAGTGGGCATTGATTCAACGGCAGTGAGGTGGGTTAGTTAGGATTACAGATTTTAAAAGGTTAAATCCTCCAAGAATTGTGAAGATTAAATGAAATAATTTATGTCAATGATTTGGTTTTAACCTATTTAATCATTCATCTCATAGACATTTTTGGAGAGCCAGAGGTGCCGAGGGTCAGTTATTTCTATTAGAACTAATGTAATTATTGCCTATTTGTTTGTATTCCTACCACTAGACTGTAAGCTTCATGGAGACAGGGTTGTTCATGTTGTACGCAGTTGTTTAACACAGTGCCAGGCAAATAGAGGCTCTTAACATATATAAATGGAATGAATGACTGAGTGGATATATTATAGGTTAAATAACCTCTTGTGGACCACTAGGAAAATGCATTTTAAGTTCCAAACAACTGAGTTACAAGTGATCTTTTGGAATTCATTTGTAAACTAGGGGCAATCTAGGGCTCTTCAGCATCAATAATAAATCATTAGCTACAAGTAAAATTTCAGGCAATTCTCTTAAAGCTTCAGAAATTATGTAGTCCAAAACATAAGAGGGTGAAAATCATAATGCAATTATCACGAGAAACCATCAAAAGCCCTTAACTACACTAGTTAAAAAGAGTGGAACAGATTAACTTCTTCATGTCATAATGAAAATGCAAACACTATGACTAACACATACCATATCAAAATAGAACATTTTCGTTGCATGGCAAGAAAGAAAAGATATCTGTGTTTTAAGCAATCAAAGAACAAAATTGAAAATGCAAGCAACTGGAAAGTGGCACTCCATAGTAATTCCCTGTTAAAATACAGTTAGTATATGACTGCAGATTTTCTATGTAATTTAAAATATATTCCTTGGTGGCTTTAAAATGTTGTCTAAATTTCAAAATGAGAGATATCAGTTTGACATCGGTAGGCAACCTATTTTGAGGTGCATATCCAGTCCTCAATCCTTTCTCTGGAAACTGCCTCTTGAGAAAAGAACAAGCCTAGGTAGATATTTTTTGTCACTTAACACTCCTGTCACAGCTTATTGGGCAAATAAAGAACTCCTGACCCAGGCTGAACCAATCAGAATCTTTCTCCTGAGAATTTGGATTAGTAGGCACTGACTCTATAGGTGGAGTCTCTGTGTGTTGCTAAAGGTTAACAGGCTGGGCTGCTAACTGAAAGGTTGGTGTTTGAAGACCACCCAGAGGCTCCTCAGAAGAAAGGCCTGATGATCTACTTCTGGAAAAACAGCCATTGAAAACCCTGTGGAGCACAGTTCTACTCTGACCCACATGGGGTTTCCATGAGTCGGAGTCGACTTGACAGCAACTAGTTAGTCTGTAGGTAGTGGTGGGCTTTACAATTAGAACATCAGCTAGTGTTGGAGTTGAGGTTGGCACCATGGCTAAGCATAGTTTCACACAATCCAGAAGTATGTGGGAGCAGAAACTATAAGTAAGCAAAGGAAGTCGGTTTAAAAAAAGGAAAATGGAATAAATATGCAAAAACAGGGCAGAGGCAAGGGATCATAGGGAGGGGACATGAAGTCTGACTGTGTTTGTTGCTTTCATAAATCATTGAAGTAACCAACTAAAAACTCTGTCCCTGCCCAGTGTCCCCTACCCAAATTTTTATATGAACAAATATTTCTTGAGCATTTGTCAGAAAATGTTTTTTGCACCAAGGACACAGTAGCAAATAAGAGGGACAAAAACCATGAAGTTATACTTTCAACTGGGAGAGCTATAATAAACATAAATAATTACAATGCAGGGTAGTGAATGCAATGATAGGGATAAGCACAAGGTATTATGAGAGACGAGTACCTTCCTTGGCTTAGGGTGAGCCCTGCCCAACATTTTATTTAAACTGGTTTGAGTGAAGTTTTGTATCTTGCAACCAAAAGATCTCCAGCTTAAACACCTTATTTAAATACATATATATCCTCTCCCATCCCTCCAGGAGTGGTTAAGAATGCAGACAGACTACTTAGGTTAACATTTCGGCTGCACAACTCATTAGCATACGACCTAGCACATATTACATAAACTCCATGTTCAATAGTTTTTTCTTTTACTAATAGGGTTGCTGTGAGGACTCAATGGGGTATTTCATATGTAGAGCTTTAGAAGTATGCTTGACATTTGATTTAAAAAAAAAAAAAAACAACTCACTGCTGTCAAGTCAATTCTGACTCATAGCAACCCTCTAAGACAGAATAGAACTGCCCCATAGGGTTTCCAAGGGGCAGCTGGTAGATTCAAACTGCTGACCTTTTGGTTAGCAGCCAAGCTCTTAACCACGTAAACAATTGTTAGTTGTTATTATCATTATTATTATTAATATTTATTACTGCTGTTAGGTTAATCTTGTGTTTGTTGCAATTTGTGGCAAAGTTTGAGTGACAGTACTTGTATGTGATTACCATGTTTAAGATCTGAGTCCTCAGCTTTGCTGGTCCAGAAACTAAATTTTGTTAGTATATTCATGTTAGCCATATTGGTATATACACAAACCAATGTAAAAATTTATCACAACAAATTTTATTGCTGACTGATCAGGAAGTTATGGCAAAGGTACTGGCTCCACTAAATCAGCTCTGCTATCGCAGACCCAAGCAGACCACTGTCATTAACATATTCTCTTGACAAGCAGAGTGAATACTCCTTTTTTTTCCACATACAAAACTTTATACATACATTGTTATGTGACCCTAATTGCTCTCCCCATACTGTGACAGCACACTCCTACTTTCCACCCCTGATTCCCCATGTCCATTCAACCAGCTCCTAACCCTCTCTGCCTTCCCGTCTTACCTCCGGACAGA
>NW_004443990.1:3220584-3232554 GCF_000243295.1 Trichechus manatus latirostris
GCCCACTCCTCCTGTATGGATTCAGCTCAGGTGCCCAGGTAGACAGGCACCAAGTGTGTGGTGTAGGCTCTCACTTGCAGTCCTGGACAGGCATGGGTGATTGGTGTAGGCACAGGCATCTGGCTGCAGCAGGGGGACACACTCTGAGCAACGCAGGGGGCTGACGGCCGCCCCCAAGTGTCCAGGGGGAAGGCATGTCCTTGCTCCCGAGAGCATGTAGGTGGGTGGGTTTTGCAGCTGGACTACGAGCAGCTAATGCTGTTGGCTGTAAGGACTGGGGGGCACCTCTTATTCACGGTTCCCTATTGCAGGTGGCTAGGTGGCATGGGTGGAGACACCAGTCCTCAGGCCCCTGATGTGGCTAGGTGAAGACCCTGCTTAATGGGCAGAGCAGTGTCAAATGTCAAGAACCTGCCACCACACAGTTGAAACAGTTGAAGTCAGAGTTCCGGTATATACCTTGTTGTACTGTGGCAATGAGGGCCAACACTGTTGAGATGGGCCCTCACAAGTCTATCCAGTGGGAAAGGCACTCAAAGTCCGGATCACTTATGCCTGTGCCTAGGGAAAGGAGCTGTGCCTACCCTGGGTTCCTTGCTTAGGGGAGCCGGCTGTTTATTTTTTCCCGTTTGTTAATTTGTTCACTCTCCAAAGCAAGGAGAATGGCTCTGGGTGTGTGAGACGGATACCACTTCTGGCCCAGGGGACTCGGCAATTGCTGAAGCTAGTCCAGGATCCAGTGCAGAGCAGGGAGCAGGGAGGTAAATGGGAGAGAGGTTTTTCCCTAAGAGGAGTGTTTTTGAACTGTGCGGTAAGCCGTACTCAAGTACTTATCTTTTGCTGATGAGGGCTGCTTCTCACTGGTTCTGGGTGGCCATGTAGACTCTCTGGTGCGGGGTGTCTCCCAGTGTGGAAAATGCTCCTCCCGAGCACCACCGCTTGCCTGCCTCACTGCTCACCCACGAGCTGCTCAGGCTTGAAGGGGCTCAGGCTCTCACCAGGTCAGCTCTGGCAACTCCTCGCTGCTTCCTAACCATCTCTCCCTCCCCCTGCCACTCAGTCCTGCTCCTCAACGCTGCTTTTGATGATCAGGGCTCCCAGATTGCCATACATAATCAAATCACTTGTTTTTTCGGTCTTTGTTGTAAGAGGGTCCACCGGAAGCGTCTGACTACTCCGCCATCTTGGCCCCGCCTCCCAGAGTGAATACTCTTGATGTTATTCTGGGCCTGCTCCCTAAGGGTACTCACAGGCTACCCTGATTGGATTTTGGGTGTGCCCAACTCTTCAGTCTTATTTTAACAGCAGATTTCTCAGATCGGTCATTCCTGCTGATGGATGACCACATCCATCACCCTTTGAGTCTTTTCTAATTTTATTTCTCAGAGGGAAACCTTAACTTCAGCTTTAGGGTTGCCCTGTAGTCATCTCCAATGTGAAAGATCATGTCAACCCTTTAAAAATAATTTATTCCATTTAAAATTACTATGTGTTTTCGGCCATATTAAAATGAACTATTATTTCTTGAAAACAGTTGAGCCTAAAATTGTCTTCCTCCCATCTTCTTGGAATCCTTGCTATTTAGATAACTCCAGAGGCACAACTGCTTGAAGCTTTGACTCATCTACTTGAGAGTGCTTGGCACTTAAGTATGCTTTAATAGCCATCACTCTACAGAACCGATGTTTGTATGTTTCGTGGGTGTCGTAAATATTAAGAATGATGCTGTATGGTTTGGAAAGCATTTCGCATTAATTGTTAATGCTCACTGTGTGGATAAGAGAGGGAGATTCCTTGGGGGAAAATCAGGATGCACTTTTATGTCTAACATTACTGTATTTCAATTTCAGGGTTAAAGCTGGAGAGAATTAGCCTCTGATTTTTAGAATATCACATAAAAATTCTAATTAAAGTAATGCTTGAGTGTTCCTTGTTCCTTATACCTTCATATTGAGATATGTAATGTGTAACTATAATAGGAGATATGGTGGAAGGAAAAGGCAGAGGTGGATTCAAAGGCCAGTTCCACCTCTTCCTGGCTTAGTGATAACAGACTGTTTACTTAGTCTTTCTGAATTCAGTTATTTAGCCTATAAAATGGAGGCTAATAACACCTACCTCATAGGGCTGTTCTGATAATTTAATCAGAAAATTTGTATAAAGATCAAGTCAGTGCCTGAATTGCAGTTAATTCTGACTTCTATCAGATTAGAGATGGTGAGTGTTTGGTGTGGGATATGCCAAAAAAAATGGCCAATGTGTGACTAAATCCTTTCAAATTTTGGTAAGTTAAGATTGTTCAGCATTTCTGACCATAGTTTAGAAGGCTCTGTCCAGTGAGGGAGACCTGGTAGTGCAGTGGTTAAGAGCTGTGGCTGCTAACAAAAAGGTTGGCAGTTCAAATCCACTATGGGGCAATTTTACTCTGTCCTATAGAGTTGCTATGAGTCGGAATCAACTCAATGGCAATGGTTTTTGTTTTTGTTTTTTTCTGTCCAGTGAGATTTCAGTTTCTTCACTGACATTCCAAGTGCAGGTCTAGTGCCTGTTGATCTTTTCTAGCTGCCCATGGCATTTATTCATTCATTTATTGAAGACCCACTAGATGCCATGAACACAGTATGATCTCTGACCTCAACAAGCTCATAGGCTAGTAGAGGACAGATGCAAACGCAATTACAATATCATGTGATAAGTACTACCTCTAATCAAGACAAGGTAGAGGGCTGTGGAAGCCCAAAGGGAGCCTATAATTATGTCTATGTGTGGGACAGAGCTGTATTAAGGAGTGAGAAACCTAGGCTCTGCCCCAGGTAGAATACATATGAGGTGACATGAAAGCCAGAAATGTGGTTAACTCAGGTGTCTGTTCAAGACTCCTTACCTCCCTGGTACAGGATAATTTGGTTCCGCTTTCACCAAAGAAGACGAAGCTTTCAGGTGGAAATTAAACAACAACAACAAAAACTGCTTCACCAGAGCTGACCTATGTCTGTTGATTAGTTTTGCTGTGAGCAGCTGCAGATGAAGTCAACTGAAATTCTGAAATCAAATCATGCATAGAACCAAGCTGTTTTTTTTGGAATGAATTTTCAACTGTTGAACAGAGTCTAAATTTTAAATCCTTTGGTATGTCTCCCAAGCACTCTGATTCAGTAAATTGCAAAAGAAAACAGAAATGAGAACAAGAATCACAGAAAAATGAGATTTCTTTTTTCAGAAATTTGACTACTTCATCCAGTAGGAGTGGTTGGATCTCTTTTTGAATATAATAATAAAAACATTAGTTTCTCCCTAACCCCACCTAATAAGTGTAGAACAAACATTTTAAATGTATTGTTATGAACAGACACCAAATTATTAGCCTGGCTGGGATTTTCAGGTCTCAATCTTTCCCTGAAAGAGGAATGGGGAAGGCTTCACAAAGGAGATGAGTTGTGGCTACTTCAGGGGATAAGTCTGAGTTTATCAGGTGGTGAAATGGGCAGATGTAGGTGAGGTCATTCCAAAGAGAGAAAACAGCATGTGTAAGAGCTTGGAGACCTTGGCATGGTGAATCTGAGGGAATAGGGAACGTTTATTTTTCCCCCTCTTTCTCCTCCCAAACTTCTTAAGAGACTTATCAACACTTACTGTCTCCTTTTCTCTTTCCACTCATTCCTCAATTTACTGCAGTCAGGCTTCTCTGCCTGCACCACATCATATAAAGGGATCCTTCCATGGTCACCAATGACTTTTGTGTTAATGAATCTGTTGGGCATTTTTCAGATTTTTACTTTATTGATTTTTATACATTATCTTACACTCTGATTGCTTCCTCTTCCTGAGATGCTTTCTTCCCTTGGCTCCTTGGAGCCACATTCTCCTGTCTTTCTGATTATTCCTTCTCAGTCCCCTTTTAGGCTCTTCTTCCTGTACCTGGCCCTTATATGTTAATGTTGTTAGGGTTTGGTCTTATGCTTCTGCTCTTCTCACTTATACCATCTCCCATGGGCATCTCACTCACTCTTATGGCTTTTTGTTACCCTCTATAAACCAAAGGGGGCCTTGCTGGCACAGTGGTTAAGCACTTGGCTGCTAACCAAAAGATCGGCATTTCGAATCCACTAGTCGCTCCTTGGAAACCCTATGGGGCAGTTCTACTCTGTCCTATGGGGTCACTATGAGTCAGAATTGACTCTTTGGCAATGGGTTTTTAGTGGTTTTGTAAACCACTGACTCTCAAATCTATAACTCTAGCCCTAATTCTTCTCTCAAGAGCCAAACCCTGTATTCATCTATCTTATGGACATTTTCACCTACTTGATTCACAGGCACCCCAAACTCTGATATAAAACATATTATTTCACTTCAAAATCTGTTTATCCTCTATTGTTACATAGTTCGTTAAGTGACACCACCATTAACTCAGTAGAACATGTCAGAAACTTCACATTGTTCTTTCTCTATCTCCACCAACCCATCCGGTCCATTCCATTAAGATACTAAGTATGATCATTATTAACTCCTAAATATTTCTTGAATTCATCAACTTCTTTCCATGCATGTTGACACTTAAATAGTTCAGAAAACCACCATCTTGTGTGTGGATCATCGCAACAGACTCCTTACTGATCTCCTTTCCTCCAATCTTACTCCCTATTCTAATCCATGCTCCAGACCACAGTCACAGTGACCTAACTTAAATACACATCTGGAGGTGTTATTTCTCTGCTTCAAGAATTTTAATGGCTTCCCTTTGCCCTCAGGATAAAGTCAAATTACTCAGTGTATGTTATCAAGGCCCTTCATAATCTGGCCTCTAATTTCGTCTTCAGCCTCCTCACAGCTCTGTGCTTCATCCATACTGAACTACTTGCTGTTCCCTTCTCTAGGTTTTATATGTACTCCTCCTAGCAATGTTCTTCAAATTCCCCTTCCTTGGCACCTTCCCCTTTCACCTGATAACTTCTACACCACCTTCAGGACTATGTTTAAACAATAATGCCTCTAGGAAGCCAATCCTGCCCTGCCTTGCCCACTTCCACAGGCTGGGTCCAGTGCCCCTCTTAGGTATCTCCAAAGCACCCTGTACATAACCACATGTTAGCACCCATTTTGACCCTAACTTGTCTCCCTGCACCTACCCTTGCCCTCCCCACACAGTCCATTCTCTACATAGTAACCAGGTGATCTTATTAAAAATCTAAGTCAGATCATGACTCTTCTATACTCAGGACTCTCCAATGACTTCCCATTTCAAGCAAAGTAAAATTCAAGGTCCTTGTATAAGTACAAGGAGCCCTGGTTGCACAGTGGTTAAGTTCTATGGCTGTTAACCAAAAGGTCAGCAGTTTGAAGCCACCAGCCACTCCTTGGAAACCTTATGGGGCAGTTCTTCTGTGTTCTATAGGGTCGCTATGAGTCACAATCGACTCAATGGAAATAGATTTGGGAGTTTTTTCTTTTTTTCTTTTTTGGTTATATAAATACAACGCCCTGTACTTTCTGTCTACCTGCACACTCCTCACCTCTGACCTTCTCTCCTGCTAGTCTCTCCTCTGCTCAAGTTGCTCAGGACTTGCCTGCCTCCTTGTAGTCCTTCAGGCAGGCTCACTCAAGACCACTTCCTGGAATGCTTTTCCTCCAGATGCGGCATGGTTCCCTCCCTCAACTCCATTAGGTCATTGCTCAAATGTCACCTCCTTACAGAGGCCTTCCCTAATCATCCTATTTAAAAGTGAATTCCACCCCTGCCCCAACATTCTCTATTCCTCTTCTTTGCTTTGTTTTCTTTTCCTGCATAGAACCTATCACCTAACATACTATATGTTATATATTTCACTTGTTTATTTGTTTATGGTCTGCTTCCCCCAACTAGAATGTAAGTTCCACAAAAACAGGGATATCCATCGATTTGTTTATTGCTGTATTTCCAGAACCTAGACCAATTTAAAAGAAGCCCTGGTGGCACCATAGTTAAGAGCTCGGCCGCTTACCAAAAGGTCAGTGGTTTGAACCTGCCAGCTGTTCCACAGGAGAAAAGACCTGGCAATCTGCTCCCATACAGATTACAGCCTATGAAACCCTATGGGGGCAGTACTACTCTGTCCTACAGCCTTGCCATAAGGTGGAATCGACTTGACAGTACACAACAACAACAAAACCAATTTAATGAATAAATGAAATGAATGGTCATTGACATTTTACTTATCTGTCTTGATAAGTTCCTTGAGGGCAACATTTATGTCTTGTCCATTGTTGTATTCCCAATGGCAACCAGTGTCTAACATTTATAAGTATCTTGGTAATGAATTATTTGTGAGCTAAGGAACAAACTAAAATATAATCTAACAACCAATAGATGTAAAAGACAACTTTCATATGTTTCCCTACTTTGAGAATAGGAGGAAAGCACTGGGCTTTAGAAGGAGGAGATATGCAAGAGGAGAATGGAGACAAACTTCAAAGATATAACTATGGGTCACTTCACATGTCTTGAGAATATTTCACAAATGTGTTTTAACAGATTTCATTTTATTATAAATAAGTTTCATATTCAGAGAACCATGAAAACCTGGGCTGTCTGAGAGCAGGTTCCCTCTCTTTGACTTTTTCTGGAAGCTGCATGAGCATCTCATACCATGTTGATGGGGCATAACCATTTGGTTGGTTAGCATTTCTTAGAAACTTTCCCAAATTGACAAAAATACTGAGATAACTGCCAAGATATTTTTCCCCCAAGATATTTCTTGACACATTATTTTGACTTAAGGTTCTTAATCAGGATTCCTATCAGGTATTGGACGTTTATTAGGCTTGGGCACGTGAGGCTTTGGAATGCCTGTATCCAGTGGACCTATGTAAAGGAAGAAGAGATAGGGCCATTGACACAGGAGTTCAGTTAGTCTCTCTTTTAGGAACTAGGAAGTGGAACACAAGATCTTCTTTCTTTGAGCTTCAAAGAAAGACCCGCCCTCTATGTCCTGGCCTAGGGAAAGACAGCCTCCATATATCAGTAGCGCTAAGGTCTTTGCTCCATACAAAGTAGCCAAGAAAATCTGAGTAGGATTGATGGTCTGAGTAGGGTGCCCCAGTATAAGACTGTCTCCCCACAAACTCAGTCAAAGGGTGATGGTAAGAACGAAGCCTGGAATTTGGCTATAGCAATATTCTTCTGCTGCAAAACCCAGGATCTGCACAGGAAGTTTCCCCTGACTTCTCAATGCCTTTAGACCTCTCTCCCATATACCCTGGCTAGGTGGAGATGGAACTCTTTCAAGTTACAGATCCTGGAATCTTGCAAAGGAGAACAATTTCGTATTTCCCTAATTCCTAAGCCTTTTCAACCTCGAACTCCTACCAGTATGTCTGTAATCTCCACACCTTAAAACGTCCAAAAGTAGGTTTTGTTATGGCTTATTAGGGGAAAAAGAACAATGGAAGGGGTCTTTTAGAATCATAGACTATTAGGGCTTCTCAGAGGATCTTGTCCAGTTCCCTCACTGTACAGATTTGATGAGCTAAGGACCAGAGAAATGAAGCATCTTGGCCAAAGTCATATAGCTTTTTAGAGAAGGATATAAGACCAGCACCCAGGATTCCTGGTCTGAATGCCCTTTTCACCCTACTACTCTGACTTGCATCTAAAAATGCCTGTGGCATTCAAAACATTATAAGAAAGAAGACTTATGAGGCAGGCTGGCATGGTAAAAATAGCCCAGGAGTTGAAATAGGAAGAACTGGATTTGAGTTCTAACCATAATTACTGGGTGTGTAATCTTACTGGACCCAAGTCTCAGTTTCTTCATTTATAAAATGGGCCAGTTTAATTTTAAGTCTGTTGTGAAGATGAAAGCACTTTGTAAATCATAATGCACTACACAGACAAGGAGCTCTACATGAGGCGACTGAGGTGGGGGGAGGGCAGGATGGGATAGTTTCCACAGCTGGGCTTTAGGGCTCTGAAATTGTGTGCAAAGTGTTTTGTGTTTATGCATTTTTCTGGGAAGAGGATTCATAAGTTGCATTAGATTTTTATTTCCCAGAAGAGGTTAAGAAGAGCCACTGATGTTAGCACTCGACACCAGTATCATTGATCCAAGAACTTTTCTAGTTCTATAAAGAGAAAGACAAAGAAACATAATCCTGGTGCTGGTGGGACTATTTTTGAGAAATTACCAGGTAAAATACAGGATGCCAGTTAAATTTGAATTTCTGATAAACAACAAGTAATTTTTTAGTCTAAGTATGTCCCATGCAATAATTACCTGAAATTCAAATTTAACTAGGTATTCTGTATTTTTATTTGCTAAATCTGGCAATCCTAGAAAATTCACTCTCATCAATAGACAAGTTGAGCTTATCGATGAACTTGTCTTCCAGTTCTTGTAATGCTTCCTGTTGGCGGAGAGAAGAATTGGGATGATGATGTGTTCAAGAAGCAAAAATGGAAGTCAGATAGGTGCCATCTTGAAGACTAGATAACTTAGGGATCATTTTGAATTAAAGCATGTTGCTTTCTTGACGTAACAGCAAGGGTGGATTCAGGCTTTGTGTGGCCTGAAATCTATATGATGTTGAGGGGGTTCTCTCTTTTTTTTTTTTAAAGTTCGTTTTAGGTGAGAGTTTACAGCTCAAGTTAGTTTAACATACAAAAATTTCTACACACATTGTTAAGTAACCCTAGTTTCTACCCCTATATTGTGACAGGACACTCCTCCTTTCCACCTCGGATTACCCATGTCCATTCAACCAGCCCCTATCCCTTTCTGCCTTCTCATCATGCCTCCGAACAGGAGCTGCCCATTTACTCTTGTGTATCTCCTTGAACTAAGAAGCACACTCTTACTGTTTTTATGCCATGTATTAGGGCTTCTAGCATTGTCCCTATTTTTTCTTCCATGATCTTTATCGTTTTAGATTTTATATTTAGGTCTTTGATCGATTTTGAGTAAGTTTTTGTTCATAGAGTGAGGTATGGGTTTTATTTCGTATTTTTGCAGATGGATATCCAGTTATGCCAGCACCATTTGTTAAAGAGACTGTCTTTTCCCCAATTAACAGACTTTGGGCCATTGTCAAATATCAGCTGCTCCCTGAAAAGAGAGATAGACAGCTCCACAATAGTAGTAGGAGACTTCAACATGCCACTTTTGGTGAAGGACACAACATCCAGAAAGAAGCTCAACAAAGACACGGAAGAGGTAAATGCTACAATCAACCAACTTGATCTCACAGACATATACCAAACACTCCACCCAACAGCAGCCAAGTATACTTTCTTTTCCAATGCACATGGAACATTCTCCACAAGAGACCACATATTAGGCCATAAAGCAAGCCTCAACAAAATCCAAAGCACAGAAATATTACAAAGCATCTTTTCTGACCATAAAGCCATAAAAGCATAAATCAAAAACGGAAAAAGCAAGGAAAAAAAATCAAACACATGGAAACAACAACACCTTGCTCAAAAACTACTGGGTTATAGAAGAAATTAAGGATGGAATAAAGAAATTCATAGAATCAAATGAGAATGAAAACACATCCTACCAGAACCTTTGGGACACAGCAAAAGCAGTGCTCAGAGGTCAGCTTATAGCAATAAATGCACACATCCAAAAAGAAGAAAGGGCCATAATCAAAACATTAACCCTACACCTGGAACAAGTAGAAAGAGAGCAGCAAAAGAAGCCCTCAGGCACCAGAAGAAAGGAAATAATAAGAATTAGAGCAGAATTAAATGAAATAGAGAATAGAAAAACACTTGAAAGAGTGGTTCTTTGAAAAGTTCAACAAAATTGATAAACCATTGGCCAAACTGACAAAAGAAAAACAGGAGAGGATGCAGATAACCTGTATAAGAAATGAGATGAGTGGTATCACAACAGACCCAACTGAAATTAAAAGAATCATAACAGAATACTATGAAAAACTGTACTCTGACAAATTTGAAAACCTAGAGGAAATGGAAGATTTCTAGAAACTCAGTATCTACCTAAACTAACATGAACAGAGGTAGAACAACTAAATAAATCCATAACAAAAGAAGAGATTGAAAAGGTAATTAAAAAACTCCCAACAACAACAAAAAAAGCCCTGGCCTGGATGGCTTCACTGGAGAATTCTACCAAACTTTCAGAGAAGAGTTAACACCACTTCTACTAAAGGTATTTCAGAGCATAGAAAAGGATGGAATACTCCCAAACTCATTATATGAAGCATGCATAACCCTGATACCAAAACCAGGTAAAGACACCACAAAAAAAGAAAATTACAGACCAATATCCCTCACGAACATTGACACAAAAATCCTCAACAAGATTCTAGCCAATAGAATTCAGCTACATATCAAAAAAATAATTCACCATGATCAAGTGGGATTTATACCAGGTATGCAGGGATGGTTTAACATTAGAAAAACAATCAATGTAATCCATCACATAAATAAAACAAAAGATAAGAACCACATGGTCTTATCAATTGATGCAGAAAAGGCATTTTACAAACTCTAGCACTCATTCATGATAAAAACTCTCAACAAATTAGGAATAGAACGGAAATTCCTCAATATAATTAAGGACATTTATACAAAGCCAACAGCCAACATAATCCTAAATGGAGAGACTTTGAAAGCATTCCCCTCGAGAATGGGAACCAGACAAGGATGCCCTCGATCACCATTCTTATTCAACCTGTGCTGGAGGTCCTAGCCAGAGCAATTAGGCTAGAAAAAGAAATAAAAGGCATCCAAATTGGTAAGGAAGAAGTAAAAGCATCTCTTTTGCAGATGATATGATCTTATACACAAAAAAGCCCAAAGAATCTACAGGAAAACTACTGGAAATAAAAGAGGATTTCAGCAAAGTTTCAGGATACAAGATAAACATACAAAAATCAGTTGGATCCTTTTACACCAACAAAGAGAACCTCAAAGAGGACATCACCCAAATCAATACCATTTACAATAGCCTTTACAAACATACCTTGCTCATGGATAGGAAGACTCAACGTAGTGAAAATGTCAATTCTACCCCAAGCGATCTACAGATACAAATGCAATCCCGATCCAAATTCCACCGCCATTTTTTAATGAGATGGAGAAACAAATCACCAACTTCATATGGAAAGGGAAGAGGCCCTACAAAGTGAGAGGCCTCATACTACCTGATTTTAGAAACTATTATACCGTCACGGTAGTCAAAACAGCCTGGTATTGGTACAACAACAGGTACAGAGACCAATGGAACAGAATTGAGAATCCAGACATAAATTCATCCACCTATGAGCAGCTGATATCTGACAAAGAACCAAAGTCCGTTAATTGGGGAAAAAGTATCTTTATCAAATGGTGCTGGCATAACTGGATATCCATCTGCAAAAAACTGAAACAAGACCCATACCTCACACCAGGCACAAAAACTAACTCAAAATGGATCAAAGACCTAAATATAAAATTGAAAATGATAAAGATCATGGAATAAAAAATAGGGACAATGCTAGGAGCCCTAATCCATGGCATAAACAGAATACAAACCATAAGCAACAATGCAGAAACACCAGAAGAGAAACTAGATAACAGGGAGCTCCCAAAAATCAATCACTTATGCTCATCTAAAGACTTCACCAAAAGAGTAAAAAGACAACCTACAGACTGGAAAAAAAATTTTTGCTACGACAAATCCGATCGGCATCTAATCTCTAAAATCTACAGGATACTGCAAAACCTCAACAACAAAAAGACAAATAACCCAACTGAAAAATGGGCAAAGGGTATGAACAGACATTTTGCCAAAGAAGATATTCAGGCGGCTAGCAGACATATGAGGAAATGCTTACGATCATTAGCCATTAGAAAAATACAGATCAAAACTACAATGAGATATCATCTCACCCCAACAAGGCTAGCACTAATCCAAAAAACACAAAATAATAAATGCTGAAGAGGTTGTGGAGAGACTGGAACACTTATACACTGTTGGTGGGAAT
>NW_004443990.1:3237893-3288912 GCF_000243295.1 Trichechus manatus latirostris
TTCTTTCCTTTTATTTATGTGGTGGATTACATTGATTGATTTTCTAATGTTGAACCATTCTTGCATACCTCGTATGAATCCTACTTGGTTGTGGTGTATTGTTTTTTTGATATGATGCTGAATTCTATTGGCTAGAATTTTGTTGAGAACTTTTGCATCTATATTCATGAGAGATATTGGTCTGTAATTTTCTTTTTTTGTGGCATATTTGCCTGGTTTTGGTATCAGGGTTATGCTGGCTTCATAGAATGAATTCAGAAGTGTTGCTTCCTTTCCTATGTTCTGAAATAGTTTGAGTACTACAGGTATAAGCTCTTCTCTGAATGTTTGGTAGAATTCTCCAGTGAAGCCATCTGAGCCAGGGCTTTTTTTTGTTGGGAGTTTTTTTTATTACCTTTTCAATCTCTTCTCTTGTCATGAGTCTGTTCAGATTTTCAACATCAGTTTGCAGTAGTTTGGGTAGGTAGTGCTTTTCTATAAATTTATCCATTTCCTGTAGGCTTTCAAATTTGTTGGAGTATAGTTTTTCATAATACTCTGTTATGATCCTTTTTTTTTCCCATTGGGTCTGTTGTAATGTCCTCCATTTTATTTTTTATTTGGGTTGTTTGCATGCTTGCCTGTTTTTCTTTTGTCAGTCTGGCCAGTGGTTTGTCGATTTTGTTGATCCTTTCAAAGAACCAACTTTTCATTTTGTTGATTATATTGTTTTTCTATTCTCTATTTCATTTATTTCTGCTCTGATCTTTATTATTTCCTTTCTTCTGGTGGCTGTGGGCTCTTTTTTGCTGTTCTCTTTCTATTTGTTTCAGTTGTGTAGTTAATGTTTTGATTTTTCCCCTTTCTTCTTTTTTGATGTGTGCATCTATTGCTATAAATTGTCCTCTGAGGACTGCCTTTGCAGGTTTGGTATGATGTGTTTTCATTCTCATTTGATTCTAGGAATTTTTTTATTCCATCTCTGATTTCTTCTACTACTCAGTTGTTTGTAAGCAGGGTGTTATTCAGTTTCCATTCAATTGATTTTTTTTCCTTGCTCTTTCTGTTGTTAATTTCTACCTTGATGGCATTGTGGTCAGGGAAGATACTTTGTATTATCTCAGTGTTTTGGATTTTGTTGAGGGTTGCTCTGTGGCTTAAAATGTGGTCTATTCTGGAGAACGTTCCATGCATGGTGGAAAAGAATGTGTATTTTGCAGCTCTTGGGTGGAGTGTTCTATATATGTCTATGAGGTCAAGTTGGCTGATTGTGTCCTTTAGGTCTTCTGTATCTTCGTTGAGTTTATTTCTAGATGTTCTGTCCTTTACCGAGAGTGGTGTGTTGAAGTCTCCTACTATTATTGTGGAACTGTCAATTTCTCTTTTCAGTGCTATTAGAGTTTATGTATTTTGGAGCCCTGTCGTTGGGTGTGTAGATGTTTACTATTGTTATGTCTTCATGATGGATTGTTCCTTTAATCACTATATAGTGTCCTTCTTTCTCATTTATAGTGGATTTTGTTTTAAAGTGTATTTTATCTGAGATTAGTGTTGCCACTTCTGCTCTTTTTTGGTAGCTGTTTGCTTGATATATATTTTTCCATCCTTTGATTTTTAATAACTTTACGTCTTTGTTTCTAAGGTGTGTCTCTTGAAGACAGCATATTGATGAATGCTGTTTTTTTTAATCCATTATGTCTCTCTCTGTCTCTTTCTGGGTGCATTTAGGCCATTTAACATTCAGTGTAATTATTGACAGGTGTGAGTTTATTCCTGTCATTTTGTAGTGCTTTTTTTTTTTTTTTTTTTTTTTGTGGTGCTGACATTTTCTTTGTTCCTATTACTCTCCTGTACTGAATTCCTTTTGTTCATGGATTTTTTAAAATTTATTTTGTTTTTGTAGATTTTGTTTTTACTGAGATTTTATGTTTTTTGTCTGATTTTGATGAGTAGGTTTGTTAACTTTCTTTGTGATTACCTTGAAATTTACCCTTATCTTCCTAGGTTTGAATCAGTTTATTATTACTTGGTATTGCCTTGCCTTCCTCTCCATTAGAAGATTCTACGCTGTTTATTCCCTCTTTTATAGTTCTGATGTTGTTGTGATTTACAGATTAACCTCTCTGGTTCCCTGTGGTAATTATTTTGGTTTTGGATAGTCCTTTAGAGTTCATTTCCTAGGTTGGTATCTGGCTTGTATGATCCTGCATCCTAGATTCAGCCTGTGGTCTGAGGTTGTTTGTTCTCAGACTGAAGGACTCCCTTTAATAATTCTTGTAAGTTTGGTTTGGTTTTTACATAGTCCCTTAATTTCTGTTTATCTGGAAATGTCCTAATTTCACTATCATATTTGAACGAGAGTTTTGCAGGATATATTATTCTACACTGGCAATTTTTTTCTTTCAAAGATTTTTATATGTCATCCCATTGCCGTCTTGCCTGCATGGTTTCTGCAGAATAATCCAAGCTTGGTCTTATTGTTTCTCCTCTGTATGTGACCTTTTGTTTTTCTTGAGCTGCTCTTAGAGTTCTTTTTTTGTCTTTGGTTTTAGTGAGTGTGATTATGATAGGCCTTGGTGATTTTCTTTTGAAGTGTATCCTATATGGGGTTCATTGGGCTTCTTGGATGGTCAGCTTTTCATCTTTCATGATATTGGGGAAGTTTTCTGTCAGCAGTTTTTCAATGATCCTCTCTGCATTTTCTGTTTTCTCCCCCTGTTCTACAACTCCAATCACTCACAAATTTTTGCTTTTGATTGTATCCCACATAATCCTCAGGGTTTCTTCAATTTTCTTCGTTCTTTTTTCTGATTTTTCCTCAAACAGAGTTGTAGCCAAGTGTTTGTCTTCAATTTCACTGATCCTGTCTTCCATCATTTCAAAACTGCTCCTCAGCCCTTCTGTGACACTGCCATTTCTGAAATCTTGTCGTTTAGCTTTTGGATTTCTAATTGTTTTTGTATGATTTCTAGTTGTGCATTTATTTTAACATTTTGTTCCTGTATTATTTTCTTGAATTCCTCCATTTTTGTCTGTACTTTCCATGAATTAGTCTGCCTTTTCTATGAATTTGTCTATTTTTTCCTCATTTTTGTCTGCTTTTTGCTTCAACTCTTTGATAGCTCTGAATATTAGAGATTTGAATTCCCTATCAGGTAGCTCTAGTACCTTTTCTTCTACTGGAAAGTAATCTGGTGTTTTATTTTGGACACCTACTGGAACCATCTTGTCCTTTTTTTTATATGTTTTGATATTGTCTGCTGTCTTCGGGACATTCAGTAGTTATTTTCCTCGTTTACTGATTGTAGATTTGTTTATTTCATTCTGCTTTTTTTATTTGGTTATGTCCAAGCAGGCACTCTGTGCGTTCTTTGTTGTTTACTTATCTGTGGGCACAATACTTTTCACCTCCTTGTCCAATGGGCAGGGTCAGTCACTCAGGTATGGTACAGCAGGGCATGAGAGTTGCTGGGATCAGTTGTTTGTGGCACATACTAGGGTAAACAAGGTGGGCTGGAAATCAGTGCAGAGCAGGTTCCAGTAGGCCTTGCCTGTGCTGCTCTGGGGTGTGATGTTCAGTGCATGGTGCAGGTAGGCAGGAAGGAGGGGGGAGATTGTGATGTGTGGAGCTAAGATGGGTATGGGAAAGAGGAGAGAGAGGAGAGAGAAACAGGAGCCAAAAATAAACAAATGAAAAAGAGAGCAAAAGGAGTTTGCCATTGGAGTGGAGAGATGAGAGACCAAGAAATGGAGAAAAACAAAAAAGAAAAAGGGTAAAAGAAAGATAAATAAAAATTAGGAAAAAAAAAAAAAAAGCAAAGCCCCCATGGATCCCACCAGTGCAGCTGTGAATACTGGGGAAGTCACTCCCAGGCCACAAAGTACAGCCTGGCTAGAAGGCGTAGAGGTGTCACACTGCATCAGGTATTCAGAAGACAGGAAGAGAAGGTAAGTATAGAGAGACAAGAAACTGAGAAAAGAAAAAATACCAAAAGGGAAAAAGAGAGAAAAGAAAACAAACAAAAAACAAAAAACAAAAAAAAAAAAAAGGAAAAAGAAATGCTTCCAGGGATCCCACTTCAGGGCTGTGCAGAGTGAGGAAGTAGCTCCCAAGCCGCGCAGTACAGCCTGACTAGAAGGGGCTCCCAAGCCGAGAAAAGAAAAAGAAAAGAAACAAATCAAGACAAACAAACAAAAAAGCCACAGGGATTCCACCAGCATGGTGGGGTGGGCCGGGAAGCAGTTCCACAGTTGAACAGCATTTCACAGCCTTTCAGGAAGAAGCAAAGATGGCACACGGAGCCAGGTATTTGAGAGAAAGGAGGGAGAGGTGGTGAGAGGCATGGAAGAAACCAAAAGAAGTGGAAAAAAGCAACACCAGCAACAAACAAATGGCACTCAAGGAGCTGGCCAATGTGGGTGGGGGAATCCAAGTGGCAAAGAGCTGAAGCCAGTGCCTCTGGACCAAGAGACTGTGGCCGCAGGAAGGAGAGGAGGCTGAGTGGGGGTGAAGAAGGGTGGTTGGTGTGAAAGCGTACATTGCTGATTACCGGTTGTTCTATCTTCTGCTAGGAGGTCTGTGAAGCTGCTTTCCTGTACTCCCTGTTCACTCATCTCCAACAGGAGTTCAAGATGGCATGCTGTGTTAGCTGGTAGGGGACCTCTACCCATATCTCTCTTCGCTCTCTGTTCTCTTTCAGTTTCTTATCCCATTCAGTGCTTGGCTGAGTTCTTTATCTCTTCATTTGATGCTTAGTGTTTCAGGATTGACTTTTGTCTCTGTTTGACTTAGTTTTTCAGGTCTTTGCTGTGGAGGAATGGCGTGGTGCTTCTGTCTATAGCAGCATGTTGGCCAGAATTCTCGTGAATTATTTTTTTGAAATGTTGTTGAATTCTATTGGCTAGAATTTTGTTAGGATTTTTGCATCAATGTTCATGAGGGATATTGGTCTGTATTTTTCTTTTTTTGTGATGTATTTACCTGGTTTTGGTATCAGGGTTATGCTGGCTTCATAAAATGAGCTTGGGAGTATTCCATCCTTTTCTATGCTCTGAAATACCTTTAGTAGAAGTGGTGTTAACTCTTCTCTGAAAGTTTGGTAGAATTCCCGGTGAAGCTGTCAGGGCCAGGGCTCTTTTTTTGTTGGGAGTTTTTTAATTACCGCTTCAATCTCTTCCTTTGTTATAGGTTTCTTTAGTTGTTCTACCACTGTTTGTGTCAGTTTAGGTAGATAGTGTGTTTCTAGAAATTTGTCTTTTTCCTCTAGCTTTTAAAATTTGTTGGAGTACAGTTTTTCATAGTATTTTGTTATGGTTCTTTTAATCTCAGTTGGATCTGTTGTTATCACCCATCTCACTTTTTATTTGGGTTATTTGCTTCCTCTCCTGTTTTTCTTTTGTCAGTTTGGTCAATGGTTTATCGATTTTTTTGATCTTTTGAAAGAACCAGCTTTTGGTCTTCTTAATTCTTTCAATTATTTTTCTACTTGCTATTTCATTAAATTCTGCTCTAATTTTTATTATTTCCTTTCTTTTGGTGCTCAAAGGCTTCCTTTGCTGCTCTTTTTCTATTTGTCTGAGTTGTAGAGTTAATGTTTTGATTTTGGTCCATTTTTCTTTTTGGATATGTGTATTTATTGCTAGAAATTGCCCTCTGAGCACTGCTTTTGCTGTGTCCCAAAGGTTCTGGTAGGATGTGTTTTCATTCTCATTTGATTCTCTGAATTTCTTTATTCCACCCTTAATTTATTCTATAACCCAGTAGTTTTGAGCAAGGTGTTGTTCAGTTTCCACGTGTTTGATTTTTTCCCTTGCTTTTTCTGTTGTTGATTTCTACTTTTATGGCTTTATAGTCAGAAAAGTTGTTTTGTAATATTTTGATGTTTTGGATTCTGTTAAGGCTTGCTTTGTGGCCTAATATGTGGTCTATTCTGGAGAATGTTCCATATACATTGGAAAAGAAAGTATACTTAGCTGCTGTTGGGTGGAGTGTCCTGTATATGTCTATGAGTTCCGGGTCTTTATTGAGCTTCTTTCTGGATGTTCTGTCCTTCACCGAAAGTGGTGTGTTGAAATTTCCTACTATTATTGTGGAGCTGTCTATTTCTCCTTTCAATGCTGTTAGAGTTTGTTTTATGTATTTTAGAGCCCAGTCGTTGGGTGTGTAAATATTTATTATGGTTATATCCTCCTGGTGTATTGTCCCTTTAATCATTATATAATGTCCTTCTTTATCCTTTGTGGTGGATTTTGCTTTAAAGCCTATTTTGTCAGAGATTAATATTGCCACTCTTGCTCTTTTTTGATTGTTGTTTGCTTGATATATTTTTTCCATCCTTTTTTAGTTTGTTTGTGTCTTTAAGTCTAAGATGTGTCTCTTGTAGGCAGCATAAAGATGGATCATATTTTTTTATCCATTCTGCCACTCTCTGTCTCTTTATTGGTGCATTTAGTCCATTTACATTCAGCATAATTATTGATAGGTATGAGTTTAGTGCTGTCATTTTGATGTCTTTTTTTTGCATGTTGTTGCCAGTTCCTGTCTTAGGGGAACTGGCAGATTGTTTTTTCCTATTTGTTAATTTGTTCCCTCTCCGAAGCTGGGAGAATGGCTTAGGGTGAGTGACAAGTCCTACTTCCGACCTAGAGGGTGGGATACTTCCCAAAGGGGGGTGGGGGTGTTGATCTGCATGGTAGGTTAGATGCTTGTACTTATCTCTCGTGGATTGCGCGTCACTTCTTCCTGGTTCTGGAGGCTTGAGTAGACTCTCTGCCGCTTGGCCTCTCCCGATGTGGAAAATGCATCCCAAGCACTACTGCTTATCTCACCCCAGGCATGCCAGCCGATCCAGGCTGCAGGGTGCCAGTGCCAGCCAGGTCAGGCTGGCAACTGCTCGCTACTTCTGACCATCTCTCCCTCCCCCTGCCACTCAGTCTGACTCCTCAACTTTGTCTTGGATGTTCAGGGATCCTAGACTGTCATATATAATTGATTCACTTGTTGTTTTCAGGTCTTTGTTGTAAGAGGGACCACAGGAAGCATCTGACTACTCTGCCGCCTTGGCCCCCCATCCTCGAGGGGTCCTTTTAAGAAAAAAAATACAAAATTGTAAAAACAAAATCGTAAAAACAAAATCAAGTATAAAAGTGTATGTTTATTAAAATGAAAATATAAATTGCAATAAACTACTAGAACCTTGGTGCTTAGAACAGTGCCTGATATATAATAAGCACTCAGTAGCTCAAAAAAGAATAGAAATCAATGTTTCCTGTACATGTCGTTTAACACAAATAATATCATGGTGTTCTAGAATTGCACTATTACTTTGGATTTATGTAATTGATGAAGGATGAATACTTTGTACATGAGGGTACTTAATAAATATTTGTTAATGAATATTTAGTTTCTCATCAGGATGTTTGCCAGGAATGAAGAGCAGAGAGACTACATGATAATCTATATGTCACATTTCTTGATGTTAGCAAAGATATTTGGGGAGATATAAAACATCTACATAGATTTTAGAAAAAATACATAAGTTGTATCTTTTCTCAATTTAATATTTGCTTTCCTTTTTGAGAATTTTAGATTACAACTGCATGATAGCATTTTAAAATTTAGATATACTGGCTTTCATATTTTATATAGCTACTTTTTCTTTTACTTAAATGGAGATCCACCTGTCCTTTGAAATAAACCATCCACAGCAAAGTAATCTATTCATTATTGATTCTAGAGCATACTGGCAAATTTAATGTAGGAATTACCTAACTGGTCTTTGTATTAGGTATGTTGATGTAATAAATACCAAGTGGCCATCTAATTTATTTTCCATATATGTTGTATGGAATTTTTTAAATGAAGTTTTTTTTATTGTTGTTGTTCAGTTAAAATTTTTCTTTAAAAAAAATACTATCTTAAACCAAAAATATCCCCTGAAATCTTGAAGCCGAACAATATATTTAGCTTAACTAGTAAAAAATGCCTGCCTGGAGCATTATGCTGTTTTAAGAACTATCTATATGGGATCAAACTGACAACAGCAACTCAAAAGATTAGATAGGAACCTTAGGGGGTAGTGAATTTATGTTAATTGGGGAGCAACAACTCAGAAAAGGTGGGTGAGAATGGTTACACAACTTGAAGAATGTAATCAATGTCACTGGAAGAGTGTAATTTATGTCACTAAATGGTACATGTAGAAACTGTTGAATTGGTGTATGTTTTGCTGTGTATATTCTCAACAATAACAACAAAATAAATAAAATTAAAACATACATATGTGATCGTTAAGGTTGTGTGACAGCTTGGCTAGGCCATGATTCTCGGTTTTGCAGTTATGATGTAGTTTAGAGGTCATATAATGATGTAATCATCTCCATGATGAGATCTGATATAATGTAATCACTTTCATGATGAGATCTGCTCTGAGTAGCCAATCAGTTGAAAGGAAGTTTCTTTGGGGGTGTGGCCTGCATCCAATATATGTGGACTTTCTGGCAAAGCTCATTGACTTTTGCTCTGCTCTGGATCTTGCATTCGGCTCATCAGCATCTGATCTCCGGTTCTTGGAACTTGGGCCAGCAGCCTGACGTCTTACCTGCCGATCCTGGATTCATCAGCCCCTGAAGTTACGTGAGTCAGGAGAAGACTCCAGCCTATGCCAGATGCCTGACCCACAGACTTGGGACTTGCTAGCCTCCACAACTGCATGAGTCATATCCTTGAGATAATTCTCTCTATATGTATATAATACACACATATATAGTATATATACAAAGTATATATACTATATATAGTATAGTATATATAATATACTTCACTAGTTTTTCTTCTCTAGAGAAGCCAGCCTAAGACAACATATATATACAGAGAAGTATGAAATAAAAGCCAAGTTTTTAATTTATTTTATCTATGCACCAAGCAACACTAATAGAGAAATTACTGACACAGTTACCGCTCAAAGCATTTGAAAATTCATAGAAATTCATGGATGGAAAACATACAAAAGGATATTCATCAAAACATTAACGATAAATATCTCTGGGTGATAGTAAAATTATAGGCAATTTTTATTTTCTTTTTCCTCATCCATATTTTCTGATTTTTCTGAAGTAAACATATTAAAATGTAGAGACAATTCTTGGGGGGAAAAAGCTATTACATGAGAAATTATTTCTGGGATATTAAATTTGACATTTGGAAGCCTGAGTTTTCACTTAACATGTTTTATCACTATTAATGGATTGGAACTGCAGCTCACCTTGCCATCTGTTAAATGGGAATGAAGGAAACATGTTTCTGCACAGTTATCATCTAAACAGCAGAAAGAGTACTTAAAGCACTTCACATAGTGTCTGGCACACTGTATATGCTTAATAAACTGTAGCTATTGTTATTATTAGTATATGCTAAGATGGTAAAAATAAATTCCCTAGACACTCTTACTTAACCATATTCTCAAACCAGCAGAAGGCAAACATCCATTGGAGTCCTTAGAAATGCCATCAGAGAGATTTTTCATTTAGGGGGCGTTAAGTTTATGTTAACGGTGATAGAACGATTTGGGAAAGGATAGTGAGAATGGGTGCACAATTGGAAGAATAAAATCAATGTCACTGAATTGTACATGTAGAAATTGTTGGGAGAAAAAAAGAAAAACAATCAGAGAATTAAGCTTCTTTTCACTTTTCAAAATTTTAATTAATGAGATATTTGAAGCATACAGAAAAAAAAAACAAGAAAATCCCACCTTCTTTCTCACTTTCTTAAAAGTGAAATATTACAGATACAACTAAAGCCTATCCTCTCCCTTCTCTGTTCCTCTCTTCCCAAAAATAACCACTATTCTAAAACTGACTTTTATCACTTTCATGCATACTCTTGTACAATTTCTACATATATCCATATTATCCACACTTATATCTGTATTTTATATCCATAAATAATATATGTTATTGTTTTTGTTTTTAAATTTATTTAAATTTTATTTATTTATTACTGTGTATTATCTTCTATGGATTCTTTTTACAGTTAACATTAAGCCTTTGGCACTTTCCATGTGGATACTCAGAGATGTATTTCATTCATTGTTTAACAGCTTTATTGAGATATAATTTACATACCATACAATTCACCATTTAAAGTGTACAATTCAACGGCTTTTAATATCTTCCCACAGTTGCACATCCATCACCACAGTCAAATTTAGAACATCTTTATTAGCCCAAAAAGAAACTCAGCATCCCTTAGCCATGAGTCCTCAGGTCCCCCATGCCATCAACTCTAACAAACCACTAACTTTCTTTCTGTATAGATTTGCCTATTCTGGATATTTCATATAAATGGAATAACACAATATATGTATATATATGTGTGTGTGTGTGTGTGTATATATATATATATATACATATACCAAACCCATTCCATTGAGTCATAGTGACCCTATAGGACAGAGCAGAACTGCCCCATAGGGTTTCCAAAGCTGTAAATCTTTATGGAAGTAGACTGCCACATCTTTCTCCTGCAGTGTGGCTAGTAGGTTCGAACCACCGACCTTTCAGTTGCAGCTGAATGCTTAATCACTGCACCCCCAGGACTCTCTCTCTCTCTCTCTATATATATATATATATATATACATATACATCAAACCTATTGCCATCAAGTCGATTCTGACTCATGGCAACCCCATGTGTTACAGAATAGAACTGTGCTCCATAGGGTTTTCTTGGCTGTGATCTTTGCAAAAGCAGATGGCCAGGCCCTTCTTCCATGGCACCATTTGGTGGGTTGAAATCGCCAACCTTTAGGTTAATAGTCAAGTGCAAACTGCGCCACTCAGTGACACGCCCACACATGTATCTGGATATTAATCTTTTATTAAACATATAGATTGCAAATATTTTCTCCCAAACTTTTACTTGTCTTTCCACTCTGTATGACATGCTTATATAATTTTTAAAAAATACTATTGTAGTCAAATTGGTCCATTTTGTTTGTTTGGCTTTTTTTTGGATTAATTCTACCTGACTAAAAAATATTCTGACTGGGAAAATACTTAATGACACAGAAAGCATCAAAGGAAGATGGAAGGAATACACAGAATCACTGTACCAAAAAGAACTGGTCACGTTCAACCATTTCAGGAGGTAGTATATGATCAAGAACTGATGGTAGTGAAGGAAGAAGTCCATGCTGCACTGAAGGCATTGGCGAAAAACAAGGCTCCAGGAATTGACAGAATACCAGTTAAGATGTTTCAACAAACGTACGCAACACTGGAAGCACTCATCCGTCTATGCCAAGAAATTTGGAAGACAGCTACCTGGAAAACCGACGGGAAGAGACCCATATTTGTGTCCATTCCAAAGAAAGGTGATCCAACAGAATGCAGAAATTATCAAACAATATCATTAATATCACACGTGAGTAAAATTTTGCTGAAGACATTTCAAAAATAGTTGCAGCAGTGCATAGACAGGGAACTGCCAGAAATTCAAGCCAAATTCAGAAGAGGATGTGGAACGAGGGATATCATTGCTGACGTCAGATGGATCTTGGCTGAAAGCAGAGAATACCAGAAAGATGTTTACCTGTTTTATATTGACTATGCAAGGACATTCAACTGTGTGGATCATAACATACTATGGATAACATTGCAAAGAATGTGAATTCCAGAACACTTAATTGTGCTTATGAGGAACCTGTACGTAGACAAAGAGGTAGTCATTAGAACAGAACAAGGGCATACTGCATGGTTTAAAGTCAGGAAAGGTGTGCATCAGGGTTGTATCATTTCACCATACTTACTCAATCTGTATGCCGAGGAAATAATCCGAGAAGCTGGACTATATGAAGAAGAATGCAGCATCAGGACTGGAGGAAGACTCATTAACAAACTGTGATATGCAAATGACACAACCTTGCTTGCTGAAAGCAAAGAGGACTTGAAGCACTTACTGATGAAGATTAAAGACTACAGCCTTCAGTATGGATTACCCCTCAACATAAAGAAGACAAAAATCCTCACAACTGGACCAGTAAGCAATATCATGATAAACAGAGAAATATTGAAGTTGTCAAGGATTTCACTTTACTTGGGTCCACAATCAATGCCCATGGAAGCAGCAGTCAAGTTAGTAAATGACATATTGCACAGGGCGAATTAGCTGCAGAAGACCTCCTTAAAATGTTAAAAAAGCAAAGATGGCACTTTGAGGACTAAGGTGCCCCTGACCCAAGCCACAGTATGTTCAATCACATCATCTGCATGTGAAAGCTGGACAATGAATAAGGAAGCCTGAAGAAGAACTGACGCCTTTGAATTATGGTGTTGGTGAAGAATACCGAATATACCATGGACTGCCAGAAGAATGAACAAGTCTGTCTTGGAAGGAGTACAGGCAGAATGCTCCTTAGAAGCAAGGATGACGAGACTTTGTCTCACATAATTTGGACATGTTATCAGGAGGGACTAGTCCCTGGAGAAGGACATCGTGCTTGGTAAAGTAGAGGGTCAGTGAAAAAGAGGAAGACCCTTAGATGGATTGATATAGTGGCTGCAACAGTAGGGTCAAACATAGCAATGATTGTGAGGATGGCCCACGACCAGGCAGTGTTTCGTTCTGTTGTGCATAGGGTCACTATGAGTTGGAAGTGACTTGATGGCACCTAACTACAACAAAAACCTGACTAATATTTAATTAGCCTTTTACAGCAGGAGAGACCGCTCTTGCAGTAAGTCTATCGGGATCAATTTTTACGTTAATTTCTCAACTTGGTTATGGTTTCTATATCATGAAGGTAAATGTACATTTTGACCTCCAAACCCTTTCAAGGTGTGGTTTAAACTTCCCATAGGAGATATTTTTCTATCTAGAGCCCCGAGACAGACAAGCATCTTTATTATCACCCTCTGATGAAATGTTTATTTTCCTATTCTATTCCTTAACTGAGAGGGCACATAATACATTCAGGGTCTCAGTTTTAATCCAGGAGACTTGGGGTTCCAACTTCCTATGCCACTTAGACACTGAAAGCCAAACTCTTTTTGTATTATTATCCTCCTTACCCAAGACTTGAGTAGCCACAGTGTCAGCTCACATAATCACTGCTCTGGTTTTCAGTTCCTTCTGCTACTTGTGGATTTCCCTTTCTTGTAAGATCAGCTAAGCACTAAAAATGTTTTACATATTTCATCCAGCATATCTTGGGCTTGTAGTTGTGTGTGTATTTGTGTGTGTGTGCAGTAGTCTGCCATCTTCTTGGAACCGGCCACACATAACTTCTATAATTTTATTTACAGAGCATTTGGTTTCCACTGGAGTCAGATAGACTTGGGTAGTCACTTACTTTCAGTTTCCTCACCTATAAACTGTTCTTTTTTTAAAGTTGTATGGCCCTGTTTCACACTGCTACTGCTACAACTGCCATGCCCTTAAGTGACTCTTTACAGGCTACTGCCTACCCACCAAAGCATTGTCTCTGAAGTTGTAAGAAATGAATCACATAAGTAATGCAACTTTGCGAAATCCCATGATCACCTTATTGGGGTGATGCAAAGGTCAACATAAGTGGAGATGAAAGAGGGGTACCTGACTCTGCAGTTCATCTCTATAAAGTGATGATTCTACCTAGCTAATGTCTCTTTAACCACTTAGAGCAGTAGAGACATCAGAAGGAGTCTCTCTGTGCCAACTTATCCTTATTTTCCTTTTAATGCTTTTTTTCCTATGTCCTGTCAATGGAACTGGCACAGACCATAGGCTATACTCAAAAATACTTCTTGGCCCCCAAGTTTATTCTATCAAATTCAACAAATAGGACTTCCAGTTTTAGCTCTGACAAGTAAAGAGCTTAGAATTCATCATTCCTGACTTTAAACAAGAAAAAGACGGACAAACTGAAAGCCAACAACTTTTCTTGGACTCATCAGAGAACTGATGATTGCAACTAACAGAAAAACAATAATGGAAAAAGTAGACGGTATGAAAGAATAGATGGGTAGTGTAAGCACAGAGAAGAAAACTTTAAAAAAGACTCCACAGGAAATGCTAGAAATAAAAAACACTGTAACAGAGATAAAGAATGCCTCTGATGGGCTCCTCAGTAAATTCAACACAGCTGAGGAAAGAATCAGTGAGCTTGAAGATAGTTCAATAGAAATTTCCCAAACTGAAATGCAAGGACAAATAGAACAGAACATCCAAGAACTATAAGACAGTATCAAAAGGCATAATATGTAATTGGAATACCTGATGGAGAAGGAAAAGAAAGAATGGAGAAGGAAAAATATCTGAGGTATTAATGACAGAAAACTTTCTAAAATTAATGACAAACACCAAAACACAGATCTATGAAGCTCAGAGAACACTGAACAGGATAAATGCCAAGAAAAAAAAAAAATCATACCGAGGTATACAATACTCAAACTACAGAAAGCCAAATACAAAAAGAAAATCTTGAAAGAGGCTGGGGTGGGGGAAGAGAACATCTTAATATTCTTAATAAGAATTAATTTCTTTTTTTATGATTTTATTTTTTTATTGTTGTAATTAAATGAAGTTTACATTTCAAGTTAGTCTCCCATACAAAATTTTTATGCATACATTGTTATGAGACCCTAATTGCTCACCCCATTCTGCGACAGTACACTCCTCCTTTCTGCCCCCGATTCCTTGTGACCATTCAACCAGCTCCTAACTCTCTCTGCCTTCCCATCTCACCTCTGGACAGAAGCCACCCCTTTGGTCTCCTGTATCTACTTGACTAAGAGGCACACTCTTCATGAGTATCACTTTATGTCCCACAGTCCAGTTCAATCCCTGTCTGAAGAGTTGGCCTTGGAAACTGTTTCAGTTCTGGGCTCACAGTCCAGGGGCCATGCTTTCCGGGGCACCTCCAGTCTCAGTCAGACCATTAAGTCTGGTCTTCTTACTAGAATTTGAGTTCTGCACCCCATCCTTCTACTGCTCCATCAGGGACCCTCTGTTGTGTTCCCTGTCAGGACGTCATTGGTGGTAGCTGGGCACCATCTAGCTCTTCTGGTCTCAGGCTGATGAAGTCTCTGGTTTAGGTGGCCCATTCTGTCTCTTGGGCTAATACTTTCCTTGTGTCTTTGGTGTTCTTCATTCTCCTTTACTCCAAGTGGTTGGGACCAATTGATGCATCTTAGATGGCTGCTTGCAAGCTTCTAAGACCCCAGATGCCACTCACCAAAGTAGGATGCAGAACATTTTCTTAATAAGCTTTGTTATGACAATTAACCTCGATGTCCCCTGAAAGCATGGTCCCCAGACCCCTTACCCCTGCTCCTCTGTCTCTCAAAGTATTTGATTGTATTCAGGAAACTTCTTAGCTGTAGTTTAGTCCAGTTGTGCTGACTTCCCCTGTAGTGTGTGCTGTCCTTCACTTCGCCTAAGATGATTCTTATCTACTATCTAGTTAGTGAATAACACTCACCCTCCCTCCCGACCCCCATAACCAAAAAAGAATGTTTTCTTCTGTGTTTAAACTTTTTCTTGGGTTCTTATAATAGTGGTCTTATACAGTGTTTGTCCTTCTGTGACTGACTAAATTCACTCAGCATAATATGTTCCAGCCTCCACCATGTTATACGATGTTTCACAGCTTCATCGTTGTTCTTTATCATTGCATAATAAGAATTAATTAATTTTTATTAAATTCTTAATAAGAATTACAGCAGACTTTTCATCAGAAACCATGCAAGCAGAAGAAAGTTGATAAATATTTAAAGTGTTGAAAGAAAAAAGCCGCCAGCCTAGAATTCTATATCTAATGAAATTATCCTTCAAAAGAGAAGGAGAAATAAAGTCTTTCTCAGACAAATAAAAACAGGGAATTCATCACCAGCAGACCTGCCCTGTAAGAAATGTTAAAATAAGTTCTTCAGGGAGAAGGAAAATGATGAGTCAGAAACTCAGATCATGATAAAGAAAGGAAGAGTGTCAGAGAAGGAGTATATGAAGGTGAAATAAAATCTTTTATTTTCCTTATCTTTAATTGATCTAAAATATAACTGTATGCTTAAAGTAACAATAGTAATAATGTATTAGGTGATTATAGCATATGGATAAATGAAACGAATGACACAGCAATGTCATAATGGACAGAAAGGAAGAATTGGGAATACTCTTAAAAAGTACCAGTATTACACATGAATTGTTATTTGAAGGTAAAGTTAGGTTAGTTAAAAAAGTACATTATAAACTCTAGGGCAACCACTAAAATTTTTTTAGAAAGAAGTATAATTGATATGCTAAAGGAGGAGATAAAGTGAAGTCGTACAAAATGCTCAGTTAAAACCAGAGAAAGCATAAGAAGAAGGGAAAACAACAAAGAGCAAATGCAACAAATAGAAAATCGTTACTGATGCTATAGATATTAATCTAATTATATCAATAATCACTTTAAATGTGAATGGTCTACACCAATTAAAACACAGAGATTGTCAGAATAGATTTAGAAACAAGACTCAATCACTATACATTGTCTACAAGAAATCCATTTTGAACGTAAAAATTCAGACTGGCTAACATTAATCAACAGAAAGTTGGAGTAGCTATGTTAACTCCAGACAAAACAGACTTCAGAATAAGGAAGATTATAAAGGATAGAGAAACATTACATAATGATAAAGAGGTCAGCTCTCTAAGAAGGCATAGCAATCCTAAACGTGTATGTACCTAACAACAGAGTATAAAAATACATGAGGCAAAAGCTGATAGAACTGAAAGGAGAAATAAACAAATCCACTATTATAGCTGGAGATTTCAACATCTCTCTGTTAGTAATTGATAGATCAAGCACTCAGAAAATCAGGATATAGATGACCTGAACAGCACTATCAATCAACTTGACCAAGATAGACCACATTCTGGACCATAAAATATAGCTTAACAAATTTAAAAAAATAGAAATCAAACTTGACACATAAAATGCTTTCTTTGCAAGATTGCTGAGGGACTCAATGAGGTGGTGTACGCAAATCACCTAACCACAGTGACTAACAGATAATAGGGGCTCAATCAATGTCAGTTCCCTACCAATAGCTTCTACTTCTTCCTCTTTACTCCCCCTTCCCATTCCTTTGCAAATTAGATGATCTCCTAGGAGCTAACCCACAAAAAGAAAGATCAGACAATTAATTATTCAGTTTAATTGTTTGAGTATTTCAATTGTTTTAAGTATTCAATAAGAATGTTTTTGTAACTCTAGGCTGACAACTGCATAGAAATTCTTTGTGTTCATTAATCAAACAAGTCATCTAGCTTGGTGTAATGCAAATAACAGCTTGGAATACTTTTCATACATACACACACACACACACACACACACACACATACAACTGAAAAGCATAGAGAATTTTGTTCTTATTTAACTGTAAATGCTGACCTAGAAAAAAAATCCCTGGCAATCTGACTTGCCTCTTGGTCAACTGTCCTTTGGAGAAGCCTCCAGACTCAGGTTGAGTTGGTTCAGATCCATTGAAGATGGGGCTTAGAATGACCCTTTTAGAACTTCAAGTCTCTAAATGAGGATGCAGTTCAGATATAAAACAAAAATGAAAGATTATCACTTATAAGAAGGAATTATGTAGAAAGATATGGACTTTGGTGCCATATCTAGATAGTTCTCTATTCAAATCCCAGTTCTTCTATTTATTGGCTATTAAAAGTACTTCACCTCTCTGAACCGCAACTTCAGCTTTTGTAAAATGGAAAAACAATATCTACTTCTCAGGGATGTGAGGATAAAATGAAATAATGTTTGAAAAGCATCTAGCATAGTGCTTGGTCCATAATAATTAAAAACAAACAAACTCGTTGCCATTGAGTGGATTCTGACTCATAGCTACCCTATAGGACAGGGTAGAATTGCCCTCTAGAGTTTCCAATGAGTGTCTGGTGGATTCAAACTGCCAGCCTTTTGGTTAGCACCTGTAGCACTTAACCACTACACCACTAGGGTTTCCCCATGATAATCAGGTGCTCGATAAACATTAGTCCCCTTCTCATTCATAGAATCCTTATCTTTGGAGATAATCAGACCCAACACCTTTTTAGATGGGAATGCTCAGAATGACTCACCAGTGGCACATCTGGGGAAACATGAAATCTAATCAGAAAATTCCATCCACTTGGAATGCTTACCTTAAACAATAATACTACATTTGTTTTTAATAAAACTTTGCTCTATCAAAATGAACTGACTCCAGTTATAAACTTTGCATTCCATATTAACATGTGCTTAGCTTTAAACCAAATAAAATTACAGAAAGATAAGCCAAACCTGCCTGAAGGCTCCAGGTAGAATAGTTTGTAATCTACATTCTAATTACAACTTTTAAAACGTAGAACTTAGAAAAGTAATTACGTTTTAATAAGTTTGTTCATTTATTAAAATGGATTTTACTCTAAAATATTTATGTTCTTATGTAAATGGAAACAGATCCAATTAATCAAACAAATAAGGTACTGCAGTTACAGACAGAAATAAAATCTCTTTTTATAAACTTCATTCAAATTTAAAGTGCCCAATCATTGTCGGTAAAGAATTACTAATTCCCCAAAGCACTAATGCCAATTCTATAATTTCAATATTGTACTTAAGCCTAAAAATACAACACATGGGAAGCTGGTACTTAAGCAACTTCAAGGTGGTGATGTAAGATAGTTATCGTCTTTTCACAAGCTGTATTTTAAGAAGAAACCATCTCAAAAGGAATATGGTAGGAACGGAGGCCTCAGATGCCCATCTCTTATTTTAAACTCTCTTTTTTCTTGGACCAACTAGAAAATAAGGAAATAAAACCCAAAGTAGAGAGGACTTCAGTGAAGCTTGTCTTTATTCTGTACCATTTAGAGTTACATTCGATGAAAGCACAGTCTGCACTATCTGAAAAAAAAAAAAATCTTTTAAGTTTCCAACAAAAAAACTGCTTTTAAAATTCTTTCCCTAACTCCAGTCTATTCCTTTTCTTTAAAAAAATATTTAGTATAGCTCTTTACATATACAGTAAAAAAAAATCCTAAAAAATATATTTGACTTCCAAATTGTTTTGTTGCAATGGATTTTGTTACAATTTACAAATTAAAGTCTTAGAACCAGCCCATCTGCAAACTATTAAATGGAATTAGCGCATATACAGACAGGATTACTAACAATTTTTGTCATCTTGAATGGTGAACCCATGCTGTTTCCTAGTGGTCACCTCTTCGCTTCCTAAGTAGTCACAAACCATCCACTTAAAAAGCCATTTTGGAATTTTGCCTGTGGTGGCTACCAAGCTCTCTTACAGGGTTGACAGAATTGAGCACCTTATCCATTTATTTTAAAAACAGGAAGTCTTTGGTCTTCCAGCACTGCTATTGTCCACATTTCAGTGAAAATGATGGCAACAACTGGGTGATCTCTTCTGTAAGATCGTCTGTTCTAAACTATAATCTCTCTGGGCCAAGAGATTTAAATTCAACAAAAGCATCCAGTATTCTCTAAGCATCATTCTCCCTGTCAAGAGCTTTGCTTGTCTCTTAACTACCTTTTCTGGTCAGAATACCATTATTCTTGAAAGCAGCAAAATAGGATTTGAATAGATTTCCAATCCCTTGCTTTTGCTTTTCCCTTAACCTTATGCCATCCATATCAGAGTCTAGTCACAGCCATTGGTATTAAAAGCAGGGAAAAGGATAAAAAACTAGGGTAATCTTCTTCCAATTCTTCTTTCTGCCATACAGAAATAATTAACAGCCAATTTCCTTCTCTCCACACCTATCCCCAAACATTTCCTGATAGGGAAAAAAAGTTCCTTAGGATTATTGTAAGGATTAAATATGGTAATATATGTAAAAAGTCTTGTAACAGTGCCTGGCATGTACAAAGTGATCAAAAATTTTTGCTCTCATTAATATTTACCAAATATTAGTCATCAAACTAATCTACAATTTATAGATACATAAATAAGTCTTTTCAGCAAATGGTACTGGGACAACTGGATCTCCACATGTAAAAGAATGAAGTTGGACTTTCTCCTCACACCATACACAAAAGTTAACTCTAATGGTTTATAGATCTAAACGTAAAGGCTAAAACTGTAAAACTCTTAGAAGAAAATTTAGGAATAAATCTTCATGATCTTTGGTTAGGCAAACTCTTCTTAGATATGATACTAACAGCACAAGCCACAAAAGAAAAACAGATAAATTGGACTTTTTAAAACTTTTGTTCTTCAAAGGACACCGTCAAGAAAAATAAAAGACAACCCACAAAATGAGAGAATATATTTGCAAATCATATATCTGACAAGGGACTGGTATCCAGAATACATAAAGAACTCTTAGAACTCAGTAATAAAAAGACAAATAGTTGAATTAAAAAATGGACAAAGAATATGAATAGACATTTCTTCAAAGAAGATATACAAAGGGGCAATAAGCACCTGAAAAGATGGTCAATATCATTAGTCGTCATCTAGGTGCCATCGAGTCGGTTCTGAGTCATAGCAACCCTATGTACAACAGAACAAACACTGTCTGGTCCTGCACCATCCTCACAATCATTGTTGTGTTTGAGTCCATTGTTGCAGACACTGTGTCAATCTATCTCATCATTACCAAAAAAAAGGGAAATAAATCGTTGCTGTCAAGTCAATTTCGACTCATAGCGAATCTATAGGACAAAATCTCATCATTAGGGAAATGCAAATCAAAACTACAGTGACAGGCCAGTTTACACTCACTATAATGGCTATAATCAAAAAGATAATAACAAATGTTACAGAAGATGTGGAGAAATGGAACCCTCATACATTGCTGGTGGAAGTTTAAAATGGTATACCTGCTTTGGAAACAGTCTGAAAATTCCTCAAAAGGTTAAACCTAGAGTTACCATATGACCCAGCAATTCTACCTAGGAGAAATGAAAACATATATCCAAACAAAAACTTGCACACTAACGTTCACAGCAACATTATTCATATAATAGCCCAAAAGTAGAAACAACTCAAATACCCATCAATGGATGAATGAATAAATGAAGTGTGTACATCCATACTCGAATATTCAGCAATAAGAAGGAATAAAGTACTGATACATGCTACAACATGGAAGAAACTTGAGAACATTATGCTAAGTGAAAAAAGTTAGTCACAAAAGACCAGTATTATATGATTCCATTTACAGGAAATGTCCAGAATAGGCAAATCTATAGAGTAGAAACTAGATTAGTCATTAGGGAAATGCAAATCAAAACTACGCTGTGATGTCTAGGGCTGTAGGGGGGTTGGAGTAAATGAGAAGTGGCTGCTAATGGGTACAGGGTTTCTTTTTGGAGTGATAAAAATAAATGTTCTAAAATGGATTGTGGTGATGGATGCACAACTGTGAATATACTAAAAATGTTTAATTGTACACGTTAAATGGGTGAATTTTATGGTATGTGAATTATATCTCAATAAAGCTCTAAATAAATAAATCCAGGAATTTGGAAATTTAGAAAATTCCAGGTGGTTAGGAAAAATAGATCTCAGCCCTCTGCTTACAATCTAAGAAATAAGATGGGTGGGAATGGTCTGCTCACGATACCCTACCCTATCTCTTTCATAAGTAAGAACTTCTTTTTGCTTTCTAATACAGAGGTCTGATAATGAGTTTTGCCTTATCTGGAAACTGCAGAAGTAACTTCTGTTTTATCTACTGGTATCTGTCCATCTAGTTATCTATCTGTCTGTCTGCCTGTCTATCACCCATATATCCATTTTTCATCTATATTTTTTAATCAGAACAAACCTTAGGAAAAAACGTAGTTCAACACCTTCATTTTATGATTTCTTTAGAAAAACAAGGCCCCTAGAGGAGATATACCCAAACAATTAATTTGTTAAGGCCTATATTCTCAAAGCCATCAGGATCTACCCAAATATAAGGTAAAGGCTTGACTCAAGACTTATAAAATATTGAGGATGATTTAGAAACAATTATATTGTGTTTAAAGAGAAGTTAAAACCAGAATGTATGAAGTCAACTTTTTTTAATACAAATTGTGAGCTCCAGAGAGCAGAGTCCGTGTCTTACTTATATTTGCTTTACACTGCCTCTGACACATAGCAGATGTTCCATGAAAATCTGAATGAATGAAGAAATGATTAAATAAATAAAATTATTTTTAGTAGGGTTATTTTCTTGACCTTGATTCAGATATGTCCAATTTTTCTAATCTGGCAAAATCTTTTTGAATTCAACATCTATATTTCTTTAATTCTAATATGTGTTTTTTCATTTTGTTAATACTTTTGAAATCATGACTCATCTTTTATGGTTGACTTATTTGGATAATGCAGTGTTATTTTTCCTGAAAAGCTGTTACTAAGTTGATGGTACATCTTATAATCATTGACATCCTAGAGTTGAGGAAATTAGTTTGCCAATATTAACTTGCCATCAAAGTTTTGTGTTTATCTGAAAAATTGAGAGATGTACATGTAAATCATTTAAACATTGTTAAACGAGTAAGGGAAAAGACAGAACGACATAACAGGGATCCTGAATTTGGGTCTAAAAATCAACCACACAGGTTCAAGATGAGGGATACGTGGCTCAACAGCAGTATTAGGGCAACAGATTTAGGAGTTTCAATTAACTGCAAGCTTGATAAGAATCAGTGATGCGATATATAACTGGGCAAAGCCAATCTATGTGAATAGAAATAGAGTTTCCAGCTCAAGTTAGGAGCCAGTCCTCTCCATTCCTTTTGTTCCTCCTGTAAAGTGCTAAGCTACTTCTACCCACACACTTAAAAACTAAACCACCCCCAAGCAAGCAACTAGAATGAAAAACAGACTGAAACCCACATCATATAATAATCGAAGGAATTTGAATTGTGTGTCCTTCAGTGTCTGAAATGATGGTATGTCTTCAAATATTTGAATGATTGTCTTGTGGAAGAACATTTTGAGATTAAATTAAAACTGATGTGTAGAAGTTACTGGACATTTTAACTCAGTGTTAAATGGATTAGGCGCCTCTCAAACTACCTGTGCATCTTAAGAGGTATTTATGTAAAAATTAGATGACATTCTGTATTAAACTATATGAAATTATGGTAGCCAGTCACCAAGAGGGCCCCATAACCCCAACGTCCTGGGCCATCCCCTTCCATTGATTGTGGGCTAGACTTAATGACTCACTTTGAATGAACAGAATGCTGGTGTGTAACATAGAGGCAAAGTTAAAAAAGGCAGTTCTCTTTTTCTCGTATCACTTGCTGTGGGCCAAGTCAGCTGTCATGTATTGACCAGCCCTATGGAAAAGTCCACATGGTGAAGAACTGAAAGTCTCCTACCAACAGCCAAGTGAGTGAGCTTGAAGTGGATCTTCTAGATTCAGTCAAACCTTTCCTTGACTGTATCCCCAGTCGACAGTTTGACTGTAACCTCATGAGAGACCCTCCCTGAATCAGAACCACCTATCTAAGCCACTCCAGGATTCCTGACTGTCAAAAACTGTGAGATAATAATTGTGTTTTAAACCGCTAAATTTTGGGGTAATTCATTATGCAGCAATACACAACACATATAAAAATGTTGTAGAGTGTCCAGGCATCTTGTCTGGCTATTTTGTCTTTTATGGTCCCTTTAGCTTTGAGGGCATATTATCAGATATGAGATGATGTGTTTGCCTACAAGATTATTACCCTATTAACCTAAGCAGTTAATGCTAAACAGATTAAAATACATTACTGTTGATATGTATTATTCTTGGGCTGCAGAGATAGCTTTGTTATGTAGAACCTTAGCTTAGTTGTGGTAATGAAGTTTACCTCTGCAGACACGGTGTTAGCTGAAACATGTGACAGGGGAGGCTCTAGTCTTAGAAGGCTCTGATATCCCAGTGAAAGGAGCACAGATTACAAAACTTGCACATATAAAGAGCCATTCAAAGAATCCTGGACATCCACTCGTTTTCTGCTCTGTGCTGCTCTTGTTCTGAATCCATTTCTGGTTATCTGGTTCTGACTTTTTTTTCTTCAGGTATTATCTCATTTAATTCTTTCAATACCTCTATTATTATCACCCGTTCACAAAGGAGGAACTAGTCCTAACTTTGACTTTCTTTGTCCATTTCAACTCTCCACCCATTTCTGGCTAACCAGGTCCCTGCTCTTAGTATCCTCCCTTATAGCTAGGCCTACTGATTAACTTAACTTTTGACCATTTCTTTACTCTTGGTTCCATCCTTGTGCCTCCATCTACCTTGCTTGCTTGACTTATCTGCATCTGCTTAGATGTAGGCTTGGCTCCATGCAGCTTCAGTGTTGCCCACTCCTGATATACCAGATCCTGGGAATCAATATCCGCTCGTGGCCATGTTTCAGGCCTAGGAAGCTTCCCATTCAGCCACTATGCCAGCCCAGTCTCTTCTTCCTTGCTGACTTGGTCAATTAGTCCTAGTACTAGGGCTCTGACAGACACAAAGGTGTTAGTAAATTTGGAGGTGTTTGAACGCTCTTAATTGGGGCACCCATTGAGGCCCATTTTGTTCTGAAAACCTAGATTTTGTGATTTCTACTCTACACCTTGTTGTATACATTGGATCTTTCTTTTGATTATTATCTGAAATTATTACCCAAGGTCTTCTCTCTGACAGGGAAACATTGAAACAATCTTTGGAGATTCATTTTAACTATTCATATATAAAATTTTAAAGATGTTCTTTGAGATATGGCATTAAGGATTGCCTCTAAGGCTCTCAATGTAAGTTTGATGAAACAGTGATGTAACTAAGAGTGCAGAGCTGGGACAGAATAGAGCCCTAAGAAATAATAATAAACATGTTAATTAAGACATCCTTGAAAGTAACTAATTCATGAATTTGTCTACCTTGGCAACATTTATAGAATTCATGATTTCATGCCTGACATTTTTCTTTTCCTCTCCAACAGGGAGGTAAATCAGGCAAATGCACACTTGTTCTCCTAAAGACTTTTGCACATACTTTTATACAAACTGATATCAACAGCTGCATTAAAAGCCAAGGAGAAGGAGTTAATTTTGAATAAGTTTAGCACCTATAGAATACGCAAGAAAATTATGACTATTACTTTCAGTCAAATAGATGATCAAAGACATCCTCTCCTTTTGATACTAGTTGTTCAGATTTCTATTGCCTTCCTCATCAGTAGAATTCACTAGGTCTATAGATAAAATCTGCAGAAACCTCAGCAATCAACAGGCTCCACAAGCTTTTAACTATATTGCTGTACCTTATTTTAGCACTTTCTGTTTCCCTATCACTTTACACCATGACATTCTTATAATCAAATCATTATGTAAAATTAAATGTAGTGAAGGGAAGCAGTTGTCAATCTTACAGAGATCTGAGCACTTACACACCTGGCTCTTTCCAGTGGGCAGTTCAAAGGCACAGCAATCTAGTTACAGAGGGAGGAGAGTTAAGCTGAAATTACGACTATTCAGTATCTTTATTACTTTGAAGACCAAAGTGTGTTTGATCCTTGTTCTGATACCTGCTTCCTGATAACACTGTATGGAGCACATTGATGCATCTCAGCATCCACTTCAGCATTTAATTTTTGCTCATGCCACATTTTCAAGCAATCATGAGGAGCATAAAAGAAAGAAAATATTGTACTTAAGAAATACAAGTGCCAATGTGGGAAATAAAAACTTTCTTTTAAAGGTAGAGTTTTTAATTCATTTTCTCAATATAAAAGGAATACATGCTCATTACAGAAGATTTTGAAAATGTCAAAGAGACGAAAGAAATAAAAAATCACATTTATACTCACCATCCAAAAGATAACCATTAATAATATTTCAGTGCATTTCATCTTGGGCTTTTATTCATGCACAGCTTAAAAAACACACACACACTGCTGTGATCATCCTATATATATAGTATGCATATACTTTTGTGTCCTATTTTCACTTCCAATTGTAACACAAGGAAAAAATGCATGCTTTGAAAGTTGATATGAATACAGCGTTTAGTAAAAATATGTGTTTCATGTAAGCTTGAAGTCAATATTACAATATTATCTTGAACATCATACAGCATACTTCTTCATCATTCTACTACTCCCTTTTCCATGTTACATTGGTTTTCCTCCCACTCACCCACACTGCAGTGCAGTCCTGGTACAAGACACATAGAGAATTAAGTTGTTGTTGTTTTTTTTTTTTTTAAACCTTCAAACGCTTGCTACAACAGCACACCCAGCATCCAGTGACAGGAGGAGAAATGTCTCCAGTCTACTACACTCCCACCAAGCCAGGCTGTAATTTGTTAAAGAAAAAAAAAGCCTATAAAAATCTTGGCAAACTACAGAGCTGCTAATTTAATCAGTTTTAGTAGCTAAGGCAGTGATTGCAAGTGCTAACGCAATCTGTTGAAGAACTAATTTCCAAGGTAGGAGAGATTCATTTATTTCTACTTTTTCTTCCCAGTTTTCCAATCTGAGGGTAAGTGGGCAGCTATCACGTACCCGCTGAGAGACCCTATCCTGAGATTTAGGAGTCTGAGGCGCTAACTCAAACCCTGAAGGAGCAGAGAAATATACTCTCCTTTTCCCTGGGGATGGTGTTTTCCAGGTGCAGATGAAGTAGACCTCAGCTGATTAGCACCTGTAGTAAGAAAAACCGGCCTGAGAGTTCAGTAAGAACTCAGATTGGGCTGGGACATAAGAAAGAGCTGGGTGCTTTCTCTCAGTTCACCAGGAAAAAAAAACGGAGTTCTGTTTCTCACTTGGGACCAAAATCTTCCACCTCTCATCATTAAACACAACCAGTTAAGTGCTCAATTACCAGCCAAAAGATTGGTGGTACCCATACCTCACACTATACACAAAAACTAACTCAAAATGGATCAAAGACCTGAATATAAAACCTAAAACCATGAAGATCATGGGAGAAAAAATAGGGATAATATTAGGGACCCTAATACATGGCATAACTAGAATACCAAAACATAACTGAAAATGCACAAACAGCAGAAGATGAATTAGATAAATGGGACCTCCTAAAAATTAAACACTTACGCTCATCAAAAGACTTCTCCAAAAGAGTAAAAAGAGAACCTACAGACTGGAAAAAAATTTTGGGTATGACATATCCAACAAGGGTTTAATCTCTAAAATTCACAGAAAACTTGAACACCTCAACAACAAAAAGACAAATAATCCAATTAAAAATGGGCAAAGGATATGAACAGACATTCAGGAGGCTAACAAACACATGAAGAAATACCCGTAATCACTAGCCATTCAAAAAAAAAAAAACCAAAGCCGTTGCCATGGAGTTGATTCTGAGTCATAGCAACTCAGCGGGGAGTGGAACTGCCCAGTAGAGTTTCCAAGGAGCAGCTAGTAGATTTGAACTGCCAACCTTTTGGTTGGCAGCTGAGCTCTTAACCACTACTCCACCAGGGCTCCTCTCATTAACTCATTAGCCATTATAGAAATGCAAATTAAAATTACAACGAGATACCATCTTACCTTGACATTACTGGCACTAATAAAAGAAACAGAAAATAACAAATGTTGGTGAGGTTGTGGGGAGATTGAAATTCTTATACACTGCTGGCGGGAATGTAAAATGGTACAACCACTACAGAAAATGGTATAGTACTTCCTTAAAAAGCTAGAAATAGAAATACCATATGACCCAGCAATCCCATTCCTAGGTATATACCCTAAAGAAATAAGATCCATGCCACAAACAGACATATGCACACTCATGTTCATTGCAGAATTATTCACAATAGCAAAAAGACAAAAACAACCTAAGTGTCCATCAACAGATGAATGGATAAACGAACTGTGGTACATACACACAATGGAATACTACACAACAATAAAGAATAACAACAAATCCACGGAATATCTCACAACATGGATGAATTTGTCCATTATGCTGAGTGAAATAAGTCAATCATAAAAAGACAAATATTGTATGAGATCACTATTATAAAAAAACAAGAAAATGTTTACACATACAAAAAAGCCCATTCTTTGATGGTTACCAGGGATGGAGGGGGAGGGAGGGAAAATTACTAACTAGATAGAAGACACGAGTTAATATTGGTGAAGGGAAAGGCAGTATGAGGGAAGTCAGCACTACATGATCAAAGAAAAGAAAGCACTGAGAGGAACATAAGAATAAAGGGCAACTATAATAATTACTATAACATAGACAATCCTGCAACAATAGTGTCATGGCTTGAATTGTGTCCTCCAAAAATATGTGTCAACTTGGCTAGGCCATGATTCCCAGCATTGTGTGGTTGTCTTCCATTTTGTGATCTGATGTAATTTTCCTATGTGTTGTAAATCCTAATGTCTGCCTGTGGTTAATGAGGCAAGATTAGTTTATGTTAAAGAGGATTAGGGCGGGATGCAACACCCTTCCTCAGGTCACAGCCCTGATCTGATGTAAGAGGAGTTTGCCTGGGGTGTGGCCTGCATCACCTTTTATCTTACAAGAGATAAAAGGAGAGAGAAGGGAGCAGAGAGGTGGGGACCTCATACCACAAAGAAAGAAGCACTGGGAGTGGAGTGCGTCCTTTAGACCCGGGGTTCCTGCACTGAGAAGCTCCTAGACCAGGGGAAGATTGATGTCAAGGAACTTGCCTCAGAACGGCCTGAGAGGAAAACCTTCCCCAGGACTGGCAACCTGAATTCAGACTTCTAGCCTCCTAAACTGAGAGAATAAACTTCTGTTTGTTGAAGCCATCCACTTGTGGTATTTCTTTATAGCAGCACTAGATAACTAAGACAAATAGAATTAACAAACAATAATCTATGAATGGACACATAAGTAGACAGGTATGCTAAAGAGGTGTGGGAGGGAGTAAGGGAGTACACCCTGCAGACTGCAGATATGGGTTTGGTTGTGGATATTTCTACACACATATTTGTAGGTGTTGCATGTATATTAATACAGACAATAGAGCAAGCAAGGGGCACAGTCATGGAAACTTCTTAGACGTAACAAAACACTTTGCGGGATGAAGTTCCTAGGCTTGAAGGTGAAGGCCCATAGACTCAGGAGACATCTACGTCAATTGGCACAAATAGTTCATAAAAACAATGTTCTGCATCCTACTTTGGTGAGGAGCAACTGGCATCTTAAAAGCTTGTGAGCAGCCATCTAAGATACAACTACTGGTCTCTTCCTGTCTGGAGCAAAGGAGAGTGAAGAAAACCAAAGACTCAAGGGAGCAGTTACTCCAAAGGACATGAACCACAGCCCACATAACCATAAGACCAGAACTATATGGTGCCTGGCTACCACTACCTACCACTCTGACTGGGTCACAACAGAGGGTCCTGGACAGAGTGGGAGAAAAACGTAGAACAAAAAATCAAATTCACAAAAAAGACCAGACTTACTGGTCTGGCAGAGACTGGAGGAATCCCCAAGACTATGGCCCTAAGACATCCTTCTGACCTGGAACTGAAGCCATTGCCGGAAAACACCTTTCAGCCAAACAACAGACAGGCCCATAAAATAAACAATAACACCCTAGAGGAACGTGTTACTTAGAACAATCAATTACACGAGAGCAAAAGGACAACATTTGTCCAAAAGCAAAGATGGGAAGGCAGAAAGGGGTAGAAAATCCAGAAAGGAAATGGGGGACCCAGAGCAGAAATGGGGAGAGGGGAATGAAATCAATGTCATGGAACACTTTATATACAAACTATTGAATGGGAAAATAATTTGCTCTGTAAATATTCACCTAAAGCACAATGAAAAATTAAAACAAAAAGAAAAGGTTGGCGGTTCGAATCCACCCAGAGGATCCTTGGGAGATAGTCCCAATGATCTGCTTCTGTAAGGTCACAGCCTTGAAAACCCTTTGGAGAAATTCTACTCTGCACACATGGACTTGCCATGAGTCACAATCAACTCAATGTCAACCAACGATAACCAAAAAAACCAAAACCGTTGACATTGAGTCAATTCCAGCTCATAGCGACCCTGTAAGACAGAGTAGAACTTCCCCATAGGGCTTCCAAGAAGCAGCTGGTGGACTGGAACTGCCAGTCTTTTGGTTAGCAGCTGAGTTCTTGGCCACTGTGCCACCAGGGCTCCTAACAAAAATAGTGACATCATATTTTGGTATATTAACAGATATATTTCTAATTCCTGGTAGTTACTTTATACCTCATTTAAAACTATAATATGAAGCATTAAATTACCTCAAGGAGGAGGCGCTGTTACAGCAGAAAAGGTGTTTTGAGTACAACAAGCCCAAACCTTAAAGATCTCAGAGCAGGAACGATTTGGAAGATCTGCTATCCCTGAGACTAGATAAAGTTTACTTGGACTGGAAAGATAAACAGAGAGAATCAGAGTGGAAGAAGAAGGTTTAGACATTGGTGGGTTCCTGAGAAAGGGTTTGGAGTCCTTCTCCAGCCTCCCTTCATACCAGATGGGTATGAGGAATTCAAGGGCAAAGGAAATTCGTGCCACACCCCAGATCGAGCTCAGGGAGGTTTCAAGATACAAGAGTCCTCCTCACCTGGCATGGTGGGGGCACAGAAGAAATGTCTGGATGGTTTGCCTCGGCAGGTGGGACAAAGGCAACCTCAAAGCATCCCCTCGGACCTCTGTGTGGTATGGGGAGAAGCAAGATACTTTCCACTCACTTGAGAGTAACATAGACCCGGGGCAGGGGCTTAGACACCCCACCTAATTTTCTGCAATCCAGGAATGCTGAGAGAAGCAATGGAAGTAGAGGCCCTGAAGTCAGGAAAGAAAGCATAACAACCACCTGGGCCAACAACAGAGGAATGAGACAGGAAGTGCCAAACTGATTTCCAAAGCGGTTGTACCATTTAGAGGAACGAGACAGGATGTCTTATTTTGGCAGATGCCAGCATGGACTGATAAACAAAAACAACACACCGCTCACTCCCAACCTGATGCTGTGGTACTACGTAAGCCCCCAGATCTAAGATGTAACCCTGAGGAAAAGAGCAAGAGAATCCTGAAGTGACTAAAATTTAGTATCTGCCACGTGGTAGAAGGATACTCAAAGGAGAAATTGTTACAGAAAAACAAAGAAAAGTACATTTCTTGAAAACCTAATTTATTTCCTGAGATTTATACCAGTTACATGTATCTCAGAGAATTTCCAATAAATGTACACCACAGACAAAACATTTTTTTAAATGTCATATGTATTAGACTTTGAATAAGAGCTGGACATCATGTAGGAGTGTGAAGAAAAGAACACCTTTGTTGTATTCTGATCAATATCATCTTCAGATTGACATCACTTTACCATATTTTCTTTGGGGGTGGAATAACTATTTTCCTTAGTTTGTTCAAGAACAAATCGACTGATTCATCAAGATTCTAGAAATAACTGAAGGATTATACTGTACCGCCTGCTTAAATTAACTGCTCAGTTGGTGGACTGACAGAGCACTGTAATCATTTCTTCTCAATTCCCACAGTGAAGTAATCCTAGGTGTCACTACCACTGTTCATCTCCCCATCAGCCTCCACATCTCTGCCATGCCATGATGACCCGGGATGAAGACAGTGGGTGGGGGTAAGGGTTGTCAGAATCATAGATTTGACAAACCAGAGGGGACCTTAGGACAGCATTTATTTCAGTTCTTGCTTCCAAGCAGGACTGCAGCCAAATCATTCAAGAAGAATGATTGTCTATTCTATTTTTAAAGATCCCCAAGGAAGGCAAACTCTAATAACCTGTTTCAATATGTAATCTATATTTTGAGAGGGTTCTTCGTTTTACCAAATCTAAACCTAAGTTCATCTCCTTTTGTTCTCAGTGAATTGTTATAAAAATACATTGTACCACTTGTGTTTTAGAATCCTGTTTTTTGGCTTAAATATTAGATTTTGGGTTAAATATAGCATTTCTTCTGCTAGAGATGTTGGCCCTTTTCGAAATGAGTTCCTGGCTTAAAGAAAGATTTTGTAAATTGCTCTCTCAGAAGCAGATTACTGATTACTAAAGTGGTGATTTTATGCAGAATGCGGAGCGCAGAAGCTGGGGTAGCAGGACTCTTCTCTGAAGTGTACTCTTTCTCTCAGAGGCTGCTTGTGTGGAGATTCCCTTATAGGATGAGAAAGTGCTCTTCAGTTATGTCAGCTGTGAGGAAGGAAGAAAGAAACAAAAATCGGACAACAGAGACAGGACACCGCTTTACTTAGCCCAACCCCCAAATCTGACGGGTAGTGGCTGTGAGAGGGGAGCCAGAAGGGAGGTTTTGATGGCAAAATATCTTGAAATCCTACGTCTCTGCATGAGCCTTAGGAAGGACATTACTCTGAGACAAGGATTTAAGATGATTTTTTTTTTCAAGTATTCCACTCAAGCCTTGTAAGAAAACTAGAAAAAGATTGTGAAGTGATAAATAAAGATTAATGATTAGTAGAAAATGTAGTAAAGTCTACCCAGGTACTTGCGAGTTTTGTTTTGCCCAATGATACATACATATATATATATATATATATATTTTTTTTTTCTTTTTAAACAGGTTTTTACAATCTAGTTTTATTATTCAGCTCTCACTAAAATGCTAATCCTTTGGGAGGAAAAAAAATCTCTGCATGAGTTCTTTAGGATAAATAAACATCTTAAGGGAAATGTGAAGTAAAAACTACATTGACATAATTTCAAAGACACTGTAAGAGAAGGAATGACCAGAAACTCTATTGTCACTGGAAGGGGAGTGGTGGGGTGAGTCTAAAACCAGTTGCCATCAAGTCTATTCTTAGTCATGGTGATCCCATGTGTGTCAGAGCAGAATTGGGCGCCACAGGGTTTTCTTTTTCTTTTTTATTGTGCTTTAGGTGAAAGTTTACATTGCAAATTAGTTTACCATTCAAAAATTTATATACAAATTGTTTTCTGACATTGGTTGCAGTCCCTGCAATGTGTCAGCACTCTTCCCCTTTCCACCCTGGATTCCCTGTGTCCATTTATCCAGTTTTCCTGTCCCTTCCTGCCTTCCCCTCTTTGCTTTTGGGCAGGTGTTGCCCATTTGGTCTCGTATACTTGATTGAACTAAGAAGCATGTTCCTCACGTGTGTTATTGTTTGTTTTACACCAATAGTATTTTTAATTAGTACATGTGTAATATCTAAATATTTTCTCTTTACAAAAAAAATAAGCATTAGATAGGGAGTTACTGCTTAATGAGTACTGAGTTTCTGTTTGGGGTGATGAAAAATTTTGGAAATAGTCATGATGGTTGCACAACTATAAATGTAATTGTCACTGATTGTAAAAAATTAATGTCAATGAATTGTAAAAATGGTTACTATGGCAAATTTCATGTTATATATTTTATAATTAGATTTTTATTTTTTATATAATTTTATATATTTTACCACAATTACATTTTTAAAAAATAAGCATGAGTATTATAGCTAAAGTCCTCTTTGACCACCCCTGCCCCCATCTTAATAGTCTTCCTATAGGATGGTCATTCTCCTGTGGTCAGGAGATGATTTTCTGCTTTTCTGGCCAGTGTAGCTCCTTCATCCTGGGATAAGTGCTGAGGATGGGGTAGATGTTGGCATGAGTCAGTATTTCCTCTACTCTTGGACATACACAGATTCAGAAGAGAATCATTAAAGTTTCTCAGTCCAGCCAAAGAACCTACAATTTTTGTACATAGCTTTCATTTTTTTAATTTACACATTTGGACACCCACATGCAAATTTGTTTCCTTTTGAGTATATGTACATTTTTGTTGTTGTTTCTTTGTATATTTAAATAAGAACTTGAGAGAAGGCGGATCAAGCCCAATTAATCTGCCATCATTAACCTGTAAGCTTTTCATTCAATTTCTTGTATCATCAATCTTCTCATCTCTGGAATACTGTGATAATTTCAAAGTGGTCTCCCTATTTTCCTATCTCTTCATCTACCCATCTTTCCTCTCTCAACTCCCTTCCCCCTAATTTGTCCAAACGTAGCCAGATTTAATCATAAAACATCATTGTTTTCTTGTTAGTCTTCACCATTGCCTATAGAATAAAGTTCCAATTTCTTAGATTGACATTCCACAAACTAATCCCAATACGTAAGCCTACACTTACTACTCAAACTTCACTCCAACCATTGTCCCCTGGACATTCTACGGGCATGCCTATCTCAGCATCTTTACCCCAGTCTTTACCCTGTTTGAATTCTCTCTCCTTAGTTTACTTAAATTTAATCTGTCCTTTAGAGCAGTGCGTTAGGTGGTGTATTATACAGAAATGAATTTTACTGAACAAAAATTCTGTACTCCTTTTGGAGTACAATTTGACAATACATTTCAACAACCATAGCAATGTTCAAATTCCTGGACTCAGTAATCCCACTCCTGAGAATTTATTCTTTAATAAACAGAAATAGGGGAAAGGTTAAGTCAATTATGATACATATCTTAATTAAATAGAGTACGGCTGTTTAAAATTATAATTAAAAGCACTATATAGTTTACGTAAATGCTGATGATAAACAGAAAAGGCAGAGAACAAAACTGTGATTAAATCTGAAAGCCTAGAAAGGGCACTAGAAAAAAGTTGATTTGTGAGGTAGTGATGGTCGGTGATTCTTTTATTTGAATTTCCTTAGTGTCATCTTAATGTTGTTCTTAGAATAAATAATCGTTTTAAAGAATAATCTAGAGTTCAGATTCAAGAAAACTGATCAGACCCGTGAGTTTAATCTTTTTTTCCTCTTAAGACTCCTTAAAGGAATTTTTTTTTAACAGTATTAAAAACACAATAAAAAGAATGAAACGGGAGGAGAGTGCTGTAAGCTAGGATTAAGTTCATCCTTGAATAACAGAAAAATCCAATATAACAGTGTTGTAAACAAAGTAGAAGTTTATTTTTCTCTTATGTTCCAGAAATTCAGAGGTGGCTGGCCCAGCGTGAATAAATGAGGATATGTTGAAAAACATCACTCCTGCCTTTAAGTCTTTAAGGGTGGCTTTAGTCTCTGCCATGCTCGCTGAAGAAGGGTATTGTTTTTTATTTACTCTCTTAGATGGGGAGCAGTTTCAGAGGCTCCTTCTTGGTCATCCCCACTATAATAAACCTACTCAACAGGTCAAATAACCAACTGTTGGGAGAGACAATCTGCCATGGGTCCTGAGTTCCTGCACTTTCCTGCTGGGTATGCCAAGAATGCAAGGCCCTGACTACTCTCTACCTGGCAGATTTCTCAGGGCTGTGTTTGCAGCGAGCAGCCTTGAAAAATGAGGTAGCCTGTCTCTCCCCAGGACAAAGAGCAGATGTGTGTACTGCTTACTATTAAAAAAAATGGTAGAGTTCAAGAAAACCAAAGACACAAGGGAAAGATTAGTCCAAAGGACTAATGGACCACAACTACCACAGCCTCCACCAGACCGAGTCCAGCACAACTAGATGGTGCCAGCTACCACCACTGACTTCTCTGATAGGGATCACAATAGAGGGTCCCAGACAGCTGGATAAAAATGTAGAACAAATTCTAACTCACAAAAAAGACCAGACTTACTGGTCTGACAGAGGCTGGAGAAACCCCGAGAGTATGGCCCCCAGACACCTTTTAACTCAGTACTGAAGTCACTCCTGAGGTTCACCCTTCAGCCAAAGATTAGACAGGCATATAAAACATAACGAGACTAAATGGGCACACCAGCTCAGGGGCAAGGACGAGAAGGCAGGAGGCAACAGGAAAGCTGGTAATGGGGAACCCAAGGTAGAGAAGGGAAGAGCGTTGACATGTTGTGGGGTTGGAAACCGATGTCACAAAACAATATGTGTATTAATTGTTTAATGAGAAACTAATTTTCTCTGTAAACTGTCATCTAAAGTACAATTAAAAAAAAAAAAAAGGTAGCTTTCCCAGGATCAGTGACTCTCTCCTGTAACACAACCCACTGCATCAACAGGAAGACTATATCTGTGCCCCTCCGCATTGCACCCTAGGAATTGGAGGGCAAGGGAAACTGTGACAAACATGATGCTCATGCTGCTTGCTATGCTGTAATAAAGTCCTTTGTCACTGACCCAGAAGTCTCATGGCTTCTGCCAGCATCCATGAAACAGTAACAGGCTAATTTATTAGCCTATAAGGAAAGGAAAATATTAGACCCTGACAGCAATATGAGGGTTCTGCCAACTCTCAAGTATGTCCATTTCAATTATACATTTGGAGAATGAGGAAATAACTATTGGGGGACCCACTGTGAGCTGGACCTGGGCCTGAGCTTCCATTTATTACCTAGTCCCCATACTTCCCACTGTAATAGGGAGACCATGATGACACTTCATGTCCCCCAGTATCAATGTCAGCTCAGACCCTGTATCCAACAGTCTTCAGAATGGGGCATTGCCCTTTCCTGAGGAAATGGCCATTGGTTTCTTTGGAGAATGATTGAGGGAATCATGATCATATATACTTGCTATGGTGGTTCTTCCTGGAGATTGGTCTCTCAGTCAATGGGTTCTGGGTTAATGGAGTGGCTGCCCTCAGACTCCAGATCATCACTTCTTGATTTCTTTTGGTCATATAGATTGAACAATTCCCTTTTCGGCTGCCCAATCTATCTTGCCCCTGCAAAGGTCATGTTCTTATTAACCACCTCCATAGCCAGTCCTCCTGGCCACCTCTGTATTGTTGCCATTCATTATATAATTGTTCCCACCTTGCTTCTGAGGGTTAAGTGTTACCATCTGCGATCCTGTCAGCCCCACTGCTATCAGGGAGCCCAGTTTTGTAACAGTACTTCCTACCATCAACACTGGCCTACAGATGACAGCCACACTGAGTTTCCTAATGATGCTGAGGCCCCTCAGCCAGCACGTTACTTATTGCTTTGGGAAATAGAGTATCCTCCAGGTTTTCACATGGAACACAGGTGGGTTTTCCAATATTCTACAGTATATCCACTCTAACATGCCCACTTCTCTCAGCCTTTTGATCTCTTCCTCCACCATCTGCCATGATAGTTCTGGCATTTCTACTTAGAGTTGACCATCACTTTTTCCAAACCTCCAACAAGTGTTAAATTTTGTATCACAGGACATTGATCCCATATTGATAAACTCTCTCTTATCCAACTTTATTCAGTCACCCTTGATTCAGCATCCTCAAGTTCTAATCCCATATGTGCTCTCCTGGCACCTACTGGTACATGTTAGCTAAATCCCCCAGCTCCTTTGGTGTATAGTCCCTTTACTCCCTTAACAGGCCGAGCACTTCCACTGCTGGATTTTGTTGTGAGTTGACTCTAATTATTGGTTTAGTGATATGAGAGATGAAGATAGATCCTACAGCGGGCATGAGTTATCCTGCAAGGCAAAATCCCCTGCATCATCTTCAAGAAAGGAGGGAGTGCTAGGAGCGCTAGCCTTTAACAGGAAGGAGTGGGCTCAGAGGATTCATAGTGCATTGACCCAGATGTCCCCATCCTAAATCTCAGGGTCCCACTTCTCCCCAGTCAGTGCCCTGATCTTGGCATAGCAGACTTCACAAGGTAGATAATTCAACCTTCTTTAGTGCTCTGCTACTTTTATAATTAAGTCCTGATCCTGATCCTCAGTTTTTTCTGCCCTCCAGCTGCAGGCAATGAAAGTATTTATATGCTGCCAACAAGGGCCTCTGGCTTTCACATTTCACCTTGTATCAGTGATTAATGACCCTCAGCCCTTTGTTGTCTTTCTCCAGTGCATCAATAGTCCTGAGAAACAGCCATCCAATTCTGCTTCTCAAAGTCCTTATATCCTTACTCTTTCCCCTGAAACTCTCAAATGCTCTTCCAGTGTATCCTGTTACACCAGTCGTCCATCCCAGCTCACCACTGGTGAGAGTTTTAACAATTACACCACAACTACTTGCCAAGGATTAACACCTACACCAATGATGAGGTCTTTATTGCAAGCCAGCTGCTGGGTGAAAACAGCTTTATAATCCCATTTTAGAGTCTGCTTCTCATGATAACTCCCTGGCACCAACTGTCATAGACTAGGTTCCCTGGAAAACAGACTCTAGGACTCTGAGATTTACATGCAAGAAGTTCATTGGGGAGTGCTTTAGGGATAGGATTGCCAAATAAAATACAGGCTGCACAGTTAAACTTAAATTTCAGACAAGCAAAAAATAATGCAATATTTGGGACATGCTTATATTAAAAATCATTATTATTTATCTGAAATTCAAATTTAACTGAGTGGCCTGTATTTATATTTGCCAAATTTGGCAACTGTAGGGAACAACATCTATGAGAGGTGAGAAAAGTAGGATTAAAATAGGGAGAAGTTGAACTATGAAGCAGTTGCAACAGAGGCTTCAAGCTGACCCTACAGAGAGGTCTAGAGCTCAGAGCCCCTCAAAATTGTCCTGCTTTGAGGAAGGAGGCTAGGCCTTTATTTCCCAACACCAATCAGCCACTGGAAGCAGGCTGTTCCAAGGCAGGGTGCATAATCTTGGGTGAGGTAGTTCTCTTTGGCCAAAGGCAATTCCCGGGTAGCTTCAGAGCTGAGAACTACCCTGCCAACCTCCGAGCAGATTGGGGAATGAGTGTCTCAATCTTGAAGGGGGAATCTGGTTGCAACTACAGCATCACTACATCTCCTGAATCAATCTATATTTGAACAAGATCCCCAGGTCATGTACGCACTTAAAGTTTGAGAAGCATTGTTTTAAGGCTGGTTCTCAAATTTCTGTGTGTACCAGAATCACCTAGAGGGCTTATTGTGGGCCCTACCCTCCAGAGAAGGAGCCCTGGTGGTGCAATGATTAAGTGCTAGACTCCACTAGAGAAAGACCTGGTGATCTGCTCTGCTCCTATAAAGATTACAGCCTAGAAAACCCTATGGGGCAGTTCTACTCTGTCACATGGGGTCACTATGAATTGGAATCCACTCCATGGCACCTAACAACAACAACACAACAACCCTCCAGCAAACCTGATCCACTAACTCTAGGGTAGAGGCTGAGAATTTGCATTTTTAATAAGCTCCCAGGTGATTCTGAGCTCGTTCACAGACTGTACTTGCAGAACCACTGGTTTAAGAAATACAGACATTTAGTATCTCATAAAAATGGAGACAGGTGGTTATTGCAGCTGGTTCAGATGCCATCTAGGACCCAGGCTCTTTCTGTCTTTCTGCTCTGCCATCTTTAGCACATTGGCCTTTTACCTTCCTGCTGACCACTTTCTGGTTTCAAGATGGGTGCTGTCGCTCCAATTATCATATCCCTGGTCAAGGCTCAGTGGTTAGGAGCTCAGCTAACCAAAAGTTTGGCTGTTCCAATCCACCAGCCACTCCTTGGAAACTCTATGGGGCAGTTCTAATCTGTCCTATAGGGTCGCTATGAGTCAGAATCAACTCCATGACACAGGGTCAAGGCATGAGGGAGGAGCACCAGCTGTGATCTGTTTCTTTTATCGAAGAAACAAAGTTTTTTTGCAAGTCCTTCACTCCTGCAGACTTCTTTTTACAACTCATTGTCCAGAACAGGGACCATGACCACCATAGTTGCAAGGAAGGCTAGGAAGGTGAATTCTAGCTTTCTAAACTTTATAGTACCAAACCAAACCAAACCCATTGCCGTCGAGTCAATTTCGACTCATAGCGACCCTATAGGACAGAGTAGAACTAACCCATAGGGTTTCCAAGGAGCACCCAGTGAATTGGAACTGCCAACCCTTTGGTTAGCAGCCGAACTCTTAATTACTATGCCACCAGGGTTTCCAAACTTTATAGTAGGAAGTAGCAAACAAGAAGAGAATTAAGAATGGCTGCTGAGTTAACCGCAAACATACTATCTTGAGTTATGGAAGTAGTCAAAACCAGAAACTATTAAGAAGAAGCTGGTTCTGGGAGTGGTGCTGTGTGCGGAGAAAGGAGGGTTGGGAGACTTACTTTTCATAGCAAGATCTCCTATACAATTTGATCTGCTACCATGTTCAGATATTACTTTACTTGCAAAATATATCACTCCACCCTTTTTTTCTCATATTCCACATCAGCAGTTCGTTGGTTCAACCTTCAAAATATTTCTAGGATCTACCACATCTCATCATCTTCAGTGTGACCATCATCACTTCTGCCTTTGCCCAACTAAAATTCATGCCCAACACAGCAGTCAGAATGCTCCTTTTAAAATCTCTCTTCTGTGCTGCAAACACTTTGCTTCTCATCTCACTTAAAGTAAAAAATAAAAATCTTTACTGAGGACTACAAGTTTCTACATGATCTTCTGATCTCATCTTCTCTCCTTTGTTTATTATATTCCAGCCACCTTTATGGTCCTCAAACACATAATGCATGTTTCCATCTCAGAGTCTTGACATTTGTTTTTCCCTTTCACTGGAACATCCCTCTCCTACCCCCAAGGTATCCATCCACTTCCATTCTTTATTCAAATGGCACCTCAGTGAAGCCTTGTTAACCACTGTGTACTACTACTAACACCTGGCTCCACTGAAGTTACTCCCTGTCCCCCTCCCCTGCCTTATTTTTTTCAAAGCACTTACCACCATCTTAAATACTATGCATTGTGTTTATCTGTTTGTGATCTTCCTCTATCTCTAGAATGTATGCTCATGAGCAAAATTATTTTTGTCTGTAATGTGCACTGTTGTATGCCTGGCCTAAAATAGTGCCTGGAACATAGTAGGCCCTCACTAAATATAAGAATAAATTTAGTTACTTAATTTTTTAAAAGGATACTCTAAAAAGGTTAGAGCTCACACTGTTTTTACTAAAGGCTAGGTATATAAGGAGCCCTGGTTGTGCAGTGGTTAAGCATTTGGCTGCTAACCAAAAGGTTGGCAGTTTCCAATCCACCAGCCACTTCTTGGAAACCCTATGGGGTAGTTCTACTCTGTCCTATAGGGTTGCTGTGAGTCAGAATCAAATTGTCGGCAACGGGCTGGTTTTGTTTTTGGTATGTATATGGTTAATTGCTCAGCTGACAACCAAAAGGTTGGCAGTTTGAACCCACCCAGCAGCTTCATGGGAGAAACACTTGGCAATCTGCTTCTGTAAAGATTACAGCCTAGAAAACCCTATGGGGCAGTTCTGCTCTGTCACATGGGGTCTCTATGAGTCAAAATCGACTCAACAAAACCTAACAACATGTATATACCCAAAACCAAACCAAACCTGTTGCTGTCGAGTTGATTCCAACTCATAGCAACCCTATAGGATAGAGTAGAACTGCCCCATGGGGTTTGGAAACCCTTGGAAGCAGTGGCTGGTGGATTCGAACTGTAGATCTTTTGGTTAGCAGCTGAGCTCTTAACCACTGCACCACCAGGGCTTCTTATGTATATAAGGAAGTGAAAACAAAAACAAAGGTTAGATTTATTTTTAAAAGTCAGCATAGGAAAGCCAGGTAATAAATACAGAAGAATGAGACAAGTGTTACTCAGTAGAGGCAGAAAGAAAGTTCTGTTGAAGTTCAACGGTTTTGGTGGGGACCAGTTGGGAAGGCATCATGAGGATGTGGTCTCTGAGTTGAGTTTTACAGAACAAACTGAATATTGATAAGAAGATGGGGATTTCAGATTAAGGAAACATAGAGGCCTGAAAATGCTTGGTACATTTGGTAAATGACCACAACCATCAGGAAGCCAATCATTACTACCATAGCATCCACTACCTTCAATTCGATGCTAACACTATGCTGCCTTAATTTGTGCATTATATTTATTGTATAAGTCTTGTTTCCCCATTCCTGAGGGGAGGCAGGGACCATATATTAGACTTTTTATCCCTCATAATTCCCAGTTTATAGAAAGTACTTAAAATTGTGTCTAACTAGTTAAAGTATATGCCTAAAGTAGACTCTCCTGTCTATAATCTTGTCTTCTGGATTAGCCCTTCAGTTTTTCTTTGAGAAACAACTCCTTCCCCCTCGCTAAATCAGTGTAGTTTAAATGCATCTAACCTCTCCTCTGGGACCAGGAGTGGGTGCGTGATCCAGCCTTGGCCAATCTCTCTTGGGAACATGACTCCTGGGTAGAATGACTAGGATAGAAAAGGGTCAAAGCTGATTCATCGCCACAGTTGACCCAGAGGAGTCTGCCAATAGATCTTCAGTGCTATCCAAGTTTCTTTCTTTTCCAAAGCCTGGATGTTCAACTTTTCCTATGAATATATGAGCTACCCCATGTCTTTCCAATAAATTCCTTTCCTGTTGAAGTTCGCTAGAGAACACTAACTAGTACAGACTCGTCGTTCAGATCAAACCACGTAATATAACAAAACACCACTGTATACACGGTAGCAGCTAAATTTATGTGGAGACAAAGTGTTTAAGAAGAAATAAACAGTTTATTCTTAGCTTGTCTACCAAGGCATAGCATACAAAGTTATTTATTCATAGAACATATTATTGAGATTTTATTATGTCCTCTGGGTGGACTTGAACTTCCAACCTTTCAGATAGTAATGTGTTAACCATTTGCACCACCTAGGGACTCCCTAACCATTGCTACAAAGGCCCTATTATTTCTGAGGCTCCTATCCCTTTCCTTCTGCTGCATTCTCCTTAACTAAGGTTTTCGGTTAAGGTCTCCACATCTTGATGAACCACTTAATGAGAATAATAATAACTAAAAGATCACTATGAGTCAGACTGGATTAAACTGCTCAAATATGTTGCCTAAGCAAATCCTCACAACACCCTGTGAACTAGGCACCAGTAGGAGTTAGTAAATGGCAATGCCAGGATATAGCCCAGGCAGGCTGACTCCAAAAGCCAACCTCTTAACCACTGTACTATGAGGACGTCTTCGATGTCACCATGCACCACTGAGGATGAGGACTTCTGCAGATGCCATGCAACTGAGCCACCTTCTTTTGCTTCCACCCAGTGCTGCTGCTCCCTCTTCTTGAAGCCATTGGTGCTTGGTGTCACCAGAGCCTCAGGCCTGGAACTGCACCATCCAAGCTGCTACCAAGCTGGAAGCTTTGATGTGCCAAAACTGAACTCTATCCTTTGGAGTCTTCCTAGTGTCACAGCCCTGTGGGATCTCTACCTAGCTGGGCAGAATATATTCTCACCCTTTGAGCTATACTCTGATACCAGGGCACCAAAACTGTCCCTGTGACCACCTTCTCTCCCCATTTTTCTTCAGATTTTAGTGAAGATAGATCTTTCACTTTTAACTTTGGACCTTCTATCCTCCCTAGCACCTAAAGACAGGCCCATGGGGCTGGACTGGAAGATCTAATGTAAGCCGTGGCCACTAGGATGAATTCAAAATCACCCCTTCTAGGGGTCTGGGATGGAAAGGAGAATTATTTTTCATTGAGTACCTCTTTGAACTCTTAGAATGCATGTCTTCTTTTTTAATTAAAAAAGTCTAGTTAAAAATAAACAATTATAAAACATCCAAGTCTCCTCTCTCCTAATCCTCCAGGGCATGGTTATTAGAAAGAGTTTGTGTGATTTTCTCACGGGAGGCTGCTCAGCCTCATATAAACAGATTCCTGGCAGGCCCTAACTCGTGAGACTCCCGAGTTGAGCCCTGTTTAGTCTCAGGTTTGAATCCCACTGTACTTATTTCCAATAATTCCCATGTCAACCCTCTGGAACCCACCAAATGGAAACACAAAACACCTCAAACCAGCCCTGTGCTTTCTTGCAATGCCTTTTTTTTTTTCTCATGATGCTTCTCTCACCTACACCTCCTCACCACCTCCACCTCCTAAAATCTTATCTTTTAATGCTCAGGTCCAAGGCCCGTCTTCCAGGGAGCACCCCAGAAATGAACTGTCTCCTTGTACTAAACTCCCTAAGTACTTCAAGCCACTTTCCTGGCACTTGTAATGGACACGTATTTTGTCTGCCCAACATCCTTTCCATGATCTCCAATAACAAGATCTTCCTCTACCTCTTTTCCTCTCCACTCCAGCCATGTGATTCTGGTGAGGATACCAATTGTGGCACCCCCATTACAATGGACAAGATATGATACATATCCAGCACTGCCAGTCATAACACCCTACTGCTCTGGAGTCATTGATTGGTTGGGGTGGGGAGCATGTTATCAAAGCAGGCCAATACGAGTCTTTCCCTAAGATCTGTATCTACAGAAGCAGAAAGTTTTCTCTTTCCTCTGGGGTCAAAAACCGATATGGTATTAGCCTAGAGCTACCTTGATCAGATTAAGAGGAGAGAGGGTGGAGGAGAGAAGGGAGAAAGGAAAGGAGTGGAGGTCTGGAAAGACATGAGTTATTCAGGCCAAACAGGGAGTGAGACTAGAATTTACAGTTGATTTTGAATGCTTAACTGAGAAGCTTAGATTTCACTCCAGAGGTTGTGAAGAACAATCAAAGAGAGCTCAGCTGCTAACCAAAAGGTTGGCAATTTGAATCCACCAGCCGCTCCTTGAAAACCCTATGGGGCAGTTCTACTCTGTCCTATAGGGTCACTATGAGTCGGAATTGACTGGAAGGCAATGGGTTTGGTTTTGGTGGTTGGTATTAAGATTAACCCAACAAATATTGTATGAGACCTCTATTGTAAAAACCCATGAAAAAGTTTACACACAAAAAGAAACAATCTTTGTTGGTTACGAGGGATGGGAGGGGTGGGGGGAAATACTAAATAGGCAATAGATAAGTGGTATCTTTGGTGAAGGGTGAGACAATACACAATACTGGGGAAACCAGCACAACTTGTACAAGGAAAGGTCATGGAAGCTCCATAGACACATCCAAACTCCCTGAGGGACTGAATTGCTGGGCGGAGGGCTGTGGGGACCATGGTCTCGGAGAACATCTAGCTCAATTGGCATAACACAGTTTATAAAGACAATGTTCTACATTCTACCTTGGTGAGTAGCATCTGGGGTCTTAAAAGCCTGTGAGCAGCCATCTGAGATACTCCACTGGTCTCACCCCTTCAGGAGCAAGGGAGAATGAAGAGAACAGGATACAAGGAAAAGATTAGTCCAAAGGACTAACGGACCACAGCTACCAAGGCCTCCACCAGACTGAGTCCAGAACAGCTAGATGGGGCCCGGCTACCACCACTGACTGCTCTGACCGGGATCACAATAGAGGGTTCTGGACAGAGCTGGAGAAGGATGTAGAACAAGATTCAAACACATACAAAAAAAGACCAGATTTACTGGCCTGAAAGAGACTGGAGAAACCCCCAGAGTATGGCCTCCAGACACCCTTTTAGCTCAGTGGTGAAGTCACTTCCGAGGTTCACCGTTCAGCCGGGGATTGGATAGCCCAATAAAACAAAATGGGACTAATGAGGCACAGCAGTCCAGGGACAAGGACTAGAAGGCAGAAGGGGACAGGAAAGCCGGTAATAGGGAACCCAAGGTTGAATAAGGACAGTGTTGACATGTAGTGGGTTTGTTAACCATTGTCATAGGGCAACATGTGTACTAACTGTTTAATGAGAAACTATTTTGTTCTGTAAACCTTCATCTAAAGTGAGAATAGCAGCACAACTGGAAGAACGTAATCGATGTCACTGGACTGTGCGTGTAGAAATTTTTGAAATGGTGTAATCTTTGGTTATGTATATTTTCACCAAAAAAAAAAAAATGTCGCAAAGGGAGAGGGTTGACATGTTGTGGGGTTGTTAACCAATGTCATAAAGCAATACGTGTACTGACTGTTTAATGAGAAACTATTTGTTCTGTAAACCTTCACCTGAAGTACAATAAGAAAAAAAAAAAAAAGATTAACCCAGAGTTCTCTGCAAAGAAGTCGGAAGAGGGATAGCTCCAAGAAAGAGAGACCAGTTGAAAGATTATTACATAGACTGTGGGAGAAGCCATAAGGGGCTGAAATAGGATGTAACACTGAGAATAGAAAGGAAGGGACAGATGTGAAAGAAACGCTTGGCAACAGAACTATTCCAGGATATATAAAGCATCTGTTTGCCCCAGTTTTCAAAGTGTTCCAGTTCAAATCCTAGAGTTTTAGAAACTAATCAAACCAACACCTTACCATATGTAATCCAACAATTTACTGAATTTTTTTCATTGTTTGCATATATCGGTTTAAATAATTAAATGGTTTTTCTAGACTAAACTTCTACGCATTTTATTGAAAACCATACTGAATAATAATTTTCTAGCACAGATATTTTAATTGATTATCTACTCCCAGATCATTTTACATTTGTAGATTTAAACTATTTTACCATCTGCTGACCCATTATAAATCAAATAAATTAATAAAGTATATATATAAAAAAACAAACCTGTTGTCATTGAGTCGATTCCAACTCATAGCTACCCTACAGGACAGTGCAGAACTGCCCCATAGGGGTCCAAGGAGCAGGTGGCTGGTGGATTCAAACTGCCAACCTTTTAGTCAGCAGCCAAGATCTTAACCACTGCGCCACCAGGGCTCCTAATAAAGTATATAATAAGTGGCAAATATGACAGTTAACAAAACATCATTATTTCTGTACTGTAGATAACAAATATCTGTTTCTAACATCAGTGGTTTATTTCCTCTCATATCAATTTAAAATATTTATTCTCCATATTAAAGGGAAAAAATAAGTGAAAAAATCAGGAGAAAAAAATGTGCCAAACAATTTCATTAACAAATTATAACCAGATCACCAACATGTAAGAAAAATATATTGACATTAACAGATTTGTTGTTGCATTATTTGCTACTACCTTCCTGGAATTCAGGATTTTGATACTAAATTCAGAACTAAGAATAGGAAGCATTTTAAAGTTATAGTAATATTGTACAAACTGAAGGCTATAATTTATCCAGTTATCCAGGAATAAAACTGTTTAATACTATTATGTGATATAGAGCTTGATGTTCCTCATCAATTAGCTGAGGGTAATAAGTCCTACTTCCCAATGCTATTGTGAGCATTAAATGAATAACTTTTGTTAAACTACGAAGTGTGATACATATATAAAATGTTTTCTTTCCAGTTTTCTAAAATATAGAAACTTAGAGTATGCTTAATTAACTTTCATGTAAATGTTTAATCCATAAGTGGAATGGATTTGAATCAACCATTCTTAGATATTTGGTAACCAAACGTATTTCTCAGGTACTTTGATTGGACAAGGGATATAATACACACACTGGCCAGGCAGCAGGTAACCCACAAATACTCTCCACTGGCCAAGCATCAGTAGGCTTGCAGGACAATTGCACCTTGCTTTTCCGTGAGTAGGTGTCTGCAGGAGCCATAACATAGCATCATCAGTTTTTTTTAATGAGGGACCTTTATTCATTTATTAAATCAAATAGTTATTAACTGCCTATTATAAAGAGGTAAGCTGCATGGCATAGTGGTTTAAAGTCTGGCTTCCCCATTAATAGTATAGTCAATAAGAGAGCTGAGCAGGCTTTGGGGCCTGACAGACTTGAGTTTGAATCCTGGCTGTGCCACTTCCTAACTTTGTCCCCTTAAGAAAGTTACTTAAACTCTTCCTCAGGATCACACTCCTCAGCTGTAAAATGAGAATACATCATAGAGTCAGGATTTCTTTGAAGACTAAATGAGATAAAGCATGTAATATACTTTCACAGTGTCTGGTACAAAAGCTATGTATACAGTATGTATGCTAGTATATGGGCATGCTAGTTCTTTTTATACACTTTATGTGGTTATTAATGATGTCTTGCAAAAAGAATATCTGTATTCAGAAAATTGTGTTGGAGTAAGTGGGTGGTCATATGGAAAAAGTTAAGTTTTATTCCTACCTCACTTCTTATCCCAAAATAAATTGTAGATGGATAAAAGATACAAACACAAAAAATAAAATCATAAAAGTACTAGGAAAAAAACCACAAATAATGTTTTTTAAAAAAACCTTTCTAAGTATGACACACAAGCCAGAAGCCATTAAAAGTAAAACTGATCAATTCAACTGCATAAAAATTTTTTTTTTTTAATTCTGCATGGCTAAAAACACTGCAAACAAAGTAAAAATGAAAAACTGGGGAGGGGAATGTGCAACATACATCACAGACAAAGACGTAATTTCCTTAATACTTAAAAAGCACTAACAGTCAATAAAAAGACCAGCAACATAGTAGAAAAAGAGGATATGAACAGACAATTCATAGAAAAGGAAATATGAATGACTCTGAAACATATGAAATATGGTCAAATTGGCTCATAATAAAATAATGCACATTTAAATTACAATTGAAATATAATTTTTCACCTAAAAGATTGGCAAAAAAGCAAACAAGTTATACTGGTGTGATGTGAGAAAACAGACACTCTCATACATTTTTTAAGGGAATGAAAATTGGCATAGCTCTATGGGGGTCATTTGACAATACATATCTAAGAAAATCACAAATGTACAAATCCTTTGAACCAAACATCCATTTCTAGGAATTTTTCTTACAAATATACTTCCACCATGAAATATGACTTATGAATATGGATATTCACTTCACTATTGTTTGTAATGGCAAAACATTGGAGACTATTTAAATAAATTGTGGTACATCCAAAAAACAGAATATAATCTAGCTATTAAGAGCCTTGGTGGTGCAGTGGTTAAGCATTTGGCTGCTAGGCTGCTAACCAAAAGGTCGGCAGTTCGAATCCACCAGCTGTTCCTCGGGAACCCTATGGCAGTTCTACTAGGTCCTATAGGGTTGCTATGAGTTGGAATCAACTTGATGGCAAAGGGTTTTGGGTTTGTTATTAAGAGACAGAGAAAGAAAATGATAGCGGTATATATACTAATATTCCTGTTACCTATTGCTATGTAATAATACACCCCAAAACTCAGTGATTTAAAATAGCAATTTAGTATAATCTTTCAAGGTTTTGTGAGTTGATTTTCTTAGCTGGGCAATTCTCTCCTGGAGTCGCTCACATTCATCTTGTGTTTCAGCTGGGATAGATGGAACTAGCTGGAGTCTTGGTTTCCTTCTCTCTCTCTCCACACAGCCTTTTCAGAACTAGCTTGAGCGTCCTCACAGTATGATGGTCTCAGAATAGTCAGACTTCTTTCACATGTGGCTGGATTTCCCCAGAGCATGCATTCCAAGACACTATACAATGGTATAGTACACAATACTGGGGAAGTCAGAACAACTTGACCAAGGCAAGGTCATGGAAGCTTCATAGACACGTCCAAACTCCCTGAGGGACTGAATTACTGGGTTGAGGGCTGGGGACCATGGTTTCAGGGAACATCTAGCTCAAATGGCATAACATAGTTTATAAAGAAAATGTTCTACATCCCACCTTGGTAAGTAGCGAATGAGGTCTTAAAAGCTTGTGAGCAACCATCTAAGATACTCCACTGGTCCCACCCCATCTGGAGCAAGAGAGAATGAAGAAAACCAAAGACACAAGGGAAAGATTAGTCCAAAGGATTAATGGACCACAACTACCACAGCCTCCACCAGATGAAGTCCAGCACAACTAGATGGTGCCAGCTACCACCACTGACTGCTCTGACAGGGATCACAATAGAGGGTCCCAGACAGAGTTGGAGAAAAATGTAGAACAAAATTCTAACTCACAAAAAAAGACCAGATTTACTGGTCTAACAGAGACTAGAGAAACCTGAGAGTATGGCCCCCGGACACCCTTTTAACTCAGTACTGAAGTCACTCCTGAGGTTAACCCTTCAGCCAAGATTAGACAGGCTCATAAAACAAAATGAGACCAAATGGGCACACCAGCCCAGGAGCAAGGACAAGAAAGCCAGAGGAGACAGAAAAGCTGGTAACGGGGAAACCAAGGTCAAGAAGGGGAGACTGCTGACACGTCATGGGGTTGGCAACCAATGTTACAAAACAATATATATATTCATTGTTTAATGAGAAACTAATTTGCTCTGTAATCCTTCATTTAAAGCACAATAAAAAGATAAAAATACACAGTGGCTACAAAAAAAAAAGTCTGCCTAGAGCATTATGCTCTTTTACGAATTATCTATATGGGATCAAACTGACAACAGCAACTCAAAAGATTAGATAGGAATCTTAGGGGGCAGTGGGTTTATGTAATGAAAGAGGAAGAACACAGAAAAGGAGGGTGAGAACGGTTGCGCAACTCGAAGTATGTAATCAATGTCACTGAACTGCACATGTAGGAACTGTTGTACTGGTGTATGTTTTGTTGTGTATATTCTCAACAACAAAAAAAATAATAGTTTGAACATGCTGGTATATGCACAGATTATCTCTGAAATGACGCACAAACTGTAATAATGTTTGTTTCCAGGAAGAGGAATTAGACGGCTGGGTGAGAGGGATAGGAAGAAGACTTTTTATTGTATACCCTTTTATATGTTTTTAATTTTATATCATGTGCATATATTTCCTATTAAAATTCTAAATCCATTTTTATGGAGACACAACATTTGGCACTCAATGCCATGAGTGAAAGAAGTGTTGCTTGTGGTGGAAAATCTGACAATACTTCACAGAGTCAATTAAAGAAATATCAGTTTATTGTCAGCTTTGTAGCTTCTTGTTCTCCAACGTGATAAGTTTGTCTAAAAGATGATTCCAGTTAAAATGGAGCTGGTGGTCAAAGCAGCTATAACTGCATAACAGAACATAAAACACAAACACAACACCAGATCTTCAGGGAGTAATCATAAAGCTAATTTCCACATTCTTTACATTTTTCTTCAGCATAGTAAACAACTGTTAAAAATTTCTTGCTCCAACTGGGCACATGATTTTTCATTAGAAATGGTACAAAACTTTAATGTCTCATTATTCAGTCAGATTTGAATAAGAGCAAAAAAATAAATAGAGGAAAAAAAAAAAAAAACCTTGTTCCTGTCTTTATGAGATATTTTTATGAAAGTACTGGAGTTAAAAAATTAAACATTTTGCTGGATGTAACTATGAATGTTTTCTTAATTCTGAGCTACAGTAAGGCTTGTTAATAAATTATTGGCATCTCAGTTAAAACTGCTAATTTGAGTGAGCGGCCATCTAAGATACTCCACTGGTCTCATCTCTTCGGGAGCAAGTGAGAATGAAGAGAACAGGATACAACGAAAAGATTAGTCCAAAGG
>NW_004443990.1:3289634-3298163 GCF_000243295.1 Trichechus manatus latirostris
AAAAAAAAAAAAAAAAAAAAAACTGCTAATTTGAGAGGCATTAAAAAAAAAAACAGGGTTTAAGAATCATTTTCCGGAAACTGACAAATAACTGCAACAGAGGAGTGATGAAATTAAGCTGATTACAAACAATACCCATTTTCAACAACTGCACTTTTGGCGCATCTGATAGTCTTCATGTTGATGACTGTATACGTTAGAAGATCTTTTTCAAATAAACAGAAGTTGAATTCTTTGTAACATTTTTTTCCTGAAATGCAATAAAAATGTCATGTTAAAATACATGATTGCCAAGACCGATACTAGCTTTTGGAAAGAATATGAATAACTTTTCAGTTGCTGAGAGTTTCTTTTTATACATAGAAAATACTCCTGCTAGTCTTAAGAAGTATTTTGAAGATCTACAGACAGAATTTTGATTCTGGCTTTTATACAATGTTGTCATTATTTTTCATGATGCTATTGCCAAAAAGGAGGGTAGAGTACTATATGCAGCCTGTTAGTATCTTTTCTTGCAACAGAATTTAGAAGAAGAAATGATAAGTGTGTGTCACTTAAAGTAAGGGTATTGTGAAAGAAAATTGCAACATTTTGGTTATTTATATATTTTTTAATTTATTGTGGTGAAATATATATATAAATAAGACAAAACATTTGCCATTTCAACCATTTTTATGTATACAATTCAGTGACATTAATCACATTCACCATGTTGTGCAAACATTGTTGGATGCCATTGAGTAATTTTTGACTCATAGTGACCCCATGTGACAGAGGAGAACTGCCTCATAGGGTTTTCTTGGCTGTAATCTTTACTGAAGCAGATCACTAGGTCTTTTTCCTGTGGAGCCGCTGGGTGGGTTCGAACCACTAACCTTTTGGTTAGCAGTCAGTCAAGTGCTTAACGATTTGTGCCACCAGGGTTCCTGTGGAAACATTACCACTACCCATTTCCAATTTTTTCATCACCCTGACAGAAACTGAGTACGCTTTAATATATTAATATTAATTAATTAATTAATTAATTAATATATTAATAATATATTAATAATATATTAATATTTTCCTATTTCCCTTCCCACCAGCCCCCAGCACTAATAAATGTTGGTCTCTATGCATTTGCCTATTCTAGATATTTCATATAAGTGGGATCATATATTATTTGTCCTTTTGTGTCTAACTTATCTCATTCAGCATGTTTCTAAGGTTCATCCCTGTCATAGCATATACGAGAACTTCTCTTTATGACTGAATAACATGCCACGTATGTATATACCACATTTCGTTTATCTATTCATCTGCTGATAAGACATCTGGGTTGTTTTCATCTTTTGGCTATTGTGAATAATGCTGCAGTGAACCATGGTGTACAAGTATCTGTTTGAGTCCCTACTTTCAATTCTTTTGGGTATATACCTAGGAGTGGAATCCCTGGGCCATATGTCAATTCTATGTTTAACTTTTTGAGGAACTGCTAAATTGTTTCCCACAGTGACTGCACCATTTACAATCCCATCTGCAGTGCATGAGGGTTCCAATTGCTCCACATCCTCACTCTCCAGTTCCACTGGTCTCTCTATGGAATGCTCTTTCTAAAACTTAAACCTGTGTAATGCTTCCACTTCTCTGCATAATGCTTCAATTAATTCTTCTTAAGGATTTAATCCAAACTCGCCTTTGTGGCATACAAGGCCCTTCACTATGTGGCCCTTTTTGTCTCATCTCTAAACATTCTCCATCGCACATAACCTATGTACCTCGTATTTCCCCTATCCCTCCAACAGGCCTCCTTTGATGAGAACCCATTCTCGCTTAAATGTAATATTCAGATAATCTGGAAATACAGTGATTCTGTGTGACAGGGAAGGAAAATGTAGAGCAGCAAGCTGTCTGGACAGGTAAGAGACTAGCACTGTCCTCTTATAAAGGTGCATTTTATGAATGGAAAATGTAGTACCGTCACCCGATTATTATTTGTGCTCATTTCTACCCCTCGTCCTAAATACTGGGCCATACCAACAGCAATCAAACATCAGTAAAATTACAGGTCACTAGAAATCATGGAAATAACAACTGATGATCATATTCTCTGATCTGCGTACATTTCAGCGCTCTTCAATAATTTAACTCAAGGTAAACCATCTGGATGAACTCAAATTACTATAGTAATTACTATTACTATAGTATAGTATAGTCAGCAATTACAGATAAAAACACAAAGGTCAAGTTTGGCTTGATAAAATATTGTACCATATATAAATATCAATTAATGGGCAATGTAACAGCAAATCATTACACTCTAATAAGGTAGAAAGAAAATGCAGTTAATACATGTAAATAACATTAATGATGAGTATGAACTGAAGTATTTTCTCATTAGGATGATATTGGGTAAAATAAAATGATGGAATAAGGACATTTATTGCATAAGTTTCTGCAATAGGATGAATTCCTTTCTGTATCAGGAATTCAGATAAAGTTGGACTAAATTAAAAGGAAAATATTTGAATTTGACATAACAAAAAAGTTTCTGATGAAAGATAATTAGAGGAATGGTTTACAGAGCCTGTGATATATTCTCACCGGGATGGACAATTACCTGTCTAGGATGACTTAATTATGGTTCTACCTAGAGGCATGAGGCTGTAGTTGATGACTTCTGCACTGGGATTTAATCATTCTATTGAAAAACTATAAAACTTGCATAGTTTCAAATTTAAATTTATTATGAAGCATATAGCGAAATGCATTTATATAAAGATCAAATTATTGATTTACAGATGTGAAATCTAGTAATACTGTCTCAGATTTTGTAGAATCCAGATTCTATGAAACCTTCATAGAATGTCTCTATAAAAAAGTCTGATGAAAATATAATAAATTTGACAGTTTTTAGCAATCTAGTTCTAGCAGACTTAGCAATCTAGATGTACTACATTGTATTAATATAATATTACATATGGATGATTTAGGTTAATCTTTTATACTCAAATATGAATACACTAATCTACACATCTAATCTTTCCAGTAAAGTTATGGAGGTGTTATGAATTGAATTGTGTCCCCCAAAAACATGTATCAACTTGGCTAGGTAATGATACCCAGTATTGTGTGGTTGTTCTCCATTTCGTCATCTGATATAATCGTTCTGTGCGTTGTAAATCCTAACCTCCATGATGTTAATGAGGCAAGATTAGAGGCAGTTATGTTGATGAGGCAGGACACAATCTACAGGATTAGGTTGTGTTTTGAGTCAATCTCTTGAGATATAAAAGAGAGAAGCAAGCAGAAGGGAGAGGGACCTCATACCACTAAGAAAGAAGCAGTGGGAGTGAAGCACATCCTTTGGACCCGGGGTCCCAGCGCTGAGAAGCTCCTAGATCAGGGGAAGACTGATGACAAGGACCTTCCCCCAGAACCAACAGAGAGAAAGTCTTCCCCTGGAGCTAGCACCCTGAATTCAGACTTCTAGCCTCCTAGACTGTGACAGAATACATTTCTGTTTGTTAAAGCCATCCACTGAGGAGAGAGTAAAATATAAAGTAAAATCAGAATTCTCCACTATTCATTCCACTTATATTATTGTTTGATGCAGGCAGGTGAGTAATCATATACAAGTCAGTTTCAGATGAAAAAAATATTCTTTAATCATTACATTGCTATAAACATTAAAAATAGCAAAGAGTCAAAGAAGTAAGTTGAAAAAAGAATTTATTTATAGGCATTAAAATGGTGTTACAGATGCGTCTGTTTAAGAATCATAAAATATGATATATATATATATACAGTTTATAGAAAGTAATATACCAAAAGTATTCAAAACCTTTCAAATAAGAAATAGCACTCTAGTGTATTTCTTCCCAGTCTTTCCTATTCACAATATGTATTTTTAATAAACATCACACATTTTCCCTTAAGTGTTTATTTTGACAGAGTTTCAGATTTACAGAAAAGTTGCAAAAAATACTACAAAGAATCCCCTTCTACCCTTCACCCAGATTTCCCAAGTGTTAACATTTAACCACACTTGCTTTATCCTTCCCTTTCCCTCTCACACTTTCTCTCCTTCTGAACCATTTAAGAGTAACTTAGAGATATGATGTCCCTTTACACCTCAGTACTTTACTGTGCATTTTCTAAGAATAATTAATTCTCTTGCAATAGCCAGAGCAAAATGATCAAAATCAGGAAATTAATATTGACACAATACTATTATCTAATCTTATCTGTATTTCAGCAACAACATCCTTTATAACAAAAGAAAATCCTGGATCATGTTTTGTATTTTGTTATTATGTCTTTTTAATTATCAGTTTTTCTTTGTGCTTCAGGACATCAACATTTTTGAAGAATGTTGCTGTTGTTAGGTGACATTGAGTCGATTTCAACTCATAGTGACCCCATGTAACACAGTATAACTAGGCTGTAATCTTTAAGGACATCATGTTTGGTAAGGTAAAGGGTCATCGAAAAAGAGGAAGACCCTCAATGAGTGGCTGCAACAATGGGCTCAAACATAGCAATGATTATGACGATAGCGCAGGATTGGTCAGCGTTTCATTCTGTTGCACATAAGGTCCCTATGAGCTGGAACTGACTCAACGGCACTGAACAAAAACAACAACAAACTTTATGGGGCAGATCGCCAGGTCTTTCTCCTGCAGAGCTGCCATGTGGGTTCAAACTGCCAACCTTTCAGTTAGCAGCTGAGTGCTTAGCCATTGCTTCACCAGAGCTCCTTTTTTGAAGAATAAAGCCAGTTATTTTGTTGAACATCCTTTAATTTGGAGTTGTCTGATATTTCCTCATAATTAGATTCAAGTAATATAATTTTGGCAAAAAACACCATAGAAATGATGTGTCCTTCTCAGTGCATGTCATTAGGAGGCACTTCATGTTGGTTTGTCCCATTACTGGGGATGTTAACTCTGACCAGGGACACAGAGTTTCTCATCCTACATTTTCATTCATGATAATATTATAAAAATTTCTCATGTCTATCAAAATTCTTAGAAATATCATTTCAGTATCTATAAAACATTTCATTTATGCATGTGCTATAATTTGTTAACTGATCTTATTTCTGTTTCATATATCATTGCATTAGCAAGAACTTCTAGAATTACATAACAGTGGAGTTAGTAGACATTTTATTGCATTCCTGATTTTAATGGAAATACTTTTAGTGTTTTACCATTAAGTATTTTATTGAAAATACTTCCAGTGTTTTACCATTAAGTATTTTATTGGCTGTTGGTTTGAAATAAAAATTTTTTCATAAAGTTAGGGAAATATCCTCTAGAGGTGTGATTAAAATTCAACAGCTAAGAAATATTTAATTAATTCATTTATGACCATAAATCTGTAATTGTCCCTCCCTCACACACACACACATACATACAGAGTGCAATATATGTTTGAGCTGTATTTCTCTGCTATGCTTTGTTCTCTTGCCCTCTGGAAATTGCCTCTTGTTTATTCCTCTGGATCTTTCCATTCAAAAACTGCTCCCTCAGCTCCTCTCCTTAGAACAAATGTATTTTATCAGCAATTTCAAGTTCTATCCTCTCCACTCTGGGCTCTACTAGTCTGACCCTGTTTGAGGATTGAGGGTTGAGGGAGAGGGTGTGGCAAGTACCTTTTTTCCCTCTTTCTGCAGCAGGTCACAATGGCTACAAACTGATAAGACTTGCTCCTGGAATTAAAGGTTCAGCCATCTCAAGCAAGTGTAGAGCAAAAGGACCAAGACCCTTTCTTTTATCTTCTTTTGGATGGCTCTAACAGTTTTTGAGAGTATAAGAGAGTGTTTGACAACCTTAAAACCAAAAAACCAAAACCAAACCCATTGCTGTGGAGTCAATTCTGACTCATAGCTACCATACAGGCTTGCATAAATGATGTTCCACTGGAGTATCTTTTAGTGCAGGGTTCACTAGAAGACATCAAGCTGTTTTTGTGCTCTGGCATGTGGTAATTGTTACTAACCATAATTCAACTATGGAAGTGTTAGAAAGATTCCTTTATAGGCTTATGTGTGTGACCAGTTTATTGAGTAGTTTCAACTCAAGAGCTATAAATATGAAACGTTTTTTTCTCACCACTGGGTCCAACTATGCTATATTGAATACTTTCCTTCCCTTTAACATCTTAGGCAGATTCCGTAACTTTCTGATCCCTTTTGAATGTTAAAAAGTTTAGCCCTAAAAAAAACTTTCAGATGGAAGCAGGGCCAAGATGATAGAGTAGTCAGAAGCTTCCTGTGCTCGCTCTTACAACAAAGACCTGAAAAAACAAGTGAATCGATTATATATGACAATCTAGGGGCCCTGAACATCAAAGGCAAAGTTGAGGAATCGTACTGAGTGGCAGGGGGAGGGAGAGACGGTTCAGAAGCAGCGAGGAGTTGCCAGACCTGACCTGGCGGGAACCGGCACCCTGCAGGCTAGATCAACTGTGCGCGGTGAGGCAAGCAGTGGCATTCAGGACACGTTTTCCACATCGGGAGAGACTAAGTGGCAGAAACTCTACTCAAGCCTCCAGAACCAATAAAAAGCGGCGCTCAATTGGCAAAAGATAAGTACATGCATCTAACTCACCACGTGGATCAAAAAACACCCCGTTTGGGAAAAACCGCTCTCCCATTTACCTGCCTCCTCCCTGCTTTGTACCAGGTCCTGGGCCAGCTTCAGTGATTGCCACGTCCCCTGGTTCGGAAGTAGGACCATCGTCCACCCTGAGCCATTCTCCCAGCCTTTGAGAGGGAACAAATTAACAAACAGGAAAAAATAACCTGCCAGCTCCCCTAAGCTGGGAACTCAAGGTATGCACAGTTCCTTTGCCTAGGCACAGGCATAAGGGGTTGATGGACTTTGAATGCCTTTCACTCCTGCAGAGACCTGTGTGGGCCCATTTCATCAGCATAGGCCCTCATTAGCACAATACCACAGGGTATATACCCAAAGAATAACTTCAACTCTATCAGCTATACGGTGAAGTGGCAGGCTTGTGATATATGACACTGCTCTGCCCATTAAGCAGGGTCCTCACCTACCCACATCAGGGGCCTGAGGACTGGTGGCTCCACCCATGACACATAGCCACCTGCGACAGGGGTCAAGAATAAGTGGTGCCTCCCAGTCCTTACAGCCAACAGTATTGAGTGCTTATAGTCCAACGGCAAAACCCACCCACCTACGCACTCTAGGGAACAGGGAAACATTTTCCTCCCACTCAGGGGCAGCCATCAGCCCCCTGCCTTGCTCAGCAAGTGACCCCCTACTGAAGCCAGATACTTGTGCCTACTCCAATCACCCCTGCCCATCTAGGACTGTAGGTGAGAGCCTGTACCACACACTTGATGACCAACTACCTGGACACCTAAGCTGAATCCATGCAAGAAAAGTAAACAGACTCCTAGGCTCACATACCTAGTAACAGCTCTAACCATCTGGTGACACGACAACAGGGCTTCAAAGGCGCCAATAATCAAAGTAGCTCACACGAGCAGCCTATCTGGGCATATCAAAACAAAACAAAACAAGCAGCTAGGATACAGTAAGCAAACATAAAATAAATAAATATGATAACTTATTGAAAGCCTGGAGAAAACAGCCAATATCAAATCACATAAAGAGGCAGACGATGATGGCTTCAGCAAGCTCCCAAAACAAAGAATCAAGAAACCTTCTGGAGGAAGAGAACTTCTTGGAATTACCAGAGGTAGAATACAAAAGATTAATATACAGAACTCTTCAAGAGATCAGGAAGGACATCATGCAAAATGCAGAACAAGCCATAGAGGAACTTAAGAAGATTAGAGAAGAGCATAATGACAAACTTAACAGGCTGCAAGAATCCACAGAGAGACAGCAAACAGAAATCCAGAAGATTAACAATAAAATTTCAGAATTAGACAACTCAATAAAAAGTCATAGGAGCAGAACTGAGGCAACAGAAGTCAGAATTAGTGAGATTGAAGATAAAGCACTTGATGCCAACTTATTTGAGGAAAAATTAGATTAAAAAATTTTAAAACATGAAGAAACCCTAAGAATTATGTGGGACTCTATCAAGAGGAATAACCTACGAGTGACTGGAATACCAGAACAGGTGGGGATAACAGAAAATACAGAGAGAACTGTTGAAGATTTGTAGGCAGAAAAGTTCCCTGATATCATGAAAGATGAGAAGATATCTATCCAAGATGCTCATCAATCCCCACACAAGGTAGATCCCAAAAAAAGTCACCAAGACATATCACAATCAAACTTGCCAAAACCAAAGATAAAGAGAGAATTTTAAGAGTGGCTAGGGATAAACGAAAAGTCATCTACAAAGGAAAGTCAGTAAGAATAAGCTCAGACTACTCAGCAGAAACCATGCAGGCAAGAAGGCAATGGGATGATACATATAAAGTTTTGAAGGAAAAAAATTGCCAGCCAAGAATTCTATATCCAGCAAAACTATCTCAAATATGATGGTGAAATTAGGGCTTTTCCAGATAAACAGAAGTTTAGGGAATTTGCAAAA
>NW_004443990.1:3298750-3301199 GCF_000243295.1 Trichechus manatus latirostris
TATATAATGATTAAAGGGTCAATACACCAGGAGAACATAACCATAATACGTACTTATGCACCCAATGACAGGGCTCCAAAATACATAAAACAAACTCTAACAGCATTGAAGAGAGAGAGAGATAGCTCCACAATAATAGTAGGAGACTTCAACACACCACCTTTGGTGAAGGATCCAGAAAGAAGCTCAATAAAGACACAGAAGATCGAAATGCCACAATCAACCAACTTGATGTCATAGACATATACAGAACACTCTACCCAACAGCAGCTAAGTATACTTTCTTTTCCAGCACACATGGAACATTCTCCAGAATAGACCACATGTTAGGCAATAAAGCAAGCCTTAACAAAATCTAAAGCATCGAAATATTACAAAGCATCTTTTCTGACTATAAAGCCATAAAAGTAGAAATCAATAACAGAAAAAGCACGGAAAAATATCAAACACGTGGAAACTGAACAACACCTTGCTCAAAAACTACTGGGTTACAGAAGAAATTAAGGATAGAATAAAGAAATTCAGAGAATCAAATGAGAATGAAAACACATCCTACTAGAACCTTTGGGACACAGCAAAAGCAGCTCTCAGAGGTCAATTTAGAGCAATAAATGCACACATCCAAAAAGAAGAAAGGGCCAAAATCAAAACATTAACCTTACAACTCGAACAAATAGAAAGAGAGCAGCAAAAGAAGCCCTTGGGCACCAGAAGAAAGCAAATAATAAAATTTGGAGCACAATTAAATGAAATAGAGAAACAATTGAAAGAGTTAACAAGGCCAAAAGCTGATTCTTTGAAAAGATCAACCAAGCTGATTCTTTGAAAAGATCAACCAAACTGATAAACCGTTGGCCAAACTGACAAAAGAAAAACAGGAGAGGAAGCAAATAACCCGTATAAGAAATGAGATGGGTGATATTACAACAGACCCAACTGAAATTAAAAGAATCATAACAGAATACTATGAAAAACTGTACTCTAACAAATTTGAAAACCTCGAGGAAATGGACAAATTTCTAGAACCACACTACCTACCTAAACTAAGACAAAAAGAAGTAGTACAACTATATAAACCTATAACAAAAGAAGAGATTGAAAAGGTAATTTAAAAACTCCTAACCAAAATAAAAAAAACAACAACCCTGACCCAGACAGTTTCACTGGAGAATTCTACCAAACTTTCAGAGAAGAGTTAACACCACTACTACTAAAGGTATTTCAGAGTATAGAAAAGGATGGAATACTCCCAAACTCATTCCATGAATCCAGCATAACCCTGATACCAAAATCAGGCAAAGACACCACAAAAAAAGAAAATTACAGACCAATATCCCTCATGAACAGAGACACAAAAATCCTCAACAAAATTCTAGCCAATACAATTCAACAACATATTAAAAAAAAATTCACCATGGCCACGTGGGATTCATCCCAGGTATGCAGGGATGGTTCAACATCAGAAAAACAATTAGTGTAATCCATCACATAAAAAAAAAACAGAAGACAAGAACCACATGATCTTATCAACTGATGCAGAAAAGGCATTTGACAAAGTCCAACACCCATTCATCATAAAAACTCTCAGTAAAATAGGAACAGAAGGGAAATTCCTCAACATAATTAAGGGCCTTTATACAAAGCAAACAGCCAACATCATCCTAAATGGAAAGAGTCTGAAAGCATTTCCGTTGAGAATGGGAACCAGACAAGGATGCCCTTTATCACTACTCTTATTCAACATTGTGCTGGAGGTCCTAGCCAGAGGAATTAGGCTAGAAAAAGAAATAAAGGGCATCCAAATTGGTAAGGAAGAAGTATCCCTATTTGCAGATGATATGATCTTATACACAGAAAATCCCAAAGAGTCCACAAGAAAACCACTGGAACTAATAGAAGATTTCAGCAAAGTATCAGGATACAAGATAAACATACAAAAATCAGTTGGATTCCTCTAGGTCAACAAAGAGAACTTTGAAGAGGAAATCACCAAATCAATACCATTTACGACAGCCCCCAAGAAGATAAAATACTTAAGACTAAATCTAACCAGAGTCATAAAAAAACTATACAAAGAAGACTACAAGACACTACTGCAAGAAACCAGAAGAGACCTGCACAAGTGGAAAAACACACCTTGTTCATGGATAGGAAGGCTCAACATTGTGAAAATGTCTATTCTATCCAAAGCGATCTATAGATACAATGCAATCCCAATCCAAATTTCAATGGCATTTTTTAATGAAATGGAGAAACAAATCACCAACTTCATATGGAAAGGGAAGAGGCCCCAGATAAGTAAAGCATTACTGAAGAAGAAGAACAAACTGGGAGGCCTCACACTACCTAATTTTAGAACCTATTACACCACCACGGTAGTCAAAACAGCCTGGTACTTGTACAACAGATATATAGACCAATGGAACAGAACTGAGAATCCAGACATAAA
>NW_004443990.1:3301446-3333177 GCF_000243295.1 Trichechus manatus latirostris
GATACTGCAAAACCTCAACAACAAAAAGACAAATAACCCAACTGAAAAATGGGCAAAGGGTATGAACAGACATTTCACCAAAGAAGATATTCAGGCGGCTAGCAGACATATGAGGAAATGCTTACGATCATTAGTCATTAGAGAAATGCAAATAAAAACTACAATGAGATACCATCTCACCCCAACAACGCTAGCATTAATCCAAAAACCACAAAATAATAAATGTTGGAAAGGTTGTAGAGAGATTGGAACACTTATACACTGCTAGTGGGAATCTAAAATGGTACAACCACTTTGGAAATCGATTTGGTGCTTCCTTAAAAAGCTAGAAATAGAAGTAGCATACGATTCAGCAATCTCACTCCTTGGAATATATCCTAGAGAAATAAGAGCCGTCACATAAATAGATATAGGCACACCCATGTTCACTGCAGCACAGTTCACAATAGCAAAAAAGATGGAAACCACCTAGGTGCCCATCAACAGACAAATCGATTATTAAATTATGGTATATTCACACAATGGAATACTACGCAATGATAAAGAATAATGATGAATCCGTGAAACATCTCATAACATGGATGAATCTGAAAGGCACTATGCTGAGTGAATTTAGTCAGTCACAAAAGGACAAATATTGTATAAACCACTATTATAAGAACTCAAGAAAAGGTTTAAACACAGAAGAAAATATTCTTTGATGGTTACGAGGGTGGGGAGGAAGGGAGAGGGATATTCACTAACTAAATAGTAGACAAGAATTATCTTTGGTGAAGGGAAGGACAACACACAATTCAGGGGAAGTCAGTACAACTGGACTAAACCAAAAGCTAAGAAGTTTCCTGAATACAACCAAACACTTTGAGGGACAGAGTAGCCGGGGCGGGGGTCTGGGGGCCATGGTTTCAGGAGACATCTAGGTCAACTGGCATAACAAAGTTTATTAACAAAATAATCTGCATCCCACTTTGGTGAGTGGTGTCTGGGGTCTTAAAAGCTAGCGAGCAGCCATCTAAGATGTATCAATTGGTCCCAACCCACCTGGAGTGAAGGAGAACGAAGAACACCAAAGAGTCAAGGAAAATATTAGACCAGGAGACAGAAAGGGCCACATAAACCAGAGACGCCATCAGCCTGAGACCAGAAGAACTAGATGGCGCCCAGCTACCACCAATGACCGCCCTGACAGGGAACACAACAGGGAGTCCCTGACAGAGCAGGAGAAAAGTAGGGTGCAGAACTCAAATTCTAGTAAAAAAAAAAAAAGACCAGAATTAATGGTCTGACTGAGACTGGAGGGACCCCAGAAGACATGGTCCCCAGACTCTCTGTTAGCCCAGTACTGAAACCATTTCTGAAGCCAACTCTTCAGACATAGATTAAACTGGACTATAAGAAATAAATGATACTCGTGAGGAGAGTGCTTCTTAGCTCAAGTGGATGCATGAGTCTAAATGGGCAGCTCCTGTCTGGAGGTGAGATGACAAGGCAAAAAGGGGCAGGAGCTGGTTGAATGGACATGGGAAATCTGGTGTGGAAAGAAGTGTGCTGTCACATTATAGGGAGAACAGCTAGGGTCACATAACAATGTGTGTATAAATTTTAGTATGAGAAACTTGAACCGTAAACTTTCACTTAAGGCACAATTAAAAAAAAAAGTTTCAGCCTATTAAAACTTTCAAACCTAAACAATGCATTTACAAACATGTGATATATGGGACATACTTTATACTTAAAAAAAAAAGTATTCATTGTTTATCTAAAATTCAGATTTAACTGGGTGTTCTGTATTTTTGTTTGCTAAATCTGGCAACCCTGATTAAAACCCAGTTTCCTCTTCACCACTCTTCCTTCCCAAGGCAGGCTTGACCCAAAGCTGGAGGGACACAGACTGGGGAGGAGGCCTGGTCTACTTTGTTACTCCTCCTCACCCTCATCTTTCTGGGTCCCCTTCCCCTGCTGTTGGTGGGTGCACGAAGGGTGGAAAAGAGCAAACATCTCTTTATCTAACTGGGTATAGATGTAGGTTGTCATTATTTCTCTGGTCAGTGCTGACTGGTCAAGGATTAACGTGTTAGTTCAAGTCCTCCAAGAAGCAGACGCTGTGACACAATTAGGGGAAAAAGAGGCTTATTGGAGGCTAATACCTATGCAACAGAAGGAGCCCTGGTGGCACAGTGGTTAAGTGCTGGGCTGCTAACTGAAAGGTTGACAGTTTGAACCTACCACCCGCTCTGTAGGAGAAAGACATTTTACTAGTCTGCTGTAAAGATTTTAGCCTTGGAAACTATGAGGCAGTTCTACTCTGTTCTACAGGGTGGCTATGAGTTGGAATTGACTCAACGGCAATGGTTTTTGTTTTTTTTTAACCTGTGTAACAAGAATCCCTGGTGGCTCAACAGTTAAGTGCTCCACTGCTAACCAAAAGGTTGGCAGTTTGAACCCACCCAGCTGCTCCAGGGGAGAAAGAAGCAGCAATCTGTTCCCTGAAAGATTACAGCCTAAAAAACACTATGGGGCAGTTCTACTATGTCCCATGGGGTCACTAGGAGTTGGAATTGACTGATGGCACTCAACTACAATACGTGTGCAAGATAAAGGGGTCCGGTGGGGGAAGCCGGAACGAGCAGGGAGAACGTCGGGCTGTGATACAGACCTGACAAAGTCTCGACTAACCAATGGGAGCTCAGGAGCAATGACTGCACATTAAAGGAGTCCTGCACTGGTCAGAAAGAACCAGGCCTTAGTACCTCTGCTGTGCTCTGTCATTGGCTGGGAGCTACACAGGAGCATAGGCCCCAGTGCAAATACTGCAGCTGATCCTGAAGCTGCTGCAGCTGGAGGCTGAACTGCAAGACCTGCTTGAAGGGAGAGCTGGGCAACTCATCACCACAGGTGCCGCCATTATCTTCCACGCAGCAAGTGTCCACACCCGCTCATCTGGTTTTTTTGGAGGGCCTGGCGAGGCCTCATACAACCAACCACACAACATTCATAGCAGACCTGGCCACAGCCCTGATTTACCTTTGTGATCCACTGTTGATCCTCTCACAGTCAACCTGATCTGATAGGATACTACCCTTGGCCCTAGAGGACATGATCAGGCCTAATGTATCCTGTTCCCTTGGCCTCTAGGTCAGTCATGGGCACATGAACTAAAACTAAACTAGTCCGAACAAAGTAAATCTCAGGACTCTTGATGGGAATGTACAGCTTTATGGACATGGTTTTCTAAATGAAACCCTGACCTTTTTTCCCCCCACTAATTGTACCTAATGAAGACAGTAACTGTCAATTAAATGTGTCAAAATGAAGGACTTTTTCATTTCATTTTCATATTTTTTCCAAGTGATTACGAAGGCATCTTCACTAAATTAGCTCTCTTTTGTCTGGTTTCTCTTGTGCCCAAATGACACTACTGTAAGATAGTTACCTGAAATTAACCATCTGGTTATCTGGTAAATATGGTCTTAGAAAAAAGTTTTTCTCTGACCAAAATGGAGAATGAACCACCACCATTGCCATAATCTCTAAGTAGTCAGTCAAGGCTAGAGCAAAACAGACCATACTGTACCAACCAAAACCAAACCCACTGCCGTCGAGTCGATTCTGACTTATAGTGACCTTATAGGACAAAGCAGAACTGCCCCATAGGGTCTCCAAGGAGCGCCTGGTGGATTCAAACTGCCAACCTTTTGGTTAGCAGCCATAGCTCTTAACCACTACACCATCAGGGTTTCCATACAGTACCAGGACAGGAGGTAGTGAATTCCCATCACTATGGGTGATCAAACCCAGGCTGGGAAATGTTTGTAAGGCGTGTAGTAGGGGGATTTAAACCTTGACTATTATTGCCAAGGTTTTGTCTTCAATGTGGTCTTTTAAAATAGTAAAGATATTCAAACATATGCACACATACAGAAACATGATATTCTAAGAATTAAATAGCTTGTGTTATTAGATTTGCTTCCAAAAATTTTTGGAAGCACGAGTGTGAAAATACTTTTCTTCTGCAGGGTATCATTCAACTGAATTGTGATGCCAGCGTGTCAAGACTATGAACCAGATTCTCGGGTGGTTTTCTTCACAATTTTGTTGAAATGGTCTATTTCTTTGTGCATTATGTTATTTTTATGTTACTAATTTTAAAATTTATGAAGTCTCCTCTCAGATATTTTCCCCATGTAGCTACCTAAAAAGCACATACACAACACATGCAACTCTCCAGTGACTAATTTTTTTTGTCATTTATGTCTTTTGCTTCACCAATTTGTTTACAGATTTATGGTTCATTGACTTTCACAGTTTGAAAATTAATGCTAAATCAATACTTTGTATAAATTTATTATGATTCTACTGTAAATTATTTTGCAATAGATTGTTTGACTGATGTGGTGTAAAACTCTATTGTATATAAATGAAAACATTAAGTTGTAGGCATAAAATCAGCTAGCACCCTAATATGGCAGCTTTTGAGTGAGAAACTATATAGCATTTTTATGTAGCATATGGGAAAACTATGCAGCATGGGGGTTTTGAGCATTAATTCCACAGTTGTACTAAATCTAACATGTCAGCCTCTGTCTACAAGCCAGCCAGATTTAAAGTGCTAAGTTTTCACTGCTGTACTGAATACTGAATTATCTAAGATGGTGGGGTTCAAGGAGGCCCATCTTCATAAAGCAAGTCTAGACCATTTAGCATCTATACATAGAAATCATATTAACTACTGGGTATTCCAAAATGTACTTTTCTTTCAAATTCAGGAGTTTTTCCAAAATTGCTCTAGTGTTTTAAGCAACTTATCATGTTTTAGGGTCCCTGGTGGCTCAGTGGTTAAGAGCTCAGCCGCTAACCAAAAGGTTAGCAGTTCAAATCCACCAGCAGCTGCCTAGAAACCCTATGGGGCAGTTCTACTGTCCTATAGGGTCGCTCTGAGTCAGAATTGACTTGACAGCAACAGGTTTGGTTTTTTTTTTTTTTTTGGATCATCTTTAAAGTAGAAGAAAATGTCTATCGATATAATGTAAAGAAATATAAAAAATGTTTTTGATCACATTTTCAGGGTTTACCTTCTCTTCTAACCTGATATTCCTCTACATTTGACACAACTGATTGACGTGAGAAAGAATGTGTACTTTATAGCCAAAATACTTTTAAGAGGCACATTTATCATAAGCGTACAGTTCAATGAATTTTCACAAATTAAACGCATCCATATCCAAGGGCAAACTACATATAACGGCAACCCTAAAATTTCACAAACCTAAATTGAGTGAAAGGTTCCAGTCCAATATGTAAACAGCTTTGAAATCATTTCTCCCATCCCCACAAGAAAAAAGCTGAGAACAAGAAAAAAGCCACCTTTGACACAATTGACTGACATAGAAGAATGTGTACATTATAGCCAAAATACTTTTTAAAGGCATGTATATCACAAGTGTACATTTCAATGAATCTTCAATCAGATCAAGAAACAGATCATTATTAGCTCCCCAGAAACCCCCTTATGTTCCTTTCCAATCACTAGCCACTCTCCCCCCAAGGTAACCACTATCCCGACTTCTGATAGATTAGTTATGTCTGTTTTTATACTTTACATAAATGGGATAATACACTAGTACTTTGGTGAATGACTTTTCACTCAATTTAGAGTTTCCATCTCTCTGATTATATTACTCAGCTGTTCTTGCACATTGTTCACTTCTTCCATGAGAGCCCTTAGCATATTAATCATACTTATTTTAAATTCCTGGTATGATAATTCTAAAATCTCTGTCATATGTGAGTCTGGTTCTGAAGCTTGCCCTGTCTCTTCAGATTGTGTTTTTTACCTTTTAGCCTGCTTTGTAATCATTTGTTGAACACTAGACATGATGTAGCGGGTAAAAGGAACTTAGATTATTCCAGTTGTCTTCCTGTTGATGTTGATATGGTGATAAGGTGCAGGGGAAAGGAAAGTGTTTCTATCATCCTATGATTAGGTTTTAGTCTTTTAGTGAGCCTGTGCCCCTGGGTTGTGACCTTTACAAGAGCTTTTCGGTTATTTTTCTTTTCTTTTTTAACTTCTTAGGTGAAATAGGAAGGCCAGAAGGGGCTGGAGTTGCGTATTTCCTTTACCCATATGGAAGGCTAGTCATTGTTATTGTTGTTAGGTGCCATCAAGTCAATTCCGACTCATAGTGACCCTGTGAACAACAGAACAAAACACTGCCCAGGCCCGTGCCATCCTCACAATTGTTGCTGGGTTTGATCAATTTCAGACTGCAGAAGCTGGTAAAAATCTTTAATTTCTTCATCTTTGGCATTAGCCGTTGGTGTGCAAATTTGATTAACAGTCTTATTAACTGGTCTTCCTTGTAGGCATATGGATATTATGTTATAACTGACAGTGTTGTACTTCAGGATAGATCCTGAAATGTTCTTTTTGATGGTGCCATTCCTCTTCAATTTGTTATTCCTGGTATAGTAGACCACATGATTATCAGATTCAAAATGGCCAGTCCATTTCAGCTCACTAATGCCTAGGATATCTATCTTCAAGCATTCCATTTCATTTTTGATGACTTCCAATTTTCTTAGATTCATACTTTGTACATTCCATGTTCCAATTATTAATGAATGTTTGCAGCTGTTTCTTCTCAATTTGAGTCGTGCCACATCAGCAAATGAAGGTCCCAAAAGCTTTACTCCAGCCACATCATTAAGGTGGACTCTACTTTGAGGAGGCGGCTCTTCCCTAGTTGTATTTTGAGCGCCTTCCAACCTGAGAGGCTCATCTACCGGCATTATATCAGACAATGTTCCACTGCTATTGATAAGGTTTTCACTGGCCAATTTTTTTTAGAAGTAGACCACCAGGTCCTTCTTCCTAGTCTGTCTTTGTCTGGAAGCTCCACAGAAATCTGTCCACTATGGGTGACCCTGCTAGTATTTGAAATACTGGTGGCATGGCTTCCAGCATCACAGCAACATGCAAGCCACCACAGTACAATAAACTGACAGACCAAGCAGTGGCTAACCCATCGCCATTGAGTTGATTCTGACTCACAGTGACCCTGCAGAACAGAGTAGAACTGCTCTGCAGTGTTTCCAAGGAGCGGCTGGTGGATTTGAACTGCTGACCCTTTGGTTAGCAGCCAAACACTTAACCATTGCATCACCAGGGCTCCAGAGTGGTGGTTAAAGGGAGCTGAAATTAGGCATTTCCTTCCTTCAGGCTCTGATAAAACTAGTTTCCCTCAAGGGCAGGCGTTGTTAAGGAGAACAGAGCACTAATTTCCTCTCCCTATTCAGAAGCACAAGGGAATTTTTCTCCAAGCTTCACAGTAAGAACCTAGTGGGGCTCAAGAAGTAAAAGTCATGAAAATGTCATGGTCTCTCTAAGGCTCGGCCTCCAGGAGTTTTTAATCTCTCAAGCTAGTCCATACTCAGCCTCCAGCAATTATCCAATTACCCCTTAAGTATTCCTACCTGATGCTGGGTCCAGCGCAGCACTTTCTGCCCCAGTAAGCAGTAATTCTATCAGCTGTTTCTCCGTTTTGGGGGTAGTGGTTGGCCCTGTGACCTCAATTCTCTGACGTATCTAAAAAAAGTTAGTGGATTTTCAGTTTCTCAGCTTTTTTCTTGTTGTGGGGACTTCTAAGCTCTTTACATGTTGGACTGGAACCTTTCACTCAATTTAGGTTTGTGGAATTTAGCCATGCTGTTACATGCAGTTTGTTCCTTCTCACTGTTGTATATTATTCCATTGTTTAAATATACCACATTTATTTATCCATTCTACTGTTGAGCGATTGGTTAGTTTCTAGTTTTTCGCTATTACAAATAGTATTGCTATGAACATTCTGGAGTATATTTTTTAGCGACTATAAGTACTCATTTTTGTTGGGTATATATATCAAGGTACTATTTTAATTCCACACTGGTATAGTAAAAACATCTACCCCTTCTAGCCATAATGTTAGGAAGGCAGTACTTTTTTTTTCTGATACAAGAAGGATATTACATTTCAAAACATCCTAGTAAGGAATTTAGAACATATTTAGATCTTTATAGATTTCAGGCTTAACTCAAGAGGGAAATAAATGAACTTTATTTTTTATATCACTGCACTTAATTTCTGTTTTGAGTTCCCATCCTACCCAGTGGCAGAAACTTAATCTCGGTGAAGGCAAAATGTCCTCTTCCTGCTTTCCCAGGCTGCATCTGGGTTCAAGAGGCAAACATGATGCTGGGGCCCCTGTTCGCCATATATGCAGGCTGACGTGCTGAGATATCCTCATTCTTTCCTGTTACTGAGGTGCCTTCCTGGTCCTGGCTGCAGGATCTACTCAGGTCTGCTGGCTCCTGGTGCCTAGGCAGGATGGGTGGGCATTCCCTGGGCGCTCTCTGAAGCCTTTGCCTGTACACTCATGTATACATTCCATGTACACCCTTCATTTGCTCCTATACCCTGCTGGCACATAAACATTCTACCTAGTTCAGAATGGAGTAGGTAGACTGGGTCCTCACTTGTTCCTCCAAATCCACTGTTGATGGCATGAATTCTATACCTTGAATCTTTTAAGCCTCAGGCTTTTGAAACTCAACAGCCCAGATTCTTGTAACTCAAAGCTTTTCACCTGTATCATCCTTGCTTGAGGCAACAAATGCTGATGACTATGGTGGAGTGGGAGAGTAGGTGGAAGCGAATATCATTCCACCACTTACATATGTTTAATTTGGTTGCTCCCTTGAACTCCTTTCATAACGTCTTAACGTAAAAAAAGAACAACAACAAAACCCAAACAACTTCCACATTTACTACTTCAAGTTTACAATGATTATAACTAGATTTACATCAGATTGAATTCAGTGTAGACTTTGGTAAAATGGATAGCGATTTGTTGTTTCTGATGCAGTTTTAAAATTCCAGAGGAAAGAAAATCCAATAATAGCAAATTGCTACTACTACTATTTATTGAGCATATATGATAGGTGCTATACTATAGCTTTGGATGCATCTCCTCATTTAATTTGTATAACAACTCTGGGAAGGAAGGTATTTTTCCCTCATTTTATATATGAAAAAACTAAGACATAGACAGGTGAAATAACTTGCTCAAAGACATAAAACTAAGATTTGAACAAATGCAACCAAGAACTTATATTTACATTTAACCAAGAGTCAGTGCGAATAACCACATTATACTACATCAATGCAGACAGATGTAGTAGCAACTACATCTAGCAACTTTGTTATTACCTTCTTAATTAAAACATTAAAATCCAGAAGAAATGCCCTTTCAAACAAGAAAAAGCTAGGTAGCTCATTAGGACTGCTCTCTGGTTCCCAGAGATTATATAAATTTGGATGCACTGTCTAAAGAGCAGAGTGAATTGACTGGACTATTTGTTATAAATTCTAAAGTCAATTTATAATATGCAAAATTATATACAAGCAGCAATCATTGAAACTGCTAGCAGGTTTATGAACTAAAGTTGACAAAAATTGTTAAACAATCAACTACATGAGACTAAACAGTCAACATTCACCCTAAAACAATGATGAGAAGCTAAAGAGGGGCAGGGAAGCTAGATTAATGGAAACAGAACAAAAAGAATGGAAATAAGCCTGTAATAAAATCAATCCTTTTTGTGTAAATCTGACCTAAGCTTAATTTGAACTATATTAAACATTAATTAAATATCATTAATAATGAAAATAATGACACGGTTGATACATTATAAAAAAATATAACCAATGTCATGAAACAAGTTGTATAAAAATTGTTAAATAGGAACCTAATTTGCTATGTAAACTTTGACCTAAAACACAATAAAATATTTTAAAAATAAAAATACATTTTGGAACTTCAAATTCTCATGGAATCCAGATGTTCTAGAGCCATTGAGGCTGAATGAACCCTCAGAACTAAACCTTTAAAACTTAAACAAAAACTATCCCTTGAGGAGAATGAAGAGAACAGGATACAAGGAAAAGATCAGTCCCAAGGACTAATGGACCACAGTTACCAAGACCTCCACCAGACTGAGTCCAGTACAGCTAGATGGTGCCTGGCTACCACCACTGACTGCTCTGACTGGGATCACAACAGAGGGTTCTGGACAGAGCTGGAGAAGGATGTAGAACAAAATTCTAACACACACACAAAAAGACCAGATTTACTGGCCTGAAAGAGACTGGAGAAACCCCCAGAGTATGGCCCCCAGACACCCTTTTAGCTCAGTGGTGAAGTCACTGCCAAGATTCACCATTCAGCTGGGGACTGGACAGCCCCATAAAACAAAACGGGACTAATGAGGCACAGCAGTCCAGGGACAAGGACTAGAAGGCAGAAGGGGACAGGAAAGCTAGTGATAGGGAACCCAAGGTTGAGTAAGGAGAGTGTTGACATGTAGTGGGGTTGTTAACCATTGTCATAGGGGCAACATGTGTACTAACTGTTTAATAAGAAACTATTTTGTTCTGTAAACCTTCATCTAAACTGAGAATAGCAGCACAACTGGAAGAACGTAATCGATGTCACTGAATTGTGCATGTAGAAATTTTTGAAATGGTGTATCTTTGGCTATGTACACTTTCACCAAAAAAAAAAAAAAGGTCAAGAAAAGTGTTGACAACATGTGGGGTTGTTAACCAATGTCATAAAACAATATGTGTACTGACTGTTTAATGAGAAACTATTTGTTCTGTAAACCTTCACCTAAAGTACAATAAAAAAATAAATAAAAAACTATCCCTTGAAGTCATCTTTAAGCCAAACAAGAGTCTAGCTTAATTAGAAAAGAATGTCTGCCTTGAGCATTGTGTTCTTTTAAAGAATTATCATTATGAGATCAAACTGACAATAGCAACTTGAAAGGTTAGATGAGAAGATTAAAGGGTAGTGAGTTTGTGTTGATTGTGGTGAAAAAATTCAGAAAAGGATAGTGAGAAAGACTATCTGGCACAACTTGAAGAATGCAACCAATGTCACTGAATTGTACTTGTAGAAATTGCTGAATTGATGTATGTTTTGCTATGTATATCATCACCAGAAATATAAATGAACAAATAAAAAGTGTTAAACAATATGTAGAGATTATACACACACACACATATATATCTCCATTACATAGCAGAGAATCCCAAATGCCACAGCACTTCAGCAAATACATTTTATGAAAGTTAAATTTCTATAATGCCTTCAAAAATAACAGTAGCTGGTTGCTTTAATATTTTCAATGAGAAAGCTTGATTTAAAAGCATTTGGTGGAATTAAAAGTCATTTATGTTTTACTACTTTAACCCATTGCACTGAAATAAGAGAACAAAGCCCACAGTTTTACATTTTGCTTCCTGTTAACTAAGGGAATGCATGCTCATTATAAAACGTTCAAACTTTATAGAAATACATGGCATATATAATGAAAGCTACCCATAAAACTATCTCCCCAGAGATCATCCCTATCAATAATCTGTTGTATATTTCTTCAGAAGTTTTTTTTTTCTTTCCCTATCCATATACAAGGTCAGTCTCCACCTGTGAACATAGTTAAACACAATACCGATTCCAAAAGCCCTGGTGAGCAATGGAGAACTTTATTGCAGTTTTGAGGAAATGAATAACATGAAAATTGCATTTCATGTCACAGTAAAACTTCCAAAATGTCCAGTTTAGCCATTTTTTCCTCCACCTCACAAAAATGCTCTTTAAAACTCTTCCCTGAAACTCACAGCCACTTTGTCTAAAACCTCTTCCCTCTTCTGAATACTTTTCTTTTATGTTTCCCTATTTGTTTCTCACGTAAAGCACTCTCTAGGCTTTTCCAGTTTTCAGTCCAAGTGACACCACAGTCAGCTAATCAGAGTAAATAAAGGATTCTTCCTCCTTAGAAAGGTTGGGAGGGTAGGAGCAGCAACTGAAAACACTCATAATTTGACATTATTTTTCCTTTTCACACTATGTGGCCATCTCTCTTATATGAAGGTTTTTTTTTTATATTTAAATAAAAATGAGATTATACTATACATTCTGCTTTGTAGCTTGCTTTTTTCATTTAATATATGTTAGATATCTGTCAATGTTAACATAAACAGATCTAGTTCATTATTTTATAGTTGCATAAAACTTCATTAAATGGATGTTTCATAAATTATGTAGCCCACCCCCTATTGTTGGAAATTTGGTTATCTGCATTTTTTTCTATCCTATGTAATGCTACAACGAATATCTTTGAATGAGTATAGTAGAAGCCATCTCATCTAACCCAATTGAGACTAGTAGTTGGTCAGTTAATCAGTTCAAGCAAGGTAGCATAAAAGTTGATATATGTTTTAAATGTTTTATGTTTTCCTCTCCAATCTTTTGACAAAGGGTCAGGGCCTTTATTTTGAGAATGAGTTCACTGATTGTAGTTCAACATCACGTTTCATGCATAAACCATGTCCCAAACACATGGTCTACAATTTCTCATTTTAGTTGCTTTAAAGTGTAGTATTCAGTACTTTAGAGTGGGAATTATACTGTTGGTCATTATGGTGAATTGTTTAAGTGGAGGCTGATTAGAAGAACTTACCCATATATCTGTCAGAATAAATTCGAAGAAATGAAATTACTGGATCAGCGGTATATGCATTTTAAAGTTATACAGCTATTATCTAATTAATACCTCTCAAAAAATTGTGCCAATTTATTTCTCCCAAACACAGTGAGAGTTTTGATTTCCCAAACATACTCACTAATAGTAGCTATTATGAATAGCTTAAATCTAACAATAGAATTTATTCATTTATTCAAAAACATTTATTAAAATTGATATGTAAGATTAACTCAAAATAGATCATAGACCTACATGTAAGGGCAAAAGGCAAAGACCTATATGTAAGAGCAAAAAGTATAAAACTCTTAGGAAAAAAACAGGAGTAAATCTTTGTGATCTTGGGTTAGGCAAAGCCTTTTTAGATATGACACTAAAAGCACAAGTGACAAAAGAAAAAATAAATTGGGCTTCATTAATATTAGAAATTTTTGTGCTTCAAAGGATACCATCAAAAAAGTTAAAACAACCCACAGAATGGGAGAAAATATTTGCAAATCATGTATCTGATAAAAGACTTGGATCTAGACTATATAAAGAACTCTTCTAACTCAATAATAAAAAAAACAAATAATCCAATTTAAAAACGGGCAGATTTGAAGAGACGTTTCTCCAAAGAAGATATACAAATGACAAGCACAAGAAACTATACTTAACATCATGAGCCATCAGGAAAATACAAATCAAAAGATATCACTTCACACCCACTAGGATGGCTAGAATAAAAAATAAAGACAATAACAAGTATTGGAAAGGATGTGGAGAAATTGGAATCCTCATACATTGCTGGTGCCACTTTGGAAAACAGTCTGGAATTTCCTCAAAAGGTTAAATAGAGAGTTATCATATGACCTAGCAATTCTATTGCTAGCTACATACCCAAGAGATATGATAACATATGTCTATACAAAAACTTGGACGTAAATGCTCATAGCAGCATTATTCATAACAGCCATAAAGTAGAAATAACTCTAATGTCCATTGACTGATGAATGGATAAATAAAATGTGTATTTCCATACACTGGAATCTTATTCAGTCATAAAAGGAAATGAAGTATTGATATATGCTTAAACATGGATGAACTTTGAAAATACCTTGCTAAGTCAAAGAAGCCAGTCACAAAAGACCATATATTGTATGATTCCATTTATATGACATATCTAGAACAGGAAAATCTATAGAGACAGAAAGTAGATTAGTGTTTGCCTATGGCTGAAGGGAAGGGGGCAATGAGGAGTGACTGCTGATAGGTATGGGGTTTCTTTTGGGTAGTAATGAAAATATTTTAATATTGACTTTGGAAATGGTTGCACAACTGTGAAAATACTAAAAACCACTGAATATTTTAAATAGGTGAATGGTATGATATGTGAATTATATCTTAATAAGGCCATTATAGATGTACACTAAAAAAAAAAAAAAAAAAGCTTGCTATATGTCTGGCAATGTTCTAGGTTCTGCAAATACAGTAGTTGTTAGACATCTTCCATTTACCCTTCCAGATCCATTTTCCACCATTCTCTACCCTGCTCTCTGCCCTTAGAGGCTGATCTTACGGACAACATCAAGAAGGTTCTCATGCCTTTGTTGGGTTTGGTCACTGGGAAGCCAGGTAAGAGATCAGAGTGAGGAAGGAAGATGGGACCAAGGTATTTATTCTCTTGTCTGTCTCCCTGAAAGGGTATCTTTGACTGGCTGTGTCTTGCCAGTGAAGGTCAGTGTTCTTCCAAGGCAGTCGACTCTACATGCTCTCTCCCCTTCTAGGTTCTAGTAACCACAATAACTATTCCCCTAGCCACTGTGTGTCTGAAGATGGTAACATCACAGCTGCTACCTGCTCCAGCATACTGCACTAGTCTTTGTGGTTCCCCTATACTTGTACCTTTGTAAATAGCCCCTTAGAAATAAATCTTCCTAGAATTATTCTGTTTTGAGTGTACCATCTGTTTTCTGTTGGGACCCTTACTAAACCAGACAGACAAGGACCCTGCTATCTTAGAGCTTTCATTCCAGTGCTCAAAGAAAAGAAATTAGTAAGAATGCTTCAGGCAGAGGAAACAGAAAGTGTAATGGTACAGGCAGAAGGTTGGCATGTTTGCTGTGCAGAAAGGCCAATGTGGTCAATACGGAATGACTCAATGGGAAGTAATAAGAGATGAGGACAGAGAGGTATGCAGGGCCAGATCATATGCATATAGTCATATGCATACTATTACATTTTTGAATTGTCTGATATATTTAAACATATATTGACAAAAAATATAAATCAAAACACAACTTTTAATATTTGTAATGCAATCTATTATTTGCATTCTTGGTTTAAAAAGTACGTGTATTTTATTGTAGGATTGTTAAGTACTTTCAAAACAAGGAAAGGCTTAACTTCTGACTCATTTTAAAATACAAATAAATTCAGATAATCAAATGTATACCCATGTCTTAAACTGAAACACATAAACACATAAGTCAAATTAACCGAGACAAATCAGAACGTGAGGTTCGTGATATACTTTCTTCCCCACCACCTACACTCTTGCTATGGATTGAATTGTGTCCCCAAAAAATGTGTGTCAATTTGGCTAGGCCATGATTCCCAGTACTGTGTAATTGTCCTCCATTTTATAATCTTATGTAATTATCCTATGTGTTATAAATCCTAACCACTATGATGTTAATGAGGCAGGATTAGAGGCAGTTATGTTAATGAGGCAGAACACAATCTACGGGATTGGGTTGTATTTTGAGTCAATCTCTTTTGAGATATAAAAGAGAGAATCGAGCATAGAGAGGAGGGACCTCCTATCACCATGAAAGAAGAGCCAGGAGCAGAGCACATCCTCTGGACCTAGAATCCCTGCGCTGAGAAACTCCTAGACCCAGGGGAAGATTAATGACAAGGACCTTCCCCTAGAGCCGACAGAGAAAGACTTCCCTTGGAGCTGGTGCCCTGAATTCGAACTTCTAGCCTCCTACACTCTGAGAGAATACATTTCTGTTTGTTAAGGCTATCCACTTGTGGTATTTCTGTTATAGCAGCACTAGATAACCTAGACACCTCTTAAAGTAGGTATCTTTTTCACTCAGAGCCCTGGTTTTTGTTTTGTTTCTTTTTTTTTTTAAAGAGTTTATTACTTAAGGAAAAGAAACTTCTCTGAAAAAGCAAAAATGTAGAACTGGCTAGGCTGTGTGAGTGTCTAATGAAACAAATCTCCTTGTAATGATGGTATGCTTAAGTTGAAGAAAACTTAACCAATAAGACAAACATTTCCATACACATACTGACTTTTAAAAAAATCTACATTTATATGCTCATCATAGCTTCCTTATAATAAAATATTTGTAGGTTTTTATTAACGATAAAGATCAAAGAGTACAGCCTTCAGTATGGATTACTCGTTGACATAAAGAAAATAAAAATCCTCACAATTAGACCAATAAGCAACATCGTGATAAATGGAGAAAATGTTGAAGTGGTCAAGGATTTCATTTTACTTGGATCCACTCAACACCCATGGAAGCAGCAGTCAAGAAATCAAATGATATATTGCATTGGGCAAATCTGCTGCAAAAGATGTCTTTAAAGTGTTAAAAAGCAAAGATGTCACTTCGAGAACTACAGCATGCCTAAGAACTAAGGCAAGCCATGGTATTTTCGATCACCTCATATACATGTGAAAGCTGGACAATGAATAAGGAAGACCAAAGGAGAATTGATGACTTTGAACTATGGTGTCGATGAAGACTATTAAATATATCATGGACTGTCAGAAGAACAAACATATCTGTCTTGGAAGAAGTACAGGCAGAATGCTCCTTAGAAGCAAGGATGGTGAGACTTTGTCTCACGTACTTTGGACATGTTATCAGGAGAGACCAGTCCCTGGAGAAGGACATCATGCTTGGTAAAGTAGAGAGTCAGTGAAAAAAGGAAGACCTTCAACGAGATGGACAGACACAGTGGCTGCAACAATGGGCTCAAACATAGCAACGACTGTGAGGATGGCACAGGATCTGGCAGTGTTTCATTCTGTTGTACACAGGGTCGCTATGAGTCAGAATTGACTCAATGGCACCTAACAATAACAACCTGTCTGAAAAATCTGCAGGCAGCTGGTAGCTTTATATAAAAGCCAAAGAACTAGGATTATTTCAAAGATGAGAAAAGGACTAAGGATTGCACCCAAAGAAATCAGTTGATAATCAGTTTTAAGTATAAATAAAGCATAATTAACATTTTATGAAGCAAAAGTTTAAAAATCATAAAAATAAATAGTCAAATTAATTATTTCTTCATACATCTATACCCAAATCCATTTATTTTAAGATTGAAAATAAATTATGTTATGTCATGGGTAAAAATTTTAAATAAAGAGTTGCCAGGGTTAAGAGTCAAAATTCTTCATCTTAAGTTCACTGACAAAGGACTGCTGTACAATCTTTTCAACATTTAAAAAATGCTAACACTCAATTTATTTTCTCTAAAGAATAGAGCATATAGAGTCACAATGTCTTTGGGGCTTACTTTTTCCATCTGTAAAATTATAGTACTGGCTTTAACTTCTTAAAAGTCTGATTCCTAGCAACAAATGCTTATACCTTCCCGTTTCTGACTGATTAGAGCGCCCTCATGTGTACCTTTGTTGTAATATTTCTATTTGTTGTAATATTTCTAGCTTTTTTTAAAAGATAGTATTACTGATCTCAGCAGCAAAATAATTAATAATGGCTTTATTTTCCCTTTTAAAATTGATTCAAGTATTACTTGGTAAATGCTTAAGAGTGTGGTTGATCCTACTACAGTTAACTATCAAACTTTTCATATGCCAAATTTTATTCTAAAGCAATGAAGTTATTATTTCCTGGCTTAGATTATTTTCCATGTAATGACTTAAAGGGTGTTTTCCCTTTAAAACTTACTAAGGTAAGTTTTTCACTATGACATTATTTTACTATCATGCCTAAAAGAAGATATGTTATCAATTAAGTTGTCAATTTTAATATGTGATAGTTTGACAGTACCTTTTTTTAAAAAAAAAAAAACCCATTGCCATCGAGTTGATTCCGACTCATAGTGACCCTATAGGACAGAGCAGAACTGTTCCATAGGGTTTCCAAGGAGCGGCTGGTGGATTTGAACTGCCGACCTTTTGGTTAGCAGCCATAGCATGCTGTAGCTGTGCCACCACGGTCCCAAAAGAAGACATGTTATCAATCAATTTAGTCGTCAATTTTAATATGCGATAGTTTGACAGTACATTTTTAGGGATGGATAATAGCTCAAGGGTCAACTCCTACTTAGTTTTTCAAAATAAACATTTACTTGCCTAAATCACTGCAAAGAGATTTCCATCTTTCTACTCAAAAAAAAGACGACATTGGAAGGAGCCAAAAGAAGATCTCATTTTTTGAAAAACTGTACATAAAATCAAAATCTCATAAATTCAATCATAATCCAATAAATATTCATCCAACAAATATTTATTGCACACCCACTATGTGCCAGGAATGAGATGGCAAATAAAAGAAACCCACAGCTACTAAAGTAAGGTGAAAAAAGTACTGTTTTTGTTTTTTCTTCTGTAAAATGGCATAGTCTGAGGCCCCAGATAAGTAAAGCATTACTGAAGAAGAACAAACTGGGAGGCCTCACACTACCTGATTTTAGAACCTATTATATCACCACGTAGTCAAAACAGCCTGGTACTGATACAGCGACAGATACAGAGACCAATGGAACTGACTTGAGAATCCAGACATAAATTCATCCACCTATGAGCAGCTGATATTTGACAAAGGTCCAAAGTCCATTAAATTATCAAAAGACAGTCTCTTTAACAAATGGTGCTGGCATAACTGGATATCCATCTGCAAAAAACTGAAACAAGAACCATACTTCACACCATGCATAAAAACTAACTCAAAAAAGATCTAAACATAAAATTGAAAATGATAAAGTTCATGAAAGAAAAAAATAGCGACAATGCTAGGAGCCCTAATACATGGCATAAACAGAATGCAAACCATAAGTAACAATGTACAAACACCAGAAGAGAAACTAGGTAACTGGGAGCTCCTAAAAACGAAAGACTTATGCTCATCAAAAGACTTCAAAAAAAGAGTAAAAAGACAACCTACAGACTGGGAAAAAATTTTGGCTATGATGAAGCCGATCAGGGTCTAATCTCTAAAATCTACAAGATACTACAAAACGTCAACAACAAAAAGACAAATAACCCAACTGAAAAACAGTCAAAGGGTATGAAAAGGCATTTCACCAAAGAAGACATTCAAGCGGCTAACAGGCACATGAGGAAATGCTCACTATCATCACACCATTAGAGAAATGCAAATCAAAACTACAATGAGATACCATCTCACACCAACAATGCTAGTGTTAATCCAAAAAACATAAAATAATAAATGTTGGAGAAGTTGTACAGAGACTGGAACACTTATACACTGTTGGTGGAATGTAAAATGGTATAACCACTTTGGAAATCGATTTGGCGCTTCCTTAAAAAGCTAGAAATAGAAGTACCATACGATCCAGCTATCCCGCTCCTTGGAATATATCCTAGAGAAATAAGAGTCCTGACATGAATAGATATATGCACACCCATGTTCACTGCAGCACTGTTCACAATAGCAAAAAGATGGAAAGAATCCTGGGGCCCATCAACGGACGAATGGCTAAACAAACTATAATATAGTCACGCAATGAAATACTATGCAATGATAAAGAATAACAGTGAATTCATGAAACATCTCACTCATAACATGGATGAATCTGGAAGGCATTATGCTGAGTGAAATTAAGTCAGTCACATAGGACAAAAATTGTATAAGACCACTATTACAAGAACTCAAGAAAAGGTTTAAACACAGAAAGAAAACATTCTTTGATGGTTACAAGGGTGGGAAGGAAGGGAGAGGGGTATTCACTAACAAGATGGTAGACAAGAATTATCTCAGGTGAAGGAAAGGACAACACTCACTACAGGGGTAGTCAGCACAACTAGACTAAATCAAAAGCTAAGAAGTTTCTTGAACACAACCAAACACTTTGAGGGACAGAGTAGCAGGGGTAGGGGTCTGGTGACCATGGTTTCAGGGGACATCTGGGTCAATTGGCATAACAAAATTTTTTTATTTTTTTCTCATACAAAAATTTATACATACATTATTATGTGACTATAATTGCTCTCCCCATACTGTGACAGCATACTCTTCCTTTCCACCCCTGATTCCCTATGCCCATTCAACCAGCTCCTAACCCTCTCTGCCTTCCCATCTCACCTCCAGACAGAAGCTGCCCATTTAGTCTCTTGTATCTTCTTGAGCTAAGAGGTACACTCCTCATGAGTATCACTTTATGTCCCACAGTCCAGTTCAATCCCTGTATGAAGAGTTGGCCTCAGAAATTGTTTTAGTTTTGGGCTGATAGAGAATCCAGGGGCCATGCTCCAGGGTTCCTCCAGTCTCAGTCCGACCATTAAGTCTGGTCTTCTTACTAGAATTTGAGTTCTGTACCCTACCTTTCTCCCACTCCATCTAGGACTCTCTGTTGTGTTCCCTGTCAGAGTGGTCATTGGTGGTAGCTGGGCACCATCTAGTTCTTCTTGTCTCAGGCTGATGAAGTCTCTGGTTTATGTGGTCGTTTCTGTCTCTTGGACTAATACTTTCCTTGTGTCTTTGGTGTTCTTCATTCTCCTTTACTCCAGGTGGTTGGGACCAACTGATGCATCTTAGAAGGCCACTTGCAAGCTTTTAAGAACCCAGATGCCACTCACCAAAGTGGGATGCAGAACATTTTCTTAATAAGCTTTATTACAATTGGCATAAGAAAGTTTATTAAGCAAAGGTTCTGTATCCCACTTTGGTGAGTGGCATCTGGGGTCTTAAAAGCTAGTGAGGGGCCATCTAAGATGCATCAATTGGTCCCAACTCACGTGGAGCAAAGGAGAATGAAGAACTCCAGAGACACAAGAAAAATATTAGCCCAAGAGACAAAAGGACTACATAAACCAGAGACTCCATAAGCCTGAGACCAGAAGAACTGGATGGTGCCCAGCTACCACCAATGACTACCCTGACAGGGAACACAATAGAGAGTCCCTGAGGGAGCAGGAGAAAAGTGGGGTGCAGAACTCAAATTCTAGTCAAAAGACCAGACTTAACTGTCTGACTGAGATTGGTGGGACCCCAGAAGACATGGTCCCCAGACTCTCTGTTAGCCTAAAACTAAAACTATTCCCGAAGCCAACTCTTCAGACAAAGATTAGACTGGACTATAAGACATAAAGTGATACTCGTGATGAAGAGTGTGCTTCTTAGCTCAAGTAGATACATGAGTCTAAATGAGCAGCTCCTGTCTGGAGGCGAGATGAGAAGGCAGAAAGGGACAGGAGCTGGTAGAATGGACATGGGAAATCGGGGGTGGAAAGGAGAAGTGTGCTGTCACAGTATGGGGAGAGCAACTAGGGTCACACAGCAGTGTGTGTATAAATTTTTGTATGAGAAACTAACTTGAACTGTAAACTTTCATTTAAAGCACACACACACACATACACACACACACAAAATGGCCTAGTCACACCTGCCTCACCCAAGAGAGCTGCTGTGAAGATCTAATAACATGACATATGTAACCACATTTTTTAAAGTGTAGGGTGTTATTAAAATGTTTACAGGATAAACCTTGGAAATTCCAACGACATGTTTTAGGGTTTGGTTTGAATGTGGAAAATTTCTTATTATGAGACTATTGATTTTTTTTTTTAATTAAATTTTTTTTTCCAAATTTTTCATGGCAGGAGAGGAAATGGGAAGAGAGGATTATATCATCTAAGAATAGTTGTCTAAGCTACTTTTTCTTTTCTCTTACCCTTTTTCTCTTAGCAGCTAAGGGCATGGATTGGTTGGGGATAACACCAGGTGAGGCAAGAGGTGAGACTGGATATACCGGACTAGCCAGAATGGAGCAATGGAGCAGAAGCCAGAGTTCGCACCTTTCAAAAATCCCTGAAATCAGACACCTGCAACCCATGATATCCAAATGAAGGTAGCATATGAGATGATTCTTAGTGGCTCTCTGATCCTGGGGCCCTGAAGAAAATAGGATGGATTGTCTTGGTGTCTTCCCATAATGGTTAGAACCTGTTTCCCACTTCCTACCTTCTCCTTCCTGTCTCCCAGATATCCAGAGTCTCCCTTTCTGCTATCCTCTACCCATTCAGAGTCCTCCACTGCATCCCAAGAAAAGTTCCATGCCCCACAATTCTTTTTTTTTTCAATGTCCCAGTTTAAATTCCCATTTTTCATATGGCCAGAGATATCCTATTGTTCAATTGTTTCCAATCTTTTAAAGTTTGATAATACCCCTTGCTGTTTTTATTTTAGTAATATATTATAACAAATTTTAACCATTTTTAATTGTACAATTCAGTGACATCAATTACATTGACAATGTTGTGCAACTATCACCTCTATTTCCAAAACACTTCAAAGCCCATTAAGCCATTATTCCCGATTTGTTAAAAAAAAAAAACAAAAAACCTATTTTAGACATTTTTAAATATTACAAAAGTTGACAGAATAGTATAATGAACCCCCATGTACCCATTATCCAGCTTTAACTACTATCAACCCTGTCTCCACCAGTGGGTTAACGTGAAGAAAACTATATAATTTTATAAATTATAGAATTTCATCTGTGTATAATTCTAAAAAGAAAACAACTTTTTAAAAATCCATACTACTCTTACAACAACATAAAATTAATGAAACATAACAGAACTCTAAAGTGGGAATTACTGGATTCTCATTCCTTTTATATAGCTTCCTCAATCTGGAACCACAAAGGGAGGAGGAGACTCAGGCATTCCTTGGTCCCTGGATTAATACAATAATAATACCTTAGAGCTTCATCTATGTCCTCTAATATAAATGTCCATTCTTACTGTAAGGTAATGAAGAGTAGCTGCTGTCCTTAGGGAAAGGACAAGAACCTTCTCTGCCACATCTCTCTGCCATATCCAAACACATGAGAAATAATTTATCTTCTCTACACTCATTTTCCTTATCTCAAAATGGAAGAAATAATAATTCACAGGGGACTGAAGGTTAAATATCTTGGTGAAATCACCCAGCATTCTGAAGAGGCTAAATATTTACTGTACTAGTATAGAAACAGAAGAAATAGTAAAAACCAAAACTAGACTCAAACACATAGTGAATTTAACATATGATAAAACTAGCATTTTAGATCAGTGGGAGAAAGATGGCTCACCCAATAAATGTAATGAGACAACTGGTTAGACATTTCAGAAAAAAAGCTGAATCATTACTTTATGCCAAAATAAAGTCCATATGTACAAAAAATTTAAAGATAAAATATGACACTATAAAATTACCAGAGTAACATGAATAAATATTTTTATAATCTTGGAGCGAAAAGGCCTTTTTAAGAATATCACAAAATTCAAAAGCTATAAAGCAAAAATTTTATAAATTTTGGCTATATACAAATCAAAGGTGTAAGACCTTTTTAAAAGACAAAAATACCACTGTTAGGGATTGAACTGTGTCTCCCAAAAATGTGTGTCAACTTGGCTAGGCCATGATTCCCAGTATTGTGTGATTGTCCACCATTTTTTCATCTGATGTGACTTTCCTGCGTGTTGTAAACCCTACCTTAATGAGGCAGGATTAGAGGCAGTTATGTTAATGAGGTAGGACACAATCTACAAGATTAGGTTGTATCTTAAGTCAATCTCTCTTGAGATACAAAAGAGAGAAGTGAACAGAGAGACAGAGGGACCTTCTAACACTAAGAATGAAGAACCAGGAGGACAGTGCATCCTTTGGACCGGGGGTCCCTGTGCTGAGAAACTCCTAGGCCCACCCAAGGGCAGTCTGATGACAAGGACCATCCCCCAGAGCTGGTAGAGACAGAAAGCCTTTCCTTGAAGCTGGTACCCTGAATTCAGAATTCAGACTTCTAGCCTCCTAGACTGTAAGAGAATAAATTTCTCTTTGCTAAAGCCATCCACTTGTGGTATTTCTGTCATAGCACCAGTAGATAACTAAGACAGCTACCTAAAAAGAGAGACAGACATATCACATTCTTGAGTGGTGTCTTAAGCTGGTTTCTCTAGAGAAGCAAAATCAGTGATGCGTATATATATATATATGTATGTACATATACAGAGAGAGAGATTTATCTCAAGGAAATGGCTCATGCGGTTGTAGAGGCTGGCAAGTCCCAAGTCTGTGGGTCAGGCATTAGGCTGGAGGCTTCTCCTGACTCACGTAGCTGCAGGGGCTGATGAACCCAAGATCGGCAGGTCAGATGGCGGGCCGGTTCACGGGCTGCAGAGGCTGATGAATCCAAGATCAGCAGCCAAGAGAGCAGACTGATGGCTCACAGGCTGCAGAGGCCAACAAATCCCAAGATCGACAGGCAATACAGCAGGCTGCTGGCTCAAGTCTCAAACACTGGAGGTCTGATGATGATGAGCCAGATGCAGGATCCAGAGCAAGCAAAAGTTAGCGAGCTTTGCCAGAAGGTCCATGTATACTGGATGCAGGCCACATTCCTGAGGAAACTCCCCTTACAACTGATTGGCTGATCACGTCAGATTACATAATGGTAGTGATTATATCACAAAATGGAGGATAACTACATTATTATGCCACACCATTGAGAATCATGGCTCAGCTAAGTTGACACACAACCTTTAACCATCACAAGGGGGGAAGAATTAACAGCATAAAGATGCTAATTCTTCCCAAGCTGACACATAAATGCTATTCCAATAAGAATATATTGATTTTTTTAAAAACTAGACAGTAACTTTAACATTCAAGAAAAAAAAAAAACTTGGAAAAGGAAGACCAGTGAAAGGTCTTACCATATATTAAAATAAAGCTACTATAAATAAAACTGTATGATATTGGCACAGGATTAGACAAATAGATCAGTAGAAAGAATAGAGAGTCTAGGGACTGATTCAACTATATATGGGAACTTAATAAAGCACCAAGATGGTTTTATTTATGATATGGTGCTGGCATAATGATTATCCATCTAGAAGAGAATAAAGCTAAGTCCTATACAAGACACTGCTAGTTGCCTACACAATTTCCATTCAGAACCCTGGTTTTGTTTAGAGCAGCAACATACCCAGTCAAGACTAATTCATCTCCCTAGACTCCCTTGAAAATAAGAATGGCCATGCCCTGCTTAAGGAGATATAATTGCAAGTCTAATGAGGAGAGCTTCCAGGAAAGCTTTCCTGATAAAAAAAGGACGTGCTTCTTGCCCTTTACCCTGACTTCTGCCTGCCTATAATATAGACGTGATGCTTAGAGTTCAGAAACTGTCTTACATGAGAAAGAAAACAATAATCTAAGGTTGTGGAACAGAAAGGGAGAAAAAACCTGGATCTTTGATGGCATGGTGGAACGATGATACCGGTCCTGATCTTTTATTTCTATTCTTCACGCTACATGGATAAAACAAAAACAAAATATCATCCAAATCTCTATTAGGTTAAGCCACTGTAGTAGGGATTATATTATAAGTATAGCTGATTGCAATTTTGATCAGTACAGCCTCTATCTCGTATTATAATAAAAAATAAATTTCAAATGGATTAGGTATCTAAATATAAAATAATAAAAACATAGGAAGGAGTCTTTCTTAATTAAGAATGATCATAAAGTAAAGTGTTTGATTATACAGAAGTTACGTTTTTTCTATGGCAAAAGCATAAATAAAATCAAAAGCAACAACAGACTGGGAAAATATTTGTAACACAGGTTAAAGTCCCTAACATATAAAAAGCTTCTAGAAATTAATTGGAAAGAGAACAATAGAAAAATGGACAAAAGATACAAATAGGCAAGTTGTAGAAGAGGAAATTCAAAGTCAATAAATATATGAAAAGATGCTCAGCCTCACTAGTCAGAAGAATGCAAATTAAAACAAGAATGAAATACCATTTTTCACTGACTGGCAAAAATTCTAAAGAGTGATGATATCTGTATACTGGGAAGGATGAATAAAGAAAACTTTCATACATGCTGATGAGAATATAAATTGTTACAACAATTTGGAAAATAATATTTCAGCCAGCAGTCTCAGGTTTCAGGAATCTATCCTATAAAAATGAAAGCATCAATACACAAAATTCAATACACTGAGAACATGTAATGCAGTATTGTTTATTGTGGCTAGCGTAGATTTGTTTGCACCTCCCTGTGTGCATGCCTCTTTCTGATGTGATTTTTGGCTCCTCTCATTCTGAGATGAAGTCTGTTTCCCAAACTCTTCAAACTGGGCTTGACTACGTGACTTCCTCTAATCAGTGGGACAATACAAATGTGGCACAAACAGAAGTTTAAAAGTAATTGCATTATTAGAGCTTGCCCCCTCTTGCTTCTAGGAACACTTCCACCACCATGTGAACACAAGCAGGGACCAGCCACTTGGAGGAGCAGAGATCATGTGAAGAGAGGCCCTGGTTTTCCCAACCATCCTAGCTTAGGTCCCAGATATGTGAATGAGGCCATCCTAGACAGTTCAGTTCCAGCCAAGCTGGACCAGACTAGAAAAACTAACCAGCCAACCCACAGAACTGTGACAAGTAATAAATGTTGGTTATTTTAAACCACTATATTTGGATGATTTGTCTCACAGCGAAAGATAATTGATACATTCCTACTAGGATATCTAAGATAAAAAACAAAAACAAACAGCAGAAAATAACAAATGTTGGTGAGGAGGTGGGGAAATACAAACTCTTATCCATTGCTGGTGGGAATGCAAAATGATAAACCCATTGTGGAAAATAGCGGGGCAGTTCTTCAAAAAACTAAAAATAGAGCTACCATGTGACCCAGCATCTCTACTGCTAGGAATATACCCAAGAGAATTGAAAGCAGCGACACAAACAGACATATGTACACCAATGTTCATTGCAACACTATTCACAATGGCAATGCAAGGGGCCCAGAGAAGTCAAAACAATCTTGAAAGAGAAGAACAAAGTTGGATGACTCACTCTTCCTAATTTCAAAACTTACTACAAAAATACAGTAATCAAGGTAATGTGGTGTTGGCATAAAGATAGAAATATAGATGGAATAGAATTGAGAGTTCAGAAATAAACCCGTACATTTATGGCTAAGTGATTTTCTACAAGAGGTCGAGACAATTCAATGTGGAAAGAATAGTCTTTTCAACAAACAGTTCTGGGACAGCCGGTAATCCACATACAAAAGAAAAAAGTTAGAGACTCCTACTTTTTACCATGTACAAAAATGAATCACAGACCTAAATGTGGGAGCCAAGATTGTAACACTCTTAGAAGAAAACATAGGAAGAAATCCTCGTGACCTTGGGTTAAGGAATTATTTCCTAGATATGACACTAAAAGCACAAGCAACCAAAGGAAAAATAGATAGATTGGACTTCATCAAAATAAGAAAATTTAGTGCTTTGAAAGAAACCATCAAAAAACTGAAAAGACAAACAGAATGAGAGAAAATATTTCAAATCATACATCCAGTAAGGGACTGATATCCAGAATATATGAAGAAACCTTACAACTCAATAATAAAAAGAAAAATAACTCAATTAAATAATGGGCAAAGGATCTGAATAGACATTTCTCCAAAGAAGGTATACAAATGGATAATAAACACATGAAAAGATGCTCAATATCATAGCTATCATGGAAATACAAATCAAAACCACAGTGAGATAACACTTAACACCATCTGAGATGGCTATAATAAAAAAGACAGATATAGCTGTATTGGTTGCAGGACCCCCAGAAAAGCCAAAACCTGTTGCCGTTGAGTTGACTCTGCCTCATAGCGACCCTACAGGACAGAGTAGAACTGCCCCATAAGAGTTTCCAAGGAGCATCTGGTGGATTCGAACTGCCGACCTTCTGGTTAGCAGCTGTAGCACTTAACCACTACGCTACCAGGATACCAAAATCTACTGATGCTCAAGTCCCTTGTACAAAATGGCTCTGGACGAGAAGTTGGCCCTGCCCCCACACCTGCTCTCCTGTCAACGCCCGGCACTAGCCTGTGGAGAGTGGCCTAGCCCACCAGCACCTGAAAAAGGAAGACTAGCAAGTCTTTCATCAACAACTTTCATCAAAAACACAATAACATATTATTTTTTTTAAAAAAGGAATTAAGTATTGATACATGCTACAACATGGATGGACCTTGAAAATATTATCCTAAGTGAAAGGTCTGAGGATTGGGGGGAGCCAGATCCTGGCAGGCCAGTGCTGAAAAGGTGCATGCGGGGGAGGCGATGGCTCCAGCTGAGCCAGACGGTGGTTGACAGGATACAGAAACTGCTTAGAGTGAAACCACAAATAAGGGGGGGACTAGTATTTTCAATCCGCGGTTGGTTGAATCCCAGATGCAGAACCCGCGGATACAGAGGACCGACTGTAAAAAAATAAGTGTTATAGAGGATGTGGAGAACTGGAACTGTCATACACTACTGGTGGGAAGGTAAAACAGTATAGTTGCTTTTGAAAACAATCTGGCATTTCCTCAAAAGATTAAACATAGAGTTGTCATATGACCTAGCAATTCCACTCCTTGGCAGATACACAAGAGAAATGAAAACATATGTTAACACAAAAACGTGTACATGAATGTTCAGAGCAGCATTATTCGTAAGAGCCCTGAAGTGGAAATAACCTAAATGACCATCAACTGGCCAGGGGATAAACAAAACCTGGTATATACATCCACTGGATTATTATCTGGCAATGAAAAGGAATGAAGTATTAGCCTGAAACCAGAAGAACTAGATGGTGCCCGGCTACCACCACCAACTGTTCTGATCAAGGCCACAATAGATGGACCCTGACAGAATGGGAGAAAAATGCAAAAAGAATTTAAATTCTTAAAAAGTCCAGACTTTGGGGTCTTAAAAGCCTGTGAGCGGCCATCTAAGATACTCCACTGGTCTCATCCCTTCGGGAGCAAGGGAGAATGAAGAGAACAGGATACAAGGAAAAGATTAGTCCAAAGGACTAATTGTTCACAGCTACCAAGGCCTCCACCGGACTGAGTCCAGTACAGCTAGATGTGCCCGGCTACCACCACTGACTGCTCTCACCAGGATCCCAACAGAGGGTTCTGGACAGAGCTGGAGAAGGATGTAGAGCATAAATTTAACTCACAAAAAAAAGACCAGATTTACTGGCCTAAAGGAGACTGGAGAAACCTAGAGAGTAATGCCCCCAGACACCCTTTTAGCTCAGTGGTGAAGTTACCTCCAAGGTTCACTGTTCAGCCTGGGAGTGGACAGCCCCATAAAACCAACTGAGACCAATGAGGTACAGGACTCCAGTGACAAGGGCCAGAAGGCAGAAGGGGACAAGGAAGCTGGTGATAGGGAACCCAAGGTTGAGTAAGGAGATTGTTGATGTGTTGTGAGATTGTTAACCATTGTCATAGGGCAACATTTGTAGTAACTGTTAAATGAGAAACCATTTTGTTCTGTAAGCCTTCATCTTAAGTGAGAATAACAGCACAATTGGAAGAGCGTAGTCAATGTCACTGAACTGTGTATGTAGAAATTTTTGAAACAGTGTATCTTTGGCTATGTGTATTTTCACCAAAAAAAAAAAGTTGATAAGTTAGAGGGTTAATATGTTGTGGGGTTGTTAACCAATGTCATAAAACAACATGTGTACTACCGTGTCATGAGAAACTATTTGTTCTGTAAGCCTTCACCTGAAGTACAATAAAATTAAAAAAAAACAGAAAAAAAAGTCCAGACTTACTGGACCAGTTGAGACTAGAGGACTCCCTCAGATTACTGCCCTGAGATACTCTTTAAACCTTGAATGGGAACTATCCCCTGAGGTCATCATCTTTTAGCAAAATAACAAATTGGCACACAAAATAAAGGATATTATCTTTGAATACAGTGCTCCACTGAAAAACCAACTACAAGAGACCAAAAAGTCAACAATCACTCTAAAGCAAAGATGAGAAGATAAGGGGGCAGGAAAACTACAGTACTGGAAATGGAACAAACAGAACACTAATTAAAGAGAATGTTGACATACTGTGAAAAATGTAACTAATGTAATTGAACAATTTGTGTAGAAATTGTCAAATGGGAACCAAATTTGCTGTGTAAACTTTCATTAAAAACACAATAAAATATTTTTTAAAAAAGGAATTAAATATTAATACATGCTACAACATGGATGAACCTTGAAAATATTATGCTAAGTGAAAGAAGTCAGTCACAAAAGACCACATATATGATTCCATTTATATGAGAAGTTCAGAATAGGAAAATCTATAGAAATGGAAAGTAGTTTAGTGGTTCGTGTAGGCAGCAGGGAATGGGGAGTGACTGCTGAAGGGTACAGGATTTCTTTTTGCAATTATGAAAATGCTCTAAAATTAGACAGTGATGATAGTCACACAACTCTAAAAATACACTAAAAAGCACTGACTTGCACACTTTAAAAGAGTGAACTTTATGCTATGTGAATAGTATCTCAATAAATCTTTTATAAGAAACACACATGGGGTTTGTTGTCCAGTACACAGGGATGACTTTCAGATTTGTGCTGGTAGCAAGAGGGAGAAAAAACAAAACAAACAAAAACTGCAAGTGCAGTAACTACTGCTAAAGAAACACCAGTAGTTTCTAATTTTATGCTGTCCTATATTTTGAGTTTCATAGCTTTCGATAATGCTGTACTAGAGGCCAAAACGGAAATGCCTTTTATATTTTATTATAACAGCTAAACTGGGAAATAAACTTGCCAATTAGTTTTTTAAAAAGGAAATGAGCTAAACAACATCATCAATGAAAGTGGAACTTAAATAAACCTTTACTCAGTAAGAATGAATGTTTTCACAGAGGCAGGAGAGTTTGGTGATAAAAATAGTTTAAAGTTTTACATTATTTTTAAAAAAGCATTTTTTGTTTCATTTGCTATAGATGGTCAAACATCATTTTCAAACATATGGTAAATCTGCAGAATAGTAAAAAGAAATGACATCTTGTTTCCATTTTCCCATTCCTTCCAGTTCATCTCTTTATTGTAAATCATTTTCCACTGTGGGAGGATATTAAGTTTAAATCAAACTGAAGAAAGAAGAAGCAAGTGGCTGTGTTCATAAATTCATGTTTCTTAGCACCACTGCCTCTTACAGCCATTTTATAAAGAATAATGTGGCCTTGGTACCTGGTATTTTTTAAAAGATTTTTCACATTGGTCTATTCTTCCTGGATCTGAGCAAAGGGGGTAGTTTCTTTTCTTATCTTGAGCAAGCAGCTCTTTTGAGAAACCTAATTACAGAAAGAAAAGAAAAAGATTTATATAATTATGATATAAACATTTTAAGTAAATCTTAATACTCTTCCATAAGAAAAGATCTAAAACTGCATTTTAGCAATGGTATTATGTCTGATTTATAAAGATAAATAATAACTAACATGTATAGTGCGTACTATATCCTTAGATTGTTCTAAATGCTATACATGAGTGCGTATGTATGTACATTCAAACATATGTATAAAGGAATGTTTATGTGTGTGTGACTGTATTCCTCACAATTATGCAAATAAATACAAACTCACAACTATCCTAATAACATGAGGAAACCAAGACAGAGCAAGGTTAAGTAACTCACCCAAGATGAACTCAGGGAGTTTGGTACCACAGTCCACGCTTTTAGTCATTACTCTATGTGAGTATCAAGAGCTCTGAGGACAGCACTAATCAAGCCCCCAGATCCTTCCTACTCCCTGTTCTGTACGCCCCTCCAAGTGGTTCCTTTGGAGATCTGGACCTATGATACATCTAAAGCTTATTATAAAGCTCTTCTACAAGTAAGGAGGTAACCAACTTTTGTTTTTGAACCATCTTTGATCTATGACAAAAGCCCTAGATTTAATGACTGATTTCAAGGTTCCAAACAATTTTTCAAACTAAAGTATATAACTTTAGGATCAAATGTAAATAGTCTCGGGGAACATCCAGCTCAATTGGCATGACACTACTTATAAAGATAATGCTCTACATTCTACCTTGGTGAGTAGTGTCTGGGGTCTTAAAAGCCTGTGAGC
>NW_004443990.1:3334165-3367120 GCF_000243295.1 Trichechus manatus latirostris
CTCAAATTCACATAAAAAGACCAGACTTGATGGTCTGACTGAGACTAGAGGAACCCCTGAAGACACGGCCCCCGGACTCTCTGTTAACCCAGAACTAAAACTGTTCCTGAAGCCAACTCTTCAGACAAAGATTAGACTGGACTATAAAACATAAAATAATACTCGTGAAGAGTGTGCTTCTTAGTTCAAGCAGATACATGAGACTAAATGGGCAGCTCCTGTCTGGAGGATAGGATGAGAAGGCAGAAAGGGATAGAGGCTCGCTGAACAGGCACAGGAAACCTGGGATGGAAACCTGGGGAGTGTGCTGTCACATTATAGGGATTGCAACTAGAGTCACATAACAATATGTGTATAAATTTTTGTATGAGAAATTAACTTGAGTTGTAAACTTTCACCTAAAGCACAATAAATAATAACAATAATAAAAAATGTATCTACCCCAATAATTTCCATGGATTTTTAGGTTGAAAAAATACTTTGTAAAATTATAAAGATAATTAACTCCATACAACTAATTACCTTAGAACATTCCCTAAAAGACATTTTTATTTTGGTGGGTAATGAAAATTGTCTCCCTATACTCATATATACATTTCTGAACCCATAAAAATAATTTGATTAATCACACTTAAGACCAAAAAACCCAAATCAAACCCATTGCCATCGAGTCAATTCCAACTCATAGTGACCCTACAGAACAGAGTAGAACTGCCTCACAGAGTTCCCAAGGCAGTAAATCTTTACAGAAGCAGACTGCCACATCTTTCTCCCATGCAGCGGCTGATGGGTTTGAACTGCCAACCTGTTGGTTAGCGGCCAGATGCTTAACCGCTGCACTACCAAGGCTCCATATACTTAAGACACCAACTCTAAAACCAGATTACTCTATGACATATTACCTTAAAACATTCATTTAAAACATGCCCATCTTCTGTCAACTCCAAATAACTGATAGTAGATGCCTAGAATTCTGTGTTAAGAAGGAATCTGAGACTAATGGACCACAACCACCACAACTTCTACCAGACTGAGTCCAGAACAACTAGATGGTGCCCAGCTACCACTACAGACTGCTCTGACAGGGATTACAGTAGAGGGCCCGGGACAGAGCTGGAAAAAATGTAGAAGAAAATTCTAACTCACAAGAGAAGACCAGACTTACTGGTCTGACAGAGACTGGAAAAACCCCGAGAATATGGCATCCAGACACCCTTTTAACTCAGTACTGAAGTCACTCCTGAAGTTCACCCTTCAGCCAAAGATCAGACAGACCTATAAAACAAACAGTAACACATGTAGTTCAACCATGTATATGAAACCAAATGGGCACACCAGCCCAAAAGCAAAGACAAGAAGGTAGGAAGCCACGGGATAACTGAATGAATGGAAATGGGGAACCTGAGGTCAAGAAGGGGAGGGTTGACACATCGTGGGGCTGGAAACCAATGTCACAAAACAATTTGCGTATTAACTGTTTAATGAGAAACTAATTTGCCCTGTAAACTTTCACCTAAAGCACAGTTTAAGAAAAAAAAAAAAAAGATTACTGTCTTTGTTATCTAGTGCTGTTATAACAAAAATACCCCTAGTGGAAGGCTTTAACAAACAGAAGTTAATTCTCTCACAGTTTAGGAGGCTAGAAGTCCGAATTCACGGCACCAGCTCCAGGGGAAGGCTTTCTCTCTCTCTGTCCATTCTGGCGGAAGGTCCTTGTCATCAATCTTCCCCCAGTCTAGGAGCTTCTCAGCTCAGGAACCCTGGGTCCAATGGACACCATCAGTTCCTGGCACTTCTTTCTTGGTGGTATGAGGTCCCCATCTCTCTGCTCCCTTCTCTGTCCTTTTATTTCCTGTAAGATAAAAGGTAATGCAGGCCACAACCCAGGGAAACTCCACCAGATCAGGGCTATGACTTGAGTAAGGGTGTTGCAGCCCACCCTAATCCTCTTTAACAAAACTTAATCTTGCTTCATTAACTGCAGGCAGAAATTAGTATTTACAACACATATGAAAATTACATCAAATCGCAAAATGGAGGACAAACACACAATACTAGCCAAGCTGACACTATTTTGGGGGGACACAGTTCAGTCTGTGACAATTACATGATAAAAAAAGAAAGAAAGAAGGAATCTGAGGCTGAGTCCAGGCTGAACAAGAATGAATATGATATCAATTATCAATATCTGCTATGAACATGGGAAGGGTAGAGTGGTGGCACAAGTACCCTGTACTTACCACCCCCGATCTAGTGAATACAGTATCTATAGATGAAAAAGGTCAATTAGGGTTTCCACCCTTGTGGAGTGTAGAGTATAACTGGAGATATAATATACATATGCCAAACCAATAAAGACCAATTTTTAATCAAAATAATTCTATTATCTTCAAATTGAAAAAAGAACACTCCAAATTAATCCTCAAATAGGGAATGAATAAACGAGGCATGAGCCATGTCACATGGGGTGAAAGAAGAAGGAAGCAAAACCTTGTGTTCAAAGGAAGCAAGCTGGGGCAAAGATTTAAAGAAAGTAAAATATATAACTTGTGGAGGCATTGGTGGTTCAGTGGTAGAATCTTCACCTTCCATGTGGGAGACCCAGGTTCAATTCTGGTTAATGCACCTCATGCACGGCCACTACTCATCTGTCAGTGGAGACTTGTGTGTTGCTATGCTGCTGAACAGGTTTCAATGAAGCTTCCAGACTAAGACGAACTAGGAAGAAAGGCCTGGTGATCTACTTCCAAAAACCGGCCAGTGAAAACCCTATTGATCACAATGATCCATCTGCAACCAATTTTGGGGATGGTGCTGCATAGAAGAGTATTAAGAAAACTTGGAAATAGGCAGAAGATATTACAGGGAGTTCTTTCAATGGAATGCGAGACCAGACTCTTTGGGGATTATCTGATTATGTAGAAGTGTATGCATGTATCTTAATTTGACTCTCTACTGACTAGGTTATTTTACAATTTTATAGGGGTAGTGGTTAACTTGTAGAAAACTGGTAACAATGCAAAATAATTCTTGTCAGAGAGGAATTGCAAATCATTCCTCTCCTCAGCAATACAAATGAATTCTCCCAGAAGAGATATAATTGTTTTCAACCTAGGAAAAAGGGTAACCCCAATATTATGTCTCTTCCCTTGTAGGAATTTGCACCTATTAGCAAATTCATTTCAGCACTCCTTTGACTGAATACATAAATTCTCTGTTCATCAAATTTTTATTTGAACTAGTCTTATCATCTTATAGGTTCTCTCATTAATTAATGAGTTGAATATTTGACATATTTTCCTTTTATATTTGCAAAGTCATGTTTTTAACTTTTTAAAAATTATATTTTATCAACGGTTTGTGTGGGAAAGTCATGATAAGCTAGCTAAGTGGGAAAAAGGAGTCGTAGAGCACCTAGAAGACTTCGGATTAGATAATAATAGGTAACAGGAGGACAGCAAAAGAATGACACCATATAGTTAACAAATACCTACTCTATTCTAGGATGATGAAATGGTGACTGAGCATTTATTACTCTGTTGGTCTGTAAGATACCTGTGTGGGTATCCCCTTTTTCACATCAATTTCTGAAGCTGAAAGGTTCACAAAGAAATAGCAATTTGGCTATAAACGAAGACTGGAGAAGCGGAAAAACCAGCAGAATGTAGTGATATGGAAGCTTAGGGAAGAAAGATTCCAAGAGGTAAAAACAATCCATAAAGTGAAATGCTGCAAAAATGTCAAGCAAGATAAGGTTTGAAAAGTGTCCATTCACTCACTTATTCAATAAATATTTACTGACTACTTAGTATATGCCAAGAACTGTTATTAGGCATGGGGATATAGTAATAAACAAAACCAAAATAGTCACTGCTGACATTGAGTGTCGTGAAAGAGACAGACATTAAATGACTAGTTTAAGAAATAAGTATTTAGAGGTTCTGTGCCAGCCATCTGCTCCTGTAAAGATTTCAGCCTCGGAAACCCAAAGGGAGAGCTCTGCTCTGTCCTATAAGGTCACTATGAGTCAGAATCGACACGACAGCTCACAACAACAAAGTGCCATCCAAGATGGAACAAACCCACCAAAGCCTGTCTCTTCTGCTGATTATAACTAAGTACACTAAATACAATGCAAAAAGCAATTACCTGAGGAGTCTGAAAAGTAAACAAAAGCAGGATTGGAAGAAGTGCAAGACTTGGAAGAAGGGGCCCATACAGGAGTGAGTTTCCCTTTTTCTGTTTCCCATTTTCTCTTGTGACTTTTACATGAGGACAGGCCCCAGTAACACTGCTGAGCTGTGGCAGTGGCATGGGCAATGAAAACTAGAGAAATCCCACCATTCTGGTCAGAGGACAGAGGCAGAGAGTTGGAGAGAATTCCAGAAAGGACAGACCTGAAGAAAGGTCTCCTAATTCTGTACATGAACCAGCATATGTGCAGGGCTCATCCTTGAGGTGCATATGTACAGAACACCCCTAGGCAGCATAGCAAAGGCCTTGAAAACTGAACAATATAACCACAGCACAAGTCCCAAACTAACACCTGAATAGGAGTCTCTGGGTGATACAAATGGTTAAGAGCTCGACTACTAGCTGAAAGGTTGGCAGTTCAAACCCACCCAAGGTGCCTCAGAAGACAGGCCTGATGGAAACAACCTAATGGCCATCAACAGATGAATGGATAAACAAATTGTTGTACTTACACACAGTGGAACACTACGCAATGTTAAAGAACAAGGACAAATCCACAAAACATCTCACAGCATAGATGAATCTGGAGGGCATTACACTGAGTGAAATAAGTCAGTCACAAAAGGACAAATATTGTATGAGACCACTATTATAAGAACTCAAGAAAAGGTTTACACACATGAAAAACATTCTTTGATGGTTACAAGGGCGGGGAGAGGGTAATTCCCTAACTAGAGAGTAGACAGGTGTCAACTTTGGTGAAGGGAAAGACAACACACAGTATAGGCGAAGTCAGCACAACTGGACCAAAGCAAAAGCACAGAAGTTTCCTCGACTCATCTGAACACTTTGAGAGACCAAGTAGCTAGGGCTGGCAGCTGGGGACCATAGTCTCAGAAGACATCTAGGTCAACTGGCATAACATAGTTCATAAAGAAAATGTTCTACATCCCCCTTTGGTGAGTGCTGTCTGGGGTCTTAAAAGCTTGCGAGAAGCCATCTAAGATACATCTATTGGTCCCATCCTGTTGGGAGCAAAGGAGAACGAAGAAAACCAAAGACACAAGGAAAATATTAGCCCAAAGGTCTACCGTACAAGGCAGTTCTACTCTGTCCCATAGGGTCGCTATGAGTCGGAATCTACTCTATGGCAACGGGTTAAAATACTAAAGGACCACATGAACTAGAGACTCTACCAGCCTGAGCCCAGAAGAACTAGATGGTGCCCGGCTACCACTACCAACAGCTCTGACAGGGATCACATTAGAGAGTCCTGGACAGAATGGGAGAAAAATGTAGAACAGAATTCAAATTCACGAAAAGATACCAGACTTACTGGTCTGACAGAGACTGGAGGAACCCCCAAGACTATGGCCTCTAGACACCTTGCTAACTAAGAACTAACGAAGCCCACTTTTCAAATAACGATTAGACAGGCCTATAAAACAAAAATAGCACACGTGAGGAACGTGCTTCTTAGTTCAGTCAAATACAGGAGACCAAATGGGCAACTCCTGTCCAACAGCAAGACGAGAAGGCAGGAAGGGACAGGAACTGGACAAATGGACACAGAGAACCTGGGGCAGAAAGGGGGAGAATGCTGTCATGTTGTGGGGATTGCAACCAATGTCACAAAACAATACGTGTATAAATTTTGAATGAGAAATTAAATTCAGCTGTAAACTTTTACCTAAAGCTCAATAAAATTTAAAAAACAGAAGAGAAGAAGATTGGCCTGGTGATCTGCTTCTGAAAGGTTACAGCCTTAAAAACCATAGGGAGCAGTTCTACTCTGCACACATGGGGATACCATGAGTCAGAACTGACTCCATGGCAACTAACAACAATACAACAACAACCCCTGAATGGTACAGATATAGGGGAGACCCAAGCAGCCTACCAAAGACTTTGAAAACTGTCCTGACATTGGAACCACCACCGACAGGAGAAAAAAAAAAAAGGACAAGACAGATCTTGCAGTCTTAATCCAACCAGCATGACTGATTGTTAAAATAACAAAAATCAACATTCTCCAGGGAATTTTAACAAGATACAGCGATTCATAGAACAATATTCAAAATGTCTATGATATAATTCAGTATTATTCAACATATAAAGAGTCAGCAAAATGCAAACAATTCTCAAGAGAAATGGCAAAAAACCCACAGATGGATTAAGAGTGAAAGGATGAAAACCGACATACTATGAAAGTGCTAATCAAAAGAATTGGCATAGACTGCAAAAAACTGAAACAAGACCCACACCTCACACCATGCACAAAAACTAACTCAAAATGGATCCTGCTCTACTACTCCTTGGAATACATCCTGGAGAAATAAGAGCCGTCACACGAATAGATATATGCACACCTATGTTCACTGCAGCACTGTTCATGATAGCAAAAAGATGGAAACAACCTAGGTACCCATCAACGGACGAATGGATAAACAAATTATGGTATATCCACACAATGGGATACTACCCAAAGATCAAGAAACGATGAAGCCGTGAAACATCTTATAACATGGAGGAACCTGGAGGTCATTATGCTGAGTGAATTTAGTCAGTCACAGAAAGACAAATATTGTATAAGACCACTACTCTAAGAACTCAAGAAAAGGTTTAAACACAGAAGAAAACATTCTTTGATGGTTACAAGGGTTGGGGGGGAGGGTGTGAGTTATTTACTAACTAGATAGTAGCTAAGAATTATCTTAGGTGAAGGGAAGGGCAGCAAACACTACAGGGGAAGTCAGCACAACTGGACTAAACCAAAGCTAAGAAGTTTCCTGAATACAATCAAACACTTTGAGGGACAGAGTAGCAGGGGTAGGGGTCTGGGGACCATGCTTTCAGGGGACATCTAGGTCAATTGGCATAACAAAGCTTATTAAGAAAATGTTCTGCATCCTACTTTGGTGAGTGGCGTCTGCGGTCTTAAAAGCTTGCAAGCGGCCATCTAAGATGCATCAATTGGTCCCAACAACCTGGAGTAAAGGAGAATGAAGAACACCGAAGACACAAGGAAAGTATTAGTCCAAGAGACAGAAACGACCACATAAACCAGAGACTTCATCAGCCTGAGACCAAAAGAACTAGATGGTGCCCAGCTACCACCAATGACCACTCTGACAGGGAACACAACAGAGTCCCAGATGGAGCGGGAGAAAGGTGGGGTGCAGAACTCAAATTCTAGTAAGAAGACCAGACTTAATGGTCGGACTGAGACTGGAGGAACCCCGGATGGCCCCTGGATTCTCTATCAGCCCAAAACTAAAACAGTTTCTGAGGCCAACTCTTCATACAGGGATTGGACTGGACTGTGGGACATAAAGTGATACTCATGAGGAGTGTGCCTCTTAGCTCAAGTAGATACAAGAGACTAAATAGGCAGCTTCTGTCTGGAGGTGAGATGGGAAGGCAGAGAGGGTTAGGAACTGGTTGAATGGACATGGGGAATCGGGGGTGGAAAGGAGGAGTGTGCTGTAACAGTATGGGGAGAACAACTGGGTCACATAACAATGTATGTATAAATTTTTGTATGGGAGACTAAATGTAAACTTCATTTGAACTACAACAATTAAAAAAACCTCTTAAAAAAATTTGGAGTAGATATAAAGAATATTACACAATGAAAAAGAGGTCAAATCACCAAGAAGACATAACAGTCGTAAATGTGTATGGCTCTAACAACAGATCTTTAAAATATATGATGCAAAAACTGATAGAATTGAAAGGATAAACAGACAAATCCATAATTGTAATTGGAGACTTCAGCACCTCTCTCAGAAATGGACAGAACAAGCAGACAGAAAATCAGCAAAGATTGAGAAGACATGGACAATACTATCAACCAACTTGATCTAACAAATATTTGTAGAACACTGTACCCAACGACAGCATAATACATATTCTTTTCAAGTATACCTGGAACATTGACTAAGACACACAATATTCTGGGCCATAATACAAATTTTAAACAATTGAAATAATAAAAAGTAGGTTCTCTGGGCATATCAAAATTAAATTAGAAACCAATAACAGAAAGATATCTGGAAAATCTGCAACTATTTGGAAATCAAACAACACTTCTACATGACTGTTGATTTTGTATTTGCTGAGTCTATGTTTTTCTTGTTTTTTATTTTAACGTGTAGGATTGTTAGCTTCCTTTGTGGTTACCTTAATATTTACCTCTATTTTTCTAAGTTTAAACCAATCTATTATTTCTTTGTATCACCTTGACTTCCTCTCCATAGGAAACATCTATGACTACATTATTTAGTCCCTCTTTTTTGTTTTACTGTTGTCATCTTTTACATACTGACATCACTGTTTCTCTATTTTCAGTGTTTTAGCTTTGATTTACTTTTTTGACTTCCCTATATGGGTTGATACCTGGTTGCTCTGTCCTGTGTTCTAGTCTTGGGTTGTTATCTGATGTTATTGATTTACTAACCAAAGGACTTCCTTTAGTATTTCCTGTAATTCTGGTTTGGTTTTTACAAATTCCGTGAACTTCTATTTATCTGGAAAAGCCCTAATTTCGCCATCATATTTGAGAGACAGTTTTGCTGGATATGTATTTCTTGACTGGCAATTTTTTTCCTCCAAGGTTTTATATATGTCATCCTATTGTCTTCTTGCCTGCATGGTTTCTGCTGAGTAGTCCAAGCTTACCGTTATTGACTCTCTTTTGCAGATGACTTTTCATTTATCCCTAGTCACTCTTAAAATTATCGTTATCTTTGGTTTTGGCAAGTTTGATTATAATATGTCTTGGTGACTTTCTTTTGGGATCTACTTTGTGTGGGGTTTGATGAGCTTCTTGGATAGGTATCTTCTCATCTTTCATATCAGGGAGGAAGTTTTCTGCCAATAAATCATCAACAATTCTCTCTGTATTTTCTGTTATCCCTCCCGCCCTTCTGGTACTCCAATCACTTGTAGGTTATTCCTCCTGATAGAGTCCCACATAATTCTTAGGGTTTCTTCATTTTTTAAAATTCTTTTATCTGATTTTTCCTCAAATAAGTTGATGTCAGGTGCTTTATCTTCAGTCTCACTAATTCTGCCTTCCATTGCCTCAATTTGCTCCTATGACTTTCTATTGAGTTGTCTAATTCTGAAATTTTATTGTTAATTTTTTGGATTTCTGCTTGCTGTCTACGGATTCTTGCAGCCTGTTAAATTTGTCATTATGCTGTTGTATAACCTTCTTAAGTTCCTCTATTTCTTTGTCTGTGTGTTCCCTGGTTTATTCTGCGTTTTGCATGATCTCCTTCCTACTCTCTTGAAGAGGTCTGTATATTAATCTTTTGAATTCTACCTCCAGTAATTTCAAGAAGTTTTTCCTCTGGAAGGTTTCTTAATTCTGTTTTGGGCGCTTGTTGAAGCCATCATGGTCTGCCTCTTTATGTGATTTGATACTGACTGTTGTCTCCGAGCCCTCAATAAGTTATTTATTTTATGTTGCTTACTGTGTTCAAGCTTCTTGTTTTGTTTTGTTCTGATATGCCCAAATAGGCTGCTCATGTGAGCTAGTTTGATTATTGCCGCCTTTGAAGCTCTATCCTCCTGTCATCAGGCGTTTAGGTATGTGAGCCCAGAGAGTCTGTTTACTTTTCCTGTATGGAATCAGCTCAGGTGTCCAGGTAGTCGATCACCAAGTGTGTGGTACAGGCTCTCACCTACAGTCCTAGACGGTCAGGGGTGATTGGAGTAGGCACAGGTATCTGGCTGCAGTAGGTGGTCATGTGCTAAGGAAGGCAGGGGGCTGACAGCTGCCCCTAAGTGTCGGGGAGGAAAGTGTATCCCTGTTCCCTAGAGCAGGTAGGTGGGTGGGTTTTGCAGCAGGACTATGGGCACCCAATGCTGTTGGCTGTAAGGACTGGAAGGCACCACTTATTTTTGGACCCCTGTCTCCGGTGGCTAGGTGGAGCGGGTGGAGCCACCAGTTCTCAGGCCCCTGATGTGGGTGAGGACCCTGCTTAATGGGCTGAGTGGCATCAAGTGTCACAAATTTGCCACTCCTCCTTATAAGCTGATACTGTTGAAAATAGGCTTCAGGTATATACCCCGTTGTACTGTTCTTATGAGGGCCGACGTTGTTGAAATGGGCCCACACAGGTTTCTGCAGGGGTGAAAGGTACTCAAAGTCCATGGACCCCTTATGATTGTGCCTAGACAAAGGGGCTGTGCCTGCCCTGAGTTCTCAGCTTAGGGGAGCTGGCAGATTATTTTTTCCTGTTAATTTCTTCCCTCTCCAAAGCCAGGAGAATGGCTCAGGGCGTGCGACGGGTCCTACTTCCAGCCCAAGGGAGTTGGCAATCACTGAAGCCGGCCTGGGTCTTTCTTGGTGCAGAGCAGGGAGGGGGCAGGTAAACGGGAGAGAGGTTCTTCCCAAACGGGGTGTTTTTGATCCGCATGGTAGGTTAGATGCATGTACTTATCTTTTACCAATTGAGCATCACTTCTCGCTGTTTCTGGAGGCTTGAGTAGACTAGACTCTCTGCTGCTTGGTCTCTCACGATGTGGTAAACACATCCCAAGCACCAGTGCTTGCCTCTATCGCACACACCAGCTGATCCAGCCTGCAGGATGCCAGCTCCTGCCAGGTCAGGTCTGGCAACTCCTCACTGCTTTTGAACCATCTCTCCCTCCCCCTGCTGCTCAGTCTGATTCCTCAACTTTGCCTTTGACATTCAGGGCTCCTAGATTTTCATATACAATCGAATCACTTGTTTTTTCGGGTTTTTGTTGTAAGAGGAACCACAGGAAGTGTCTGACTACTCTGCCATCTTGGTCCTGCTTCCCCAAAGCATGTGGTTTTAAAGAACAAAAATTTATTGTCTCATAGTTTTGGAGGTCCAAATCAGGGTCTTGGTCATGTTGATTCCTTCTGTGGGCCTCTCTCCTGGTTTCTGTTGACTGCCAGCAATCCCTGGTGTTCCTTTTCTTGTAGATGATCCTCACGTGGCATCTGTCTTCCCCGTGTGTGTGCGTGTGTGTGTTCTTAGCTACCAAAGAGTCGGCCCCCAACACATAGCAACCCCATGCACAATGGGATGAAATGGTGCCCAGTCCTACACCAACGCTATGATCAGTTGTGGATCGACTGCTGTGATCCACAGAGTTTTCATTGGTTGATTTCTGGAAGTAGATCGCCAGGCCTTTCTTCTAGTCTGGCTTAGTCTGGAAGCTCTGCTGAAACCTGTTCAGCATCATAGCAACACACAAGCCTCCACTGACAGCGAGGTGGTGGCTGCCCATGAGACGCACTGGTCAGGAATCGAATCCAGATCTCCCACATGGAAGGTGAAAATTCTACCACTGAATAACCCCTCCCCCCTTTATAAAACATTACTTGGAAGGGATTAGGTTTAGGACCCACCCTACTCCATCGGCATGGCCTCATTAGCATAACAAAAGAAAAACTTATTTTCAAATAGGATCACTTCTACAACTACAAAGGCCAGGACTTCAATACGTATTCTGGGGGAACACAATATAATCCATAATATCTGTCTCATCTCTCACTATTCCTTCATATACACCTACTCTTTCAAAACAAAGAATTAAGTCTTCAAAGGGCTATGATGTTTCAATATCCACAACTTTCTACATGTTATTTCCCTATGGAATGCCCTACCCTTGCTTGTGCCTGGAAAATTTCAATTTACTCTTCAGGATTTATCTCAAATGCTGCAAATTTAATGAAGTATTTGTAGCCTGATGAAATTAAACATTCTCATCTCTGTGCTTCTACTGCATTTCATACAACCTTCAATTATAGTGCTTATTACAATACACTGTTTGTAGGCCAAACCCACTTACCATTGCATGATGGAGACTATGTTATTTTTATGTCTCTCTCTCTCCTACATCCAGTACCGTTCTTGACATTTAGTAAGTACTCAACAAATGCTCTTTGAATTAATCAATTCAAATTAAAATGTCCATTTCCAAAATTCCAGATGCCAGTGGAAAGGAGATTTATCAGAAAACAGTCTTTCACCGAATCAAATCTTCTCATCAACTCTGAACTCTTTACTTCTTCAAATATGTTATTTTTTAGTCAAGATATTTGGGTGATACGCAGCTCCAAGTGCACTAATAAATTCTCAATATGCACTAATATGCCTTCAATGTTATGAATATATTAAAATGAGAATTTAAAAATTACATTAAAATGCATAAATGTATTAAATTTACAAATATACCAAATGTACTAAAATGCACAAAAAGGTATACACTAAAATTACCAAAGTACTAAACATACTGATGCTTCGTTGTGGCTGTACCTGAATTACGTGAGGGTGGGTCGTTTTTTTTCTTTGTTTCCTAAATTCTCATACATTTTAAAGTTCAAAATGAAAATATCTATGTTATAATTGGAATGGTAGAATATATGCAAATAAGTCTTCTTGGAAAATTCACTAAAGTCAGGGTCAGTCCTCAGCTTTACTGACCCAGAAACCTAATTTGTCAGGAAGACTTACGTTAATCAAGCTCATAAAGACTTATGTATACTACAAGGAAAAAAAAAAAAAGCCAGCCTCAATTGACAGTGAGAAGCAGATCTAATACTCGATTGGGGGGAGGGGAGAATGTGCCTTTTTACCCAAGAGAAATGATCTGGTAACAGAACTAATCTAAGTACAGCCTTAAAGTGGATAATTGAGGTTAAACAGTGGATTCAGTTGTACTCTGATATGGGAGAAAAAAGTACAAACAATTTCATGGTTAAGGAGTCTCAAAAATTACACACCAGCAAACTAATGTGGGCAAACGGTTAGTTTTTAAAATCACGTAGTTACCAATTAAACGGCAAAGTATCACTTTTTCACTAGAATTCAATTCCTAACGTATGTATAGTACGCAGATTTATCTTCTAGTGAGGAAAGACTGAATCACGGGCCCGTGTTAGTTAGCATGGAATCCTGAATTCCAAGAACTCTAGAAAGACTATGGAGGGTTATTTACTTGACACCAATCTCTGCAAATAAAAGGTGGAAACAAAAGGAAGAAGCTTGCGGTTCAGAATGGAAGGGCTATTGGTGGTTATGGGGGATGAGGGAGACACAAGGAATACATTTAGTTATCATTTCAACTATATTTAGTCCGAGGCTCAAAAAAAGGCAGAGTTTTTTGCTTTTTTTTTCCCCCCTTAGTAAACTTTTTATTTTGGAAGAGTTTTAGATTTACAGAATTATTGCGAATATAGTACATAGAGTTCCCTTCTACCCTACACCACACAGCTTTTAAAATTTAACTTCTACCTCTACCGCACCCGAAATGCTACCTCACCTCCACTCCTGGTTCTGTTTCTGATGTCTTCAGGTTTTGGCAGGACCTAGATCACACAGCGCAACCTCAAAATTGTAATGAAAACACATTTCAGTTAAAACTTCACTGTCCAGCCACAACTGGGTCAGGAGTTACTAAATTCGCAAAACCTGAACCCAGAAACCCTAGCGCTCTCTCTCTGTTCGGCCACCTTCACAGACGCGCCGAACCCGTCGTCAACGTGGCTCCTCCAACTCTCGTCCCCGGCGGCGAGAGCGAAACAGAACCGAGGGCATAGGCAGCCTCGAGAGGGGAGGTGCCCCAGACCCTGTAGGACGAGCCCGGGGCTGGATTAGGCCCCGGAGCGCCGAGACCCTCACAGCAGCCAGGAGAGCAGTGGTAATCTCATGCCACTCCTCTCCTGGCACCGTTCCGCAGCCAAAACATTTTAAGGTCAAAACGTCCAGATCCCTGAGGCGTGTGGCGGATTACATACATACACGCACATACATGACAGCAATTTATTGTTCAGTGCACACACCTACGGCTGTTCTCAGGCCCAACCCACTCTTCGGAGCCAACGCCCTCAGGCAGCCCCAGCTTCCAGCCTCAAGCCGGTTCAGCACTTCGGAGCCACCCCGTCCTGCGACACGGCGCGGCGCGGCGCGCGTGGGCGGGGCGTGCGCGCGTGAGGACGTCCGGGAAGGTAGCGCGCGCCGCCGTCTCCGCAGAATCCGGCCGTAGTTGCTTGTGGTGGGGTTTGGGAGTAATGGCCCTGACTACGGGGGTTGAGGTGGCGTCACGCCCTGTTTTTGCTGTCGCTGCCAAGGTCTGCGTCCACTCGTCGTCATGAGAGGTCAGGTCTGGGAGAAGCGGGAGGAGGAGGCGGGGGGCCGCGGCGAAGGGATTCTGGGGAGAACTGGGGCACCCGAGGCTCGGACATGGGGGAACCCTGTCCTTGGGAATTCCGGAAGAGTTGTTTGCGTTTAGTTTTCTTTCTTCCTTTTTTCTCCCCTTTCTTGTCTGTGCATGGAGAGAAGTAGGAGGGTTCTACATTTTTATTTATGAAAAAGACTGAAACGGCCCCATGCAACGTCGGTCTTCAGAGGTCTGAGAAAGTAAATAGTACCCGTGGCGTCGGAGCCTCCTGAAAGGAACTAAAAACCAAACCGCCATGTGGTAACCGCAAAAATACTAAAACCTAGGAATAAAAGAAGGAGACAGAGCGTGCTCTGACGTTAACCCCAGTTTCCTCCTAGAGAAGCGGAAAAGTACGGCAGTCTGGGATGGCGTCTGTGGTTTGTCTGCTGGGACTCTGGCATTAGGGATCCTTCCTGACAGCGTCCCCTTTCTTGACACCGCCACCCCACGGTGTTGGCATTTTTAATAGGCTGACTGTGTAACTTCCTTATTCAGAAAGAGTCATCTAGCAATTACATGTTGGCTTCCAAGTATTCCTATTTTAAAGGTATTTAAGTAACATTCTTTTTTTTTGGGGGGGGGGTGGAAGGTTATACTCTTCGTAGCAGCATTAATTATTGGAAACTCTATTTAGCTTTAAGAAAGCTGTTTCAGCATGAAACTAAAATTACAGGTCAACAAAGTGAAATGTTTACTTATTGTTAGTTACCCATGATACCTAATTTAAGGCATTAAGACAATGTTTTTTTCTTTCCTAGCATCTCCAAACATTATAAAATAGTGACTCATTCTTCCTTATGAAATCAGAGATGACACTGCTCCAATTGGACAGAGTAAATGTTCTGAAGTATTTAAGTATGAGTACTAGTACTCATATCATTATCATCTGTTGGGCACTTACGTTTTATGACCATTTTGCTGTTTCCATAGAGGCACCTGAAGCTCAGTTTTTGTTTTTTGTTTTTTTTTTTAAGCAGATGTTCCCTAAAAGTTTGTGTAGGACAGCAGAGCCTTGACATTAAAGGAGAAGGGAGGAGTCTAGTAAACAAGTGATAGATAACTTGAAAATAATTCATCTACTGTGATTAGCAGCTGTTTCTTTAGTCAACAAAGCATATTTAATGAGCAATATATTGTCTTATTGAACTGTTCATTTAGAATATTTTCTACTCTTTGATTTTTAGGAGACAGAGCCTAAAAGAAAGAAATTTGGATCAGAGAAAAAGAATTCAAGGACCATGCAAGCCAACTGTAGCCAACTGCATAGTCCTCCAGGAACTGCAGGCAGTGAGGATATCGCAGCCTCCCAATGCGTCCATACAACAAGATTGACAGAAGAAGGATCTTGTCTTCATTCTGGAGATGTTCATATCCAAATAAACTCCATACCTAAAGAATGTGCTGAAAATCAAAGCTCCAGAAATATAAGATCAGGTGTCCGCAGCTGTACTCATGGATGTGTACATAGTCGCTTACGGAGTCACTCACACAGTGAAGTAAGGCAGCCAGATGACACTGCCATGGAGTCTGGAGAACATGGTAGCAACTCCTTCTCAGAATTCCGCTATCTCTTCAAGTGGTTACAAAAAAGTCTTCCATATATTCTGATTCTCGGTGTCAAACTTGTTATGCAGCATATAACAGGTAGGGCATAATAAAACATTGACTTAATTGTTAAATTCAGTTAATTTTATTTCATTTTTGGTAATCTAACTTATGCATTTCATTTACTTATTTTCTGTTAGATTTTAAAATTGTATATGTTTCCTTTTAATTCATGTTATTATTAGATTATATATTCCTCTTTGGGTTTTTTTTTTTTCCTTTCAATTAACTGAAACTTATTTTCTAACAGGAATTTCTCTTGGAATTGGGCTGCTAACAACTTTTATGTATGCAAACAAAAGCATTGTAAATCAGGTTTTTCTAAGAGTAAGTATAAAAAGCAACCAAAAAATTATTGTTTCTCACCAGAGAATTATATTTTCCCTTTTGAAAGAAATAGAAAATAAGATAGTTTATTTGACAAATTTAAATAGATAAACTGTAGCATTCATGATTTACTAAATTTCATATAAAAAATTATGTGGAATAAATTATCTGTCCTAATGTTAAATCGCTTCCTCTTATTTGTATGTTTGGTTCCTGATAAAGAAAAACTAGAGAGAAGGATTCAGAAGTTTAGAACACACTATTTGATCTGACTTGGCGAGTGTTTCGTGTTTTATGAGTCAGTTTGACTATACTAAGTAATATAAAAGGGAGCTCTGGTGGCACAGTGGTTCAGCTGCTAAACTGAAAGGTCAGCTGTTCAAACCCATGGGCACTCTGGGGAAGAAAGATGTGGCAGTCAGCTTCCCTAAAGATTTACAGCCTTGGAAATCCTGTGGAGCAGTTCTACTCTGTCCTGTAGGATTGCTACAAGTTGGAATCAACCCAGCGGTACACAACAAGTAATATAAAGCCCTGTTGCTGTTGAGTCAGTTTCGACTCATGGTGACCATATGTGTTACAGAACTAGAACTGCTCCACAGGGTTTTCTTGACTGTAATCTTTATGGAAACAGATTGTCAAGCTTTTCTTCCATGGAGCCACTGGGTGGGTTCAAACCACAAACCTTTAGGTTAGTTGAGCACAAATGGTTTCCACCCAGGAATCTATAAGTAAGATAATCATCATTAAAAATTTTATCTGTTGCACTGTAGAATTTAAAATAAGTAAAGTGTGTTATTGAATAAATGAGTGTTGAACTGTTTAGGTTTCTCTTATTTAAAGAAAATAAAGCCAAGAAGTTTTTCTATGACATAAATTACAATTCTGTTCATATAAATCATTGGGGAAAATAGGGTTAGTTTAAAAAATTTCACTTTAAGGTAACTTTGAAAGGGCTGTATCTGTGTAAAGAATCTTGCGTTCTGCCTGGACATTGTAGTCAAAACCTGTCAAACTACAAACATTTAATTCAGGGTTTAAAATGAGTAAAACTTTAAACTAGCAATTAAACTTTAAAAGTGAGGTCAAACAAATTACCTTATTAAATACTTACTGAATTATCTGAATTAAAAATTATACTTAGAAACCCTGATCAACTTAAATGCACTTGTTTTGTGGGTAGACCATAAAAGAAAGCTGCACAGGTAAAATTTGCATTTGGGTAGGTGTTTTATGTCAACTTATAAAAGAATTGGCTTCTTTGAAAATACAGATAATGCTTTTCATACAGTGAAGAATCTTTAAGACTTGTTTAAATGTAAGAGTTTGGTTTACTAAAAATAAAACAGTGTGATAATGTATAATTTAGCAGTTATTCTGTATTTTAAGATTAATTCTAATTTAGAAAAATGCTCTAAATGGATAAAATAGTCATTAAGGTAAAAGTTTAATGATATTTTAAAATTCTAGCATAATTCAAAGTAACAAATTATAAAATTGTTTATTTTTCAGGAAAGGTGCTCAAAGATTCAATGTGCTTGGTTACTGGTATTCTTAGCAGGATCTTCTGTTCTTTTATATTACACCTTTCATTCTCAGTCACTTTACTACAGGTAATTAGAGTCCAAGCACACAACTGCATTTTTTAATGTAATTATATATCCCACAGCACTCTGTATATGTCTCTTACCTGCACATAATACTTACTGCACATAATAGTTAATTTTTACCTGTCTCCCTCCTTGCAAGATTGAGAGCTCTAAGTGTCTTATTCAGATTTGTATCCCCAATGCCTTGGCCACACAGCAGATACTTAAGATTTTGTGATTTTGAGTTTTTGTTTAGATAAGCTGTATTTATTAAGTACCATTATGTTTGTTGTTGTTGTGGTTGTTTAATGTTTCTAGAAGTAAGGAGAAGACTCACTAAAGGGCAGTTGATAATTGTGTCAGATGGGAGTATTCTGAATTTTCAGCTTTCATCAGATAACTAAGTTCTGGTTGCAGTGGAGTTGGAGAGATGTGGACAAAGCTGGGATATAGTTGGGAGGTGGAGCCAGTGGCACTCACTGATGAATTGGATTAGGTGGAATGGAGGGGAAAGAATCAAGGATGACCCAGGGGTGTTTGGTCTGAGCAGCTTTACTGGGATGGAAAGACTGGAGAAGGAATTGGGTTTGAAGGGAAAATCAATGATTTTGTTATGTCAGTTTGAGAGGCCAGGTAGAACTGTTAAATGGTTAGATATACGTCAGGAGCTCAGGGTAGAGGCTAGAGCTATAAATTACGGTGTTAGCATATGGTTGACTGGATGAGACTGACCAGGGAAATTGTAGATAAAGAGGACCCAGGACTGGACTTAGCCAAAATTAAAGGTAAGCCAGGAGGAACAGCAAAGGACATATGAATATGACATATAAGAACTGCGAGAGTGTGGTATCAGAAGTCTAGAAAATACTTTGAAGGAAGATGGAAAAAGAGAAATGACCTTTGAATTTAAAAATACAGAGGGAGTTGGTGGTCTTGACAAAAGAATTCAGTGGAAAGGAGGGGATGGAGTCCTTACTGTAGTTGGCTGAGGAGAGAATGGCAAAGTCTAGTATTTTTTTCATTTATAGGCTAGAAAGGTAGCAACCATGGCAAGCTAAGAACACTATATATTCTTTTTCTTCTGTGGAGGAAAGATTTGAAATTCAGACATTTAAAAAGTCACTATAAAAGATCTCCCATTCCATTTAAGTGAACTCTGACATTATCTTGCCCACGTCATATTTTTTACATATTAAATTGAAGTAAAATATGTAGTAGCAAATTTAAAACTCCATATTGATCGTTTATGTTTGTATGTTGCTCTGGTAAATTTTGATGTTTTTCTCTTGGTAGCTTAATTTTTTTTAATCCTACTTTGGAACATTTGAGCTTCTGGGAAATACTTTGGATTGTTGGGATTACAGACTTCGTTCTGAAATTCATTTTCATGGGCTTAAAATGCCTTATTTTATTGGTGCCTTCTTTCATCATGCCTTTTAAATCCAAGGTAAGAAAGTAACTTGTTATACTGGAACAGTGTTAGCAGAACACATCAATGCTATTTAGTATTGCTTTGAACGACTTCTTTTATAATTTTTCACTTTGCCAAATAACCTAATTTTAATTATCTGCATTATCTCAGACTAGCAATTATTTGTTAAGGACTTGAGACTAAATATTAACCTATTCAGATAAAATGAGAATTATGTTTGCTTCAAAATAATCTAAAAATCAGTCCCTACATCATGTATGAGAAAATATTTAGATTTATTCTCCTCCAGGGCATTATCAATTGATAATTGATAACTAATTGTATGCATTTATTCATTGTCTTCCCATAGTCATAATAAAAACTTTAATACAAAGTTTTGTGATCATATATATACTAAGTTTTATTTGTAGTATACATAAAACATATTCACTATGTTTTTCTTTAGAAATTCTTTGACTGCAGACCACTCAGTGACTGTATTATGTGAGACCCAGGTTGAGGTTGATGATTATGATGTTTTCAGGCTGATATGAAATATTTGTGCTATGTATACAGGTAACTTGGGTAGCTCTATTGGTTTTTTTCTTTTTCCTTTTTTAGGGTTTCTGGTATATGCTTTTAGAAGAATTATGTCAGTATTACCGAACTTTTGTTCCCATACCGGTTTGGTTTCGTTACCTTATAAGCTATGGGGAGTTTGGTAATGTAACTAGATGGAGTCTTGGGATACTGCTGGCTTTACTCTACCTCATACTGAAAGTAGGTATCATTATAAATCTCATTATCACTGCATAATGATTCATACAATGATTAGATTTTACATACTACTACTACTTTTCCCTTAACTGTTTTATAGTTTGTTTATATTCATGTCAGTAGTTTGAAGTAATGACAGGTTTTCTACTTAAAATTGGAGAAATGGAAATATTTCCAGGGGTTCTCAGTTTTTATTGGCATGGAGGGAGGGTGGAGAGTGGACCTCCCCATAAGTGGAATGGAAAATGTCCATCATCAACACTAACATTCATCATACACGATTCTCAGACTAGTGGAGTATCCTATCCTGTTCCCTCTATGCGTGTTCCCTTCAACTTAATAATCACTTTATGAGTCTTTAAAATCTGTTAAGAACATGTGAAGCCGGTAAAATAGTTTTAATCTCCTCTTGATCTTTGACATAATTGAATTAAATTTATATTTTTCTTGAACAGATTATAACTCAGGGTGTTCACATGTACTTCAGCATGGTTAAGCTTGGCTTAAGCCTATAAATTGAGTAAAATATTTAGTAGTTGGACTTTAAATATATTTAGCATGAAATGGTTAGTTGTGATACTCAGTGAGCATTAGGTTAAATATCAGGATTTTATATTATGGGATTTCAGCTTTGATCTTTGGGTTTAGCAGATAGGGGTCTTTGAATTAATAAATTGTCTCTTCTTTATTCCCTCTTTCAGCTTTTGGACTTCTTTAGACACTTGAGAACTTTCAGACAGGTTTTGCGAATATTTTTTACACGACCAGTAAGTACTTTTTTATCAGTTAAAGAAAAACACTTTTACTTCATTATAAAATTTTTTTAGTTTGGCAGTTTTAGAAGTATGGGTTTCATTATTAGATGATCTTTTACTTTTTTAAGATTAATATTCTAGCACTTTGACACTTGGGGCTATGATAATTTAGTTTTATTTCTATGATCAGTTTCTTAAATTACACATTGACAACTACCTTAATTGTTCTAATGCTTACGTATTTGAATGTGCCTCTTGCCTTTTTAATCACTTGACATTCTTAAGGGTTTATAAACATTCCCTTTAAAATCCGGCTGTGAACTTTTGTTCCTCTTCCTTTTCTAATCCACAAATGTTGGCCTTATGTATTTCCGTTAACTCCTTATTCAGCTTTTATGAAAGTGATTTCACTATAATTACTGTGTATATGTAAAATACTCATTATCAAAAGTCATGTCTCTTGCAGTCTTACTGAAGGAAATTTCCCTGCTAATACTTAATTCTGCATACACAAATTAGTTCAAGGCATGGAATTTAACAATAAATTGAGACTCCAGTGGCAGTTATAAACTTGATTATGATATGATTCTATTGATGTTACAAATTGCAGAGAAAGTGTCATAAAGCAGAGTGATTTGCTAATCAGACCAGGCCCTGAAGTTTCTCAATACCTACGTACGATCACCACATCTCAGGATTTGATCCTCAACTTAGCACTCCATTAGTTCCATAAACAAGTATTTGATCAGGGCTCAGGGCGATGGGACTGACTGACAAGAACGCCAACCTAATAATGTATTGTTAAAAATATATATAATGAAGGATTATGTCTATAAAGTGGACCAGACTAACTGGCCAGGGAACCCTTTCCCTAACATAGTGTTAGCAATGGAGAAGCAAATTTTGTTTACATCCTATACAGACTTCTTTCTTAGGACAAAAGTGAAAGAGTTCAGCTTTGGCCAGTTTAATGAAAAGCTGATGATTATGTGAGCATCAGTCATTTCACTGTAATTGATCTAGTAAGACTTGTGCAGAAATAATCTCAAGTGTATATACCCTGATACTCTCTCTATACTTTGCCTCAGAGAAAGAGTATCAGTCATCTTTCAGTAAGACAATAAATTAGTAAGCCTATCACATCATAACCACTCTTTTGATATATTCCTGATTCTGAGATATGTTGAACATGTGTATACATGTTGCTTCACTTTACCAGAGAAATGGCAGTCACCATCAGGATAAGTCTTCTCCTAGAGATAGCCTCCAAAATGCCAGACAAGAATGCTGTTTTAAAAGCTTGTCAGTGTAAGTGTCCACAGTATATACTCTGCTACATGACACTTCATTGAAGGGAGATAGGTACCAAGATCCTCTTGGTATTGTGACTTGTTCCTAGAATCTTTAATATCACCAGTCTCAAAAATTCTTGATGTTTTTATCCTCTTGTTAGCCCAGACATTTAGTACAAGAAATTTAGATTATAGCATCAGATATGTTGAGACAAGTCATGCTTCCCTCTTGTTTCCATGATGGAGCTTGAGTGTTCTTAATGTCTCTTTAGCCACCTCTTCGCCATCATTTCTATAGAAAGCTGATCTAATTGCTAACATTTTGATTCTTCCAAGTTTTACTTAGAGTTCTTAACTGTCACATTCAGTTAATGATTTAGGTTGTGCTGAATTTGCTGAGAAAGTTTTTAAGATCTTAAAGAGATCAGAAACGCTTTTTAGGACTTTAGAAGAAAATTCAAAGAACAGCATTGTTGTTTAGTTAGTTTTGACAGTCCTGTGACATTTTGCAATTACACTTCCTTATAAAACTTCATCATTCTTTTCCTGGTACTAAGTACTCTGACTTTCGTGATAATTAAGGATGATCAGTTAAATTATTTTTAGATTTAGTGGCAGAACAGTGTTCAATAGTCCCAAGCTTTCTTTACATTGAACTGAGCCCTGAATGACACAGTGCTTAAAGCAGTCGACTGCTCACCAAAAGGTTAGTGATTTGAAACCACTAGCAGCTCTGTGAGACAAAGATGTGGCAGTCTGCTTCTGTAGAGATTTACAGCCTTGGAAACCCTATGGGGTCAGTATAGTCAGAATCGCCTTGATGATAGATTTGGGGGAGCTTCTAAAAAAAGAGATTCCTGGGTCTTGTCCTAGTATGTCTGGACCTACTGAATCAATCTCCAGTGTAGAGCACAGAAATCTGTATTTTTAAAATAAGCTTTTCAGATGAGTTACATTTAGCCATCCAAGCTACGGATTAACTTTTATGTGACTCACTGTCATATGTAGTAATGGGCTCAATTTAGCAGTACTGGGTCATACAATGCATGAATATAGGTTTTGTAATACCTAGTTTTACTTCAGATTACTCAGTCTTTTAAATCAGTTGTGTTGAATTTGAAGCCCTGTCCTCATTTGGCAATCCACTGGATCTAAACAGATTTCCAAGATCGTATTATGTATTTACTGATTTCATCTCTTGCAAACCATCAAGATGTGGTTGGCCTCTGTGGTTAAGCTTTGAAATGTTTATATCCTTTGGGAGCGTTTTCAAATCCCTGGTTCAGGGAGATTTGAGAAGTAGAGCATCGCCAATGTATTTGAGGAATAGGAAAAAAATTTGTAGATGAGCAGAACTTTTTATGTTCATAGAGTTATGGAGTGGCTGCCAGCAAGAGACAGTGTTCAGATGTGGATGATATTTGTTCAATATGTCAAGCTGAATTTCAGAAGCCAATTCTTCTCATCTGTCAGGTAATTATATTTTTAAGCAACCTAAATATCTATAGCATTTCTTCTCTGACTTGTGAAGGTCACATTTATGTTAGTTATAAGAAAGAAAAAAAAAACAATATTTAGTGGAAAGTAGCATTCAGGATACATATTAGTAATTTCTTATTCATGATTAGGGGTTTGGTAGATGGGCTAAACTTTGTGCCTTATGTTGTGATGGCTTTCATGCAGAAGAATGTATAAAAGGAAAAAATAATTTAGCTGGCAGATTGGATACCAAAATGATTGGAAAACAGACTGTTTTTTATAATTGGATGTTAGTCTTTTATAATAATACCAACATTTGTTATTCGGTTGTGGAAGGCCCTGTCCTATACTTTATGACAGTTACTCTTAATGACTAGTAAGCTGTTAAGTCATCATAACCTTATCTTAAAGATATCACTTAGAGATAGCTTTAAAAATGGTTAAATGTATATAGTACAGACAAAAGAACACTTAGTGGTGGTATTGGCTCTATCGCTCTTTCTAACCTGCTCTGTGTTCTTGAATGTGTCAATACTTTGTTTTCTCATTTGTAAAATGAAGGGATTAGTGCTCTCCAAAATTCCTTTTAGTTCTAAAGAGTATGATTCTCTGCAATGTGATGAATTTAAAATGTCTGTCAAGTACAAATTCTAATTCTTAATTCCCTTGCAGCATATATTTTGTGAAGAATGTATTACCTTATGGTTTAACAGAGAAAAAACATGTCCACTGTGCAGAACTGTAATTTCAGACCATATAAACAAATGGAAAGATGGAGCTACTTCTTCACACCTTCAAATATATTAAGTCTTATAAACTATTAAGGCCACCAAACACTAATTTCATTTGGCTACAGTGACTACTGATACAGGTATTAGAATGGGTTTTCACAGCTAGAAGAAAAATGTTTACCAACATTTTTAGATTATAAGATTTAAGTCCATAGTCCAATTTATCAAAAGATTAAATGAGTGAAAGAACCCTGTGCTTTTAAAAATATGTAAGTAATGTTCAACCTAATGTGGATCCAGCACATTATCGAACAGGTGATTGCAGTGTTAAAATGTAAATGTGTTTTCTTGTTAATGTTACCAAAACAGCAATTGGATAACTAGAACTAGTGGTTTTAGAGGAACTCAGGTTTTCTTTCCTGATACTGTTTTGAGAATAAAGAATATTTTTTCATATTTTAAGATACACCTTACCTGAAACTAGAATTTTCTTTGAGTTTTATAATTTTCATTATCAAAAATTCTTAAAATTTTCATAAAATTTATATTTTTAAATGAAAGTTCTAAATGCTGTATTTTACCTGTCTAACAATCAGATTTTCTAAGTGAAGATTAATTTACTGAGGATGATATATTTTAATATTGTATTATTCTCCATAGTATGACTAGCAATCAATGAGAATAAATGATTTAAATTCATATACGCATTCTGCTCTTGGCTTTAATGTTCATGATCTTATTTTTTATATAGTGCCATGGACTATCTTGAGGTGATAATATAATTCACATGGATTACAAACAGATTCACTGTGTAACAAACTTCCTAAACTCTTAGAATTCTCATTGTCACTAGTCTTGTCCAGAAGAGTTTTGGAATCACCATTGGTGGTTGAATCATCAGGAACTGGAGATTAAAGCTTGCATTCAAAGTCAGTCATAAGCTTTGGATAGTGTGTTTGGTTTCCTCTGGGCGTTTGTCCAGGTTTGTTGAAAAGGGAATGAGGCACTTCTCCTTTTGACACTTCCTGAGGAATCTGAGATCTGTAACAAGTCTGAAGAGCTGCCAGTGGTTATATCTAAGTTTAGAGTACAAGGCCTCTGACCATTTTCTTTATTACCATCTATCAGTTTGTACACAGGAAAATAGTGGGAGAAGTTAGGAGGTAGGGGTAGAAAAGAAATTTGCCGTATTAATAAGGCAAAGACTAAACCAGTACCTGGATTAATATAAATAACTTCTAGCTGGCTACAGGTTAAATCATCTTCATGTCTGTATAACCAGCAAAATTGACATTAGGAAGCCCGTAACTTTTTTCTCCAGGTAACTATTGCCAGGTTACAAGTACAACTATATTTCTATTCATTCAGTGATACTAAATTCTGCTGTCCACACTGAGAGGAGCCCTGGTGGCTTAATAAAGCACTTGGCTGCTAACTGAAAGGTCAGTGGTTGGAACCCACTAGCTGCTCCATGAAACAAAGAAAGATGTGGCAGTCTGCTTCCATAAAGATTTGTAGCTTTGGCAACAGTATGGGGCCGTTCTGCTCTGTCCTACAGAGTCGCTGTGAGTTGCAGTGACTCCTACAGCAGTGGTTTTTGGGTTTATCCACATTGAAAACCATTGCAAATACTAAAGCAGCTTCCAAACCCAAAAACCAAACCCACTGCCATCGAGTCGATTCCAATTCATAGTGACCCTGTAAGGACAGAGGAGAACTGTCCCATAGGGTTTCCAAGGCTGTAAATCCTTACAGAAGCAGACTACCACCCCTTTCTCCCACAGAAAAAAAAACTTACTTGGTCTTAAATCACCTTCCTGACTTTGTGGTGAAGCTAATAGTTGTATTCTTTGGGCGTACATCAGGGGATGGGTGAGAAAAGCAATTTGCGATTAGATTTTGGCTGTGAAAAATAGAAGTGCTGACCGACTTTTGGTTCAAAACACAAGAATAACATCTTACCACTTGGTTACTTCAGCCCTATTATAATACCATATTTATTTCATGGTTATTTGGATAGCTTTGTTTCTTAATACGATTAAATTAAACAAAGGAGGCCTACTGTGGACAGTGGCTTTTGTTTTCAAATGAACAAGAAAGCATTTCACATATGGATTGCAAAAGATGAAACTAAAAACTATGCCATCCACTAACGACGCCAATGAACTGGAGGCCATTTCTCTACTTCTGTTTTTTTGTTCCTTCCTCTCAAAAGGGAAACATGGATTCAAAAAATAATTTTGTGAATTCAGATCATGCCCTCTGAAAGATAATTGTTTTACCAGCAGTAAGAGAATGCTACTGTATTTTATAAGAAGGTAAAGTCAGTTGAGGACTTCCGTAGAGAAAACATCTGAGCAGGTGTGATATAATTACTAAAGAAGTGATTTATACAGATGATGCAAAATGCCTGTCTTACATCAGATACACTGAGATATTAGTTAAAACCAGGGCTTCAAACTAGTTTGTTCTGGTTCGAACCCCTGCTGAGAATTCACATTTCTAACAAGTTCCCAGGAAGTTATACATAAGAATCACCTGGGGATCTTGTTAAAATGTAGATTCTGATTTAGTGTATCTGGGGTGGAAATGTAAATTCTCCGCAGGGGGGTCAAACCAGAACGAACCAGTTCGAAGCCCTGGTTGAAACAGATTGGTGCACTACACTATTTTGTGCACACAGACACACACACAGACACACACACACAATCAGATAACCAAATGTAGTTGACAAATATGGTGCACATGTTATTACCACAAGAAAGTCGTCTTAGTGTTTTTATGTGAAACTAACTTTACACAACTTTTCATGTGAACATTTTTTAAGCAACCAATTGAAGTCTATATTTGACATAACTTGGAAATCACTGATTAATCTCTAATACATAAAATCAATACTAAGACTTGTAATATCTTCGATTTTTTCAGCAGGGATTGTTTTACAGCTGTCATTCATCACACTTTTAAGCAACATTAAATGTGAGAACTTGGATGCATCTGGCATACTAATGAAAAACAATTACTTAAACCATTTGTGCACCTGATGTATATACTGTTATTTCTTCTAAAGATTAAAAAAAAAAATCACTGTTTTATGTTCATTCAAATTTGTATTTAATTTCTATTTACATTCATTCAATCTGAAATCAAATATCTTAATACATTAAACTAAATACAAGATGAAAAGCAGAAAATGTGTTAACCTCATAGCACTCCTAATAAGGCAGCTGAAGAATTTATTTATTCTGATAGATGCAAAGCCAACTTGGGATAGGAGAAAAATAAGTTTTAAAGAGCAAACACAAACATAGATGAACCCATCTTTCAGATGCTACTCCAGATAATCCACTGAGATAATACTTGTGCTACAGTGGTAAATTAAGAATCACACAAGAAAAGTACTGTATTAATCAGCAACCACCTCAGGTCATATGACAGTAATACACGTTTATGATTGTTTTGTCTGGCTTGTTAGTGTGTACTCCTATGCAAAAAGATAGATGTTTGGACACTGATGTTTTTATCTCAGAAATGAACTATTTTCAGAGCCTCAAAATCTATTCTTCATAAATTCAACATTTCTCATGGGAATAATCTTAGATCCAGCCCTTGTAAGCTAGGAACCATATGACTAACTGAATATCCAAAATAGTTAGGTCCTATATTAAATATAAAATCCAAGGCTCAGTATATTAATACTATCTAAGATGCATCTTGTTTATGATCATTTATCACCTATAATAAAGAATGTTGAATTTATGGAATATCACACATGCATCCTTCCTGCCCCACCCCCAAATTATCTTCTATCTCAAAAAATAGTGTGGGAAATCCTTGAAGGATTCAAATTAGGTAAGACCACAAAGGGGAAAAAAATAACAAGAATAATTTTTCTAAAAATCTGATTCAAGTTCAATGATTAATACTTTACATTGTTAATCACAGCTGGTTTATAAATCCCAGTTTAATTATTCTGTAATGCTTACAAATCTTATAAAATAAAGTTAGTAAACTTCATTCTCAGTGATAATATTTTAATTAAAAAACAGCATGTATAAAATAAAAAAATATCCTGTAATAGCTGATTTTAAAGAAAATCAAGTGATGAAAGAAAAGCACTTAAGCTCTTTCATACACTTACCTGGAATAATCATAAAGAACCCTTCTAGATACTCAAGACTAGTAACATTGATATATATTTTAAACTATGCTTGAATTTTTACAAATAAATACAGGGTAAGCCATATTGCATAGGTGTGTGCTTTCTGTCTGTGACACCAACGTGGCACTCGACATGTTTTCACAGTCATAGCAGGGATATCCATTTATGAAACAATTTCTCAATGAACTTGCCACAGCAAGGGAAATTAATTTCACTTAAGTTAGAAAAACTGTATTTTTGTGGATGGTAGATGTACAATTGATGCTTTTTATGCAGAAAAGTTGCAGTGTTTGCCAATATTGCTGGCAGTACTAATTATGAAACAGTTTTAACTATGGGGTAGTTAGAGCCAGCCAATCACAGTGCAAATGTTTCCAGCAAATAGGACTGGGAGGAATATTTTGGTGTAAAAGTATCACTGGAATTTGTTCAGGCAGTCAACACTACAGTTAGTAAACACATTTGAAAACAAGTATTAGAATACCACAAGCCATTTAAAGGCTGAAATCCTGTACAATCCACCATAGCTTTTTGGGTTGTTTTCTTCAGACATCACAAACTGTCAGAGAACAAAGATTTGCACTTAGGGTACAATTTCTGCCCTTAATCATCACTGTAGCTTCTAACTTACTAATTACAGTTATAAATTTCTTAGTAGGCTGCTGCTGCTGCAAGAGAGAGAAAGCTTGAGAATGTGGTTAAAAAAAAAAAAAAAAAGAAAGCTTTCTGTCCAAAGATGAACTGTAACTCTTCCATTTATTGCCACAATTGAAAAGGTATATTTCCAATCATTTTCCGTGGGTCTGTTTTTGCTTACTGTGATAGGACTTCATCCCATCTCACTTGAATTGCAATTTAAGCAAAGCCTTGCTCTTTTCTGACTGAATTCAACATGCATAAAGAATTTTATGGCTTGGATCCTATGGCTCAAAAAGGTTTGGAACATAGCAAGCAGCATCTATTTAAAAAAATCCCAGGGTTGCAAAACATTACAAATTGACTTTTGCAGACTTGGACTGAAGACATTATAAAAGACAAACAAAAAAGAGGTGATAAGACTCAACTGCATGATCATCTATTATACCAGTATGCACTGAAATTTATTTTTATAAAGCTCTGCAGATATTAAACCTTTTCACCAGCTAAAGTCATGGAAAAGCTCTCTTTAAGGCAGAAAATATTTAAGAAAGGTAAAGTTACCTTTATTTTTATTCTTTGTACCTGTAAATCACTTATGTAGATTTTGTTACAATTTCAAAAACATAGTGTCCTGTTAACATGTTTCTTAAATTAAGCCACTAAGTTTTCTTATTCACTGTGGAAGACATTCATCAAAAGGCCATCAAATATTTTTACAATCAAAAAATGTAGCCCCAGTATAGGAAAAAAAAATTAGACCTTTTTTCCTTTTTAAGACTGTTGAAAAAAAATGTATAGAAGGTAAACAGTAAAAAGAAATAAAACTTAAAACCTTATCAATTTGCTGTAAAGAGATCAGACACAGAGAGTAGACCATGGCAACACCCTCTTCCCCTGGATCCCTATCCCTCACTTTGCCGCCCTCAGTATGCATTTTTTCCTGACTCTCTTCAGTCCTTCTTCAGCCATGGGCTGAACATATTTGGCGTCTTGAACCAAATACTGGTATAAGAACAGGTGGTGATTTTTTTCCAGTGCAATGCAGGCCCAGGACAAGGATGAAATGTAGGACATACAACTTATGCCCATTTCAAGGCTTCCAGTTAAGCTTAGCACATAGCAATACTGCAAGTAGAAATGATTAAATAGATTTTTTTTCCTAGTATTACAGACAGGTATTGCAGCTGGGTTACTGAAAATAAACCCCAGTTCCACCCCAATCCCTCAAACGAGTCACAGCTGTGGTTAACAATGATTCATTTGCATTTTATTATTTCACCAAGAGAAGAAACAGAAGTTGTCTGGTTTTCTTCACACCAACCAAGAATTTCGCATTTTAAAGTTTGGGATGTATTCCATAATGAGCTGAATCAAAAATCTATTTGAAAAATATATATTTATATAAAAAAAAGATTCAGGTTGCACATAAAACATCAATCGATAGGTTTCTTCTTTGATTCCATGTTGCTGGAAAAAGTTTAACCAAGCTTGCATGCTAATTTGTCCTTAGTTGCAAGTATTACAGGCAATTTCATACTTTGCCTACTGAAAGGATAACCCTTCTTCGACACAATCAGAACTCAACAGTGATTCAGAAGCAACATCCTATCCTTAATACTGTCCGTTTTGAGCCATCAACATGAAAATCCTTGATAAGGTTGAGAAGATGTCGCTAGGAATCAATTAATTGATGTACCTAAGAGTGCCACAATACTATTTTAAGTTTTTTTTTCTTTTTTTGCACCATTGATTGATTTTTAAAAATCCACGTTTATTTTTCCTTCCGTTCAAAGTGTTCTATATAATGACACTGACTCCTTGAGACTGTCATTTTGAGTCTTCTTGCTTCACCTTGCAGGATGCTCACACATCCCCTCCCCACCCTTTTTCTGCCTTGAATTCATTAAAAGCATTGCTCTGTCATAGATTCATACGCAGGTGCTCTGGCCGTTTGGAGATCATGGGAAAAGCTTGTTTTTTGTATGGCCCGGAGTTTGGCTGTCGTATTGGAAGTGGTGCTGATGCTTCCCCACTCATTGTCACATCCATCTGCTCTACTCCACTCGTTTCCATTGGGTATTCCACAGGTGTTGGAGGATTTACTGTGCTGGTTGAAGCACCTCTTCCCCAGAAATCCCCAGGAGAAAATTTGACCGGGCTTTAAGACAAGGAAGAGCTATCATTCATTTATCTCAAAGATCATCTCAACAAGAAATAATTCCCTTACATTTAAAGAGTGTGGGGTAATATGACATTTATGTTCATTTAATTTTATTTTTGTGTGGGTTAGCACAAAGGCAAAAACTGAGGCATCTCTCCCCTAGACTAACTGCTAGCATTTCCTAACTGGTCTCTTTACATCTACATTTGCTTTCCTATAACTCTCAATGATATTTAAAAAAAAAAAAATTATTTTATGCCCCGCTTAAAACACTGCTGCACTGCATTTAAAATAAATTACTTTTCCAAACCTGTGCCATCTCCTCCTCACTTACCACACTTCAGGAACACTGACCTCACTTTTATTCCCAAGAAAGGCCAATTTTTTTCCTTCCTGAGGGCGTTTGCACTTGCTGTTCTTCTGCCTGTAGTACTCTTGTATCTCCTATTTTTCGTTTCTCTCCATTCCTAAATGTTACTTCACCAAGGAGGCCTTTCTCTGACCACCATGAGTTGTTACTCTCTGTTCTCTACCACTGCACTCTTTCTTTTCTTTTATATAGACTTGGCACTAGTTGTATTACATGTTGTTTTGTGTGTACTTCTTTGTTTATTGTGAATTTCTACCACTAAACTGTAAGCTTCATCAGGACAGGGACAATTCCTGTGTTAATCATATGTGTTCCCAGCATCCAGTACAACTCCTGGTGCAGGATAAATGTTGAATGAATGTATAAAAGGGATATTTGTCAGTGTAGCAGCTTGCTTTAGGGAGGGAAGGTAAACTATAACATTGTCACAAATTAGTCACAGACTAGTCACTTGCAATATAAGGTGCAGATGCTGTGTTTATGTCAACCAAAGAGAATATGACATATCTTTCATTTATGTAACCTGCCAAAAGTAATGCTCTTCTAGGTTAAAAAAAACACAACAAACAAAAAAAACAGTGAAATTAACAAAGTCTGAAATACCTGACAGGTGTTCGTGGGCTGCCAATAAATCTTCGAGGTGATCGGATTTTTGGTTCAAAGGAAAACTTTTCTTTCACACTTTCAAGTACAGATGGAGCCACATATGTAAAACCCTGAAACAAAGCAACAGTGGACTACAGAATGGTACCTTCTCATATACATTGAAGAAATGTTCAGTCTCTGCAACACCAACACAATGATGCACATATCAAATCACCTATCTGTATACTCTCAATCTCATTTCCACAATTTCCCCTATCTCATTTCCACACCTGTTAACTTCTTGCCAGCAATTTCTGGAGGCACAGACCTCAAGAAAGCAGAATTCTACTAAGCTCCATATGCCAGCAAATAAAATTCCACTCTATTGATAGGAGTAGGAAAATGTAGGCTTCACGTTAAGATGTTAAATGTAAAGAAAATTCTAGTGTATCCAGCCACATGCATATAAGCAACTAAGATTATCACGCCCCAAACAGTTTCTCATAATTAGGCCAAAGTAAACATAGAATTCTCTAACTTGGTGTCATGGATTGAACTGTGTCCCCCAAAAATGTATGTCAATTTGGCTAGGCTGTGATTCCCAGTATTGTGTGATTGTCCACTATTTTGTCATCTGATATGATTTTCCTATGTGTTGTAAATCCTACC
>NW_004443990.1:3367220-3395560 GCF_000243295.1 Trichechus manatus latirostris
CAGTATTGTGTGATTGTCCACTATTTTGTCATCTGATATGATTTTCCTATGTGTTGTAAATCCTACCTCTATGATGTTAATGAGGCAGGATTAGAAGCAGTTATGTTAATGAGGTAGGACTCAATCTACAGGTATAGGTTATGTCTTAAGTCAGTCTCTTTTGAGATATAAAATAAGTGAGTAGAGAGACAGGGGGACCTCATACCACCAAAAAAGCAGTGCCAGGGGCAGAGCGTGTCCTTTGGACCCGGGTCCCTGCACTGAGAAGCTCCTAGACCAGGGGAACATTGATGATAAAGACCCTCCTCCAGAGCCAACAGAGAAAGCCTTCCTCTGGAGCTGATGCCCTGAATTTGGACTTCTAGCCTACTAGACTGTGAAAAAATAAACTTCTGTTTGTTGAAGCCATCCACCTGTGATACTTCTGTTATAGCAGCACCAGATAACTAAGACACGTGGCATGTGTGATCTTTCAGGTTTTTTATGTCAACGATTGGACGTAATTTGGTATTTTCTTAATAAGGGTCAGCATTACAAAAACTATCAATTATAATACGCAAAAGTACAGTTTTGTTAGCTTTAGCGTTCTCTCTCACCGAATTTTTGTTTCTTGCTGTTAAGCTACCAGCTATCATTTCTCTTGCTGTCACTATTCATCCCTTTAATAGTCCACCCCATCTTCCTCTTCAAATTTATTATTCTAGTTATGTATGAGCTCAGCATTACAATTTCCATGGTCACTATGAGTTATAGTAAATAAGACTGAATAAGGCTCTGGGTGAAGTCCTGAAGAGTGAGGTGCAATTCTGTAGTGCATATGCTTTGTGAGTTATATGTGGACCTCAGAGGATATTTCCCCATGTCTTCTAGTGGGTTAAAGCTGTAACTACCAAGAGGACGAGGCTGTTCCTTAATCATGTTTGAATTTCTTCTCATTCTGTATATGGAGCATGACAATAGGAATTTAAATTTTCTTGAACTAAAGTTGCTAGAACCACAATCTTCAAGTAAGTGGGATGTTACTATTTCTGTTAATCTTTAAAGAGATTCACTTTATATACAGAATTCTACATAAGACCTAACAAGCGAGTTCTTGGGTCTACTAGTTAGCCAATTTAAGTAATTATGAAAAGCTCAATAATAATTTAACTGGCAATGAAAGCTTAACTGTATAACTTTTGCCACCACAACTTTGTATTTCTTTGTAGCTGGTTAAAATGCTTCTAGACTGTTTTTATGGGGGAAAAAATCATCAAACTAGTTGGAACTCTGCAATGCCCAACTGAGGTAAAAAGGTCTCCCTGTTAAATCAGTTTTTTGAGTGTAAATTCCACATCAGTAATACACAAGAGAAAAAGAGAAAGCAATGCCATAATCAAAGCCATTCATGCCTGCTTTCCTAACTGCGCGTGAGGGATTTTACTAAGGGAACTACGGTGACATTGTATCTTGTACACATCAAACTTAAATGAATTTAACTACATGCACTCATTCTTTCATCTCTTACGTAATTAAAATTGTAAAATTATATTTTGCATAAATGTTCTATTCTTATATATTACTGTGTAATCATACGTTTATACAATTATTCCTATTCAGTGTTATTTACTTAAAACTTTATTGTACTCTGGTGCTTTAAGGGTAATTTTGAGTATACACAATTTTTACATTCATGCTAACTTTAAAACTTATCTCCTTCCATTAGATACAACATTACTGTGTGTTATACTGTGAGTAGTATGAACTAGAAGTTCGAGAATGAAGTTAGTAATGCTTCTGTGGCAAATCCAGTGAACTCAGAAACAAAATAAATAGGGAAAAAAATACCCAAAGGATTACTTTTCCCAGAAGATTATTCCATTCTCCCTAGAGATAGTCCAAAAGAAATGACAAAACAAAAGACACATTATGAGGTGGATGTTCATGTGAGACATAAGCCTAGCAATAAAAATAAATGTAAGAAATGATACTTGGGCAAAATAATATGCCCATCTGATATAAAGCTATCATTTTTGCTGATCAACATCTTGAAAACTTGGCTTTTCAATCTGTGAAAATAAGCTATAAATCCAAACAGATGCTTCTACAATGAGAATTAATTTATTTACTATCACACATGAACGAATATATTTTGATATCAAATACTGACAATTAAGCAGGCTAAAAGTCCCCTAGCAGACTTATCTTAAGAATACCATAAATCTGTAGCTGTTTCAAGAATTAAACAGTTAAAAAACAGAGAGCTCCTCTTCCCCCACTGCTATGGCAGGGTGGTTTTTGGTTAAGGTCCTGAGCCAAACATGCTAAGTCAGTAGCCCAACTAAAAAGGAATCATATACTCCAAAGAATCATAAACACCTACTCTGATTGCTAAAATGTAGTGTTGGATCATGAAAATCAATTTTGTAGGTACCAGTGGTTAAGGGGGTGGTTTTAAAAAACAAACAAAACAAAACACCTCAGGTTACTTATATGAACTACAAAGCAAGCAAGCTGATTTCTCTTATGAAAAGGCCCAACCTCACACTAGATTTTCCCATAGCTACACAGAAATCCTTTCTTTCACTTACCAGAAAAACCTGGTTGGCACTTTCACTGAGAGTTGAGTCATCTGGGCTGTCAACAGGTGTCTGACGTGTAAACTTTGAATCAAACTGACTCACATCCTCTTCAGATTGCTTTATAAAAACAAAATGATTAGAAAATAATTAATGGTCTACATTAAGCATATCAATCAAATGCATTGCATGCATTACAGAAAGCTCTAGATAGAGCTCTTTCATATGGTTTGGCTGTAATGAAGTATCAAAACAGTCTTAGCAGGCACATACTGAAAAATAAACGCTGGTGGACAGTATTTAGGGTCAATTTACATCTTCAAATGTTAAATATGCATTAAAATAGATTTTAGTACACAGTATCATTCCTATTAAAAATATGAATATCAAATTTCCCTCCTCATAAAGTTTCATTTTCCTAGTCTACTGGCTAAATCTCTTTTTGGAGAAAATTTGCTCATGTGGCCACTGCAGGTCTGCAACAAACCTATGAAAACCACTGAAGCAAAATTATAACACAAATCACATTTGTAAGATGCTACAGTTAAAGTTTCTTCCCTTATTTCATTCATTTAGATTTCATTCATTTAGCTTTTTCCAGGTGCAAAAATAATATTCTAAATGAATATATTTTCTTGTGGAAGAATATTATCACCTAAATTCTATCTACCAGATTGGTTTCTTTAATTCCTTCTCTTTTTCTCAGTATATCTAGTTAGACTCTTGGGTCAGACACAGGAAATAAATACCAATTTGGAAAAACTAATTTAATACTAAAAAATTACCACATTAACCTTAGTCACAAAATAATCTACTGAATAAAACATTCAGGACATAAGAACAATGATCGACCCAGTAGTGCTGGGCACTCCTAGAGCCAGACTGTGATCTCTAAATTCCATTTCTCACTAGAAAGAATCAGGACTCCTTAGAGAAACGGCTGATTTCAGCTATGGGTAGGAAATATACAAGATGAGCACAAAATATCAGTTTCCTTGTTTTGCTCTCTGGTACAGCATCAGACTATTGTGGTCATGTCAAAAGGACTTAGGAACCAACATGAAGCAGTAGCCACTGTCCAAAGATGGGAAAAACTGAAGCATCAATAAAAACAACTGCAATATACTGAGATATAAATACACACACAAATGTTAAAATGCATGAATTGATAATGATATTAAAAAAAAATCAATTCATTGGTTAATTTCGGAAAATGCTAGGAAAATCATTATTTTGAAAACTGGAAAAAATCATTTATCCCACCTTTCCTGTGTGAACTGTACCTAGGTAACTAAGCAATTGATGAAAGAAGTTTCTACACAGAAGAATTCCAATGAATAAATAATGAGTATCAGTATTAGAATAAGACTATTTTAAAACCCCTAATAAAATGATGAAACTAGGCCAGAGTTTCTCAGCCTTGGCACCACTGACATTTTGGACTTGATAATTTTTTGTTGTAGGGGCTGCCCTGGCATTGTAGGATATTTAGCAGTATCTGTAGCCTCTACCCCCTGGATACCAACAGCACCTCTTCCCCAAGTTGTGACAACCAAAAATGTCTCTGGATATGGCCAAATGTCCTTTAGGGGGCAAAATCACCTCTGGTTGGAAAATCACTGATAGAGACAAGGTTCAATGATAGCTAACATCACTGGATGAAATATAACTACACATTATGCCTCTAGATCGAATTATACAACACCTAAAGTTTAATCTGAACTGGATCATGCCTCTAGATCTAACTACTAGGTTTTTGAAAATACAGGAACAGATGAACATAGTCGATGGCACCATACGGATAATGAGCAAAATCAAAATATGAGCAACTCCACAGGACAAACCATCCATTTCTTCAACAAATCCATGGGGTGGAGGGGGGGAATTGGAGGAGGAAATCTATAAATGAGAAGAGACTTAAAAGACATAGTAACCAAACTATGTATAGACTTTGATTTAATCCTTATTTAAACAAACAGGAAAGAAGGAAGAAAAACAATTGGGGAAATTGTCAACTTTTTAAGTGTGATGATGGCATGGTAGTTATGTTTATGTTCAAACAAGATGAGTTGATGATTTTGAAGCTGGGCAGTAGGTACATGAGGGTTAATTATTCTCCTTACAATTGTGTATGTTGAAATTTGAAAGCAAATTACCGTGTGCTCTAAGACAAATAATAACAATAATCATCATCACCCTCCTCCTCTTCTTCCTCCACTTACATCCCAAGAAATGAAAAAAGAAACTATATTTTCTCCAATTCTGAGGTGGGAGAAAGACAAGAAGTAACACACTAACTCATTTACTCATAAACACATATTCTATATTTTGAAGAAAAAATTACCAGAAAATCATCACCCCATCTGGAGCAAGGGAGAATGAAGAAAACCAAAGACACAAGGGAAAGATTAGTCCAAAGGACTAATGGACCACAACTACCTCAGCCTCCACCAGACTGAGTTCACCACAGCTAGATGGTGCCTGGCTACCCCTACCCACTGCTCTGACAGGGATCATAATAGAGAGTCCCAGACAGAGCTGGAGAAAAATGTAGAACAAAATTCTAAGTCACAAAAAAAGACCAGATTTACTGGTCTGACAGAGACTGGACAAACCCCGAGAATATGGCCCCTGGACACCCTTTTAGCTCAGTAATGAAGTCACTCCTGAGGTTCACCCTTCAGCCAAAGATAAGACAGGTCCACAAAACAAAATGAGACTAAAGGAGTACACCAGTCCAGGGGCAAGGACTAGAAGGCAGGAGGGGACAAGAAAGCTGGTAATAGGGAACCCAAGGTTGAGAAGGGGAGAGTGTTGACATGTCGTGGGGTTGGTAACCAATGTCACAAAACAGTATGTGTGCTAATTGTTTAATGAGAAGCTAGTTTGTTCTGTAAACTTTCATCTGAAGTACAATAATAAAAAAAAAAAATTACCAGAAAATCAAAATTTAAAAGGTGGTTGAATTAATTTTAAGCGAAGCAAAACAGAACACTCAACTACTTGAAGTATTTAAGTGTCACAGGCAACCAACGTTATATTAAAAAATAGTTAATACGTCAGTAACTGCTGCTGGCACTAGTTCTTGAAAAGACTGTACAGAATTAAGATTCTGACAAGAAGAGAGCAGGCCAAAGTTTTAACTTAATAAATATAATGCTTCAGACTGCTCTGAGCTTTTCTTAATCTAAAAAAGTACCAAACCAAACATCAAACCATTGCTGTCAAGTTGTTTCCAACTCATTGCAAGCAGACAGAGTAGAACCTCCCCATAAGGTTTCCGAGGCTGTAATCTCTATGAAAGCAGACTGCCACATCTTTCTCTCACGGAGCTGTTGGGGGGTTCGAACTGCCAACCTTTCAGTTAGTAGCACAGAGTTTTAACAACTGTGCCACAAGGACACACACACAAACACACACACACACACACACACACACACACACAAAAAGTACCAGGTCCCTCAAACTATATGCTTTCACGTATACCTACCAACAGAGGTTTAAAAGGGGGCTCCACTTTCCGAGCCAGTAGTTCTTCCCAGTTAATGTGTCTGAAGAATGGATGAGCCTAGAAAAAAAGAGCAGGAAGAAAAATCAAGGAAACAGACTTTACTGGATTGAGAAATTAACTGCTAAATCATAAATCACAAAATAAACTAAACTTATAAGCAACTACATACATCCCTCACAAATACATAAAATTAGCATTATCTTCCCCTAAAACATCAAATGTGCAAATCCCTACCTGAACTTCTCCAGCGTCCCCAGGACCAGCTCCAAGACGAGAAGCAGCATTTCTTTTTAGCAGCTTTAGAGAAGAAATAAATAAACTGATAACTTTAATCAAATTCATTTTTCTTTTTCTTGTTAGAGTTTGCTTGGGTACTTTGCCTCGAGAAAATACAATTTACTAATTACTACTAAATACTGTTTGGGAATTAAGAGAAAAGAAAATCTTTAAACAAATTTGTATTTTGCCTTCAAAAATTGCAGGCTTCTCTTGTTCAAGATCTGTGTATGATTCTGTATTCAAAATGTATGTTAAATTCTATCTAGCTAACTCCTAGCAGTTGAGGCCTACTTAAGAACTCTACCTTTTTAAGCAGATCTCTGGCTTCTTGTGTGAGGTAGGGAGGCAAATTGAGTTTACACTTGAGGATTTTGTCAATTGTTTTCTTTCTATTCTCCCCAGTGAATGGAGGCTAAGAGTAGAAGAGAATGAAAAAGAATTAGCACATAAAAAAACAAATTTTAAAAACACATTATACCATTCCTGAATTAGTCAATTATATATGGAAATAAGAAATGTATGCTGTGAAACAGGCTGACTACTAAAGACTTGTAGTTTTTAAGCAGCGAGATAGAGCAAATAGCAAAGTCTTGGAAGGAAGCCTGGGTTTCCATCATTAACTTGCTGTATTATAAAGGGTGAGTCATGTGATTTTATGCATCAATTTCTCCATTTATAAAATAGGGGCAATATCTATTCTACATCTATTTCACAGGACTGCCATGACACAGATCATGTAAGTGAAAATATTTATAAAAGTATGGGATGCCATATAATCATAAGGCATTATTGGCATTAATTCTTCATAACAAATCATTGCGCTTTGAAAGTACTTTGTTTGGCAACATTCTAAATAAGCAGAGGGAAGGTCTCTTGCTATAGTGATTTAATAACCACTCAGCACAGACCATAATACATGCAGCTTTTAACTGTGCACCTACTGCTCCAGTCAGCATGTCATACATTAATGCTCCCAAACTCCACCAATCCACAGCACGATTATGGCCACTTCTCATCAAGATTTCAGGGGCCCTACAATGAGAAAAATAATATGCCTAAAAAATTCACCCACTTGCATATCACCTGAATTAGAATTTTAAAAACAATATATGGAGCCAAATGGTGCTTCATATAACTTAGCACATGATTACTTAAGCAGGTAAAAGTTAGCTATTACCCCCGAACCAGACATATTTATTTCAACACACAGCTCACATGTATTCTATTGTTCCACAAAAAGTGTGTGTGACTGTTCCATCATGAATAGATTCTTTGCATAGTCCAAAGTCTGTTAGTTTCACATGACCTACAATGAAAGATTACAACATGGTTATTCTGAGAATTCTAAATATGTGCAGTGTTTGAACATATCACATAAAACAATAATTTATCCTTCCACTTAACTTTTCCTGTCTTAAATTTTTTTGACGAGGTCAAGAACTAACAAGATGCCATTCACAGAATGAGATGTTAAATCTTTAAGGCTAGGGCAGAGTCATCTTTTGCTAATGACATGAACTAGTAAGGGGAAAATAAAGACAGAGAAATAAGTAAAACAGCTTGTTTAAGGCTTCACCTATAGCTAGGAAAAAAAAAAAAAAAAGGCACAATCTGGAACATTATACTAGCCTCAGTTATCCATATACCATTTTCTGTCCAAGAGCTCAAAACAGTTACAACCTCACACATCATTCTGTAGACATCTAAGAATCTACAGCTGCTACCAGCCCCCTAGATACCCTAGACGGATGGCTGCTCCTTTAGGGTGTGAGTGAGCTGCCTAGTCTACATAGCTTGGATGATTCAAGTATAAATCAAAGTGTCTGGAGCAGCATCACCTGTAGTCAAGGCTGAGACAGAGAAGTCCTGGGGGAAATTTTATTAGTTCTTGATGAAGTCTTGTTTAAGTATACAGACCCTACTAAATATACTTTTAAACAAAGGTATAACACTGTACTTCAGATATATAGCTTTTATCACCATGAACTGTGACTTAAGAGTTCTTAAAACACCTTAAAAAGTCACCTATAACAAGTTAGTTTATTCTGCCAAATGCTACCAGTTTAGACAAAGAAACTAAATTGCTATATGGCAAGGGACCATCTCGGATCCAGAAAGTGAAAAACTCACTACCTTACACAAAGAACATTTTAGTTCAGGTTTAGTTTTACTAAATTGTTATTAGATGTCCAGTGGTACAACAACCCCAGGTATCCCACTATTGCAGGTTCACTTCAAAGAAAAGAAAAGGCAATGACCCACTGATTCAAGTGTAAGTGTCTACTATACACTGACATAGAAGAAGAAATGTGATCTTTATTTTCAAAGAAGCACCTGACACATTAAAGCTTATAGGTCAGAAAGTTAACTCGTCACTGCCCAAATCTGTCCTTTGCCTTAATTCAGAATTACACAGAGGTGGGGGGAGGGCAACAGAACTAGGAGGGAGACACACAGATTCCCATAACATAGAACTTAAAGTTAAGTACATAATTTCTCCTTAAAAACATACAACGATTCAGAACATTATACTAGCCTCAGTTAACCAAATACCATTTTCTGTCCAAGAGTTCAAAACAGTTACTACCTCACGCATCATTGTGTAGACATCTAAGAACCTGCAGCTGCTACCAGCACCCCATATACCCTGGATTGATGGCTGCTTCTTTGGGGTGTGAGTGAACTGTGAAGGCTACACAACTAGATGATTCTAGCATAAACTGAACTGTCTGGAGCAGAATGGAGTTGTAGTCAAGGCTCACTCTGCTGTATCTATTGTTGCACAGGATACTAGTCTCACTGATGGTTATGTTTGTAGTGGCAAACAAACAGGAAGAATAAACTGATGCTCACTAAGCATTTTATTTCCAAGGCTGAATCAAATACTTTGGTTCAATTCCAATCCTGTCTTTTTTCCAGTATTAATAAAATTAATCATAAGAAGTATCACTTCTAATATTTACAACATATTTATCATTAAAGAAAACTCAATTCATATAGGTTAAGATTCAGTTTCCAATTTAGAGAACAAACCAAGACTGTGTTTGGGCTGGCTTTTGGATCATCACACTTTATGTAAGGATTTCAAAAGAATGACCAGCTATAAAAAGAAAGGATTAAATCAAAAAAGGCGGTTGAGTGGCCAATTATCGTCAACACCGTTTAATCTCATCAATCATTCAAGGACCTAAAGTATCACGATGCCATAAATTCTAAGAGAAAATGTATAATAATAGACAGATGAATATAGGGCTTTGAAAATGGCCATGACCTGTGTGGGAGGATTTTAAGATGATTATTTACTATAGAATTGTTTACGGTATATCTCCACCTTGGTGATTAAGCATGATATTCTCCGGCTTCAGGTCTCTGTAGATGATCCCCTTTTGATGTAAATGCCCCAAAGCCATGGAGATTTCTGCCAAGTAAAAGCTGGAAACAAAAGTGATTTAATAAAATTAAAAAGAGTCATCTACTCAAAGCAGCTTATGTATGGAGCAAAATTCCTTGAAAGAAACAGACATGCACCAAAGACCAAATTAGTGGGAGGCGGGTTTGGGAATGGGGGAAAGAGATGGCATAAATTGCTGCCCAAAGGCATAGAAACACTTGTTTCGCTCATTTTAGTGAAACTATAAAATGATTTATTTCATCTTTAGAACATACTGCTAAAATTGCAAAGTTCAGAATATGCCAAACTGTCACTGGTCATGTTTTGTTCTGTCTGTGCAGGCATTAGGCCAATAGTCATTGAGGTCAAAGCAAATTTCTCCCATCCACCCCCAATTTTAAAATCCCATAGGAAATAGGAATTGTTATTCACAGAGATCAAGTCTTGGTTTCGAAAGATATTTTATAACCTGATCCTTAGAAGCCCACTCATCCCTTACTTAATCCAGCTGCATATTTATATACAGCTTATGCCCACAGTATCTACCCCCCTCTTGCCAGCCAGCCCACAACTATAAACTGTGTGACACTCAAATTTATCTACCTCAAAAGAATAAAGGGCTGAGTCAACCCTGTCTGGATTCGAAAAGCACAAGCAATACTGGCTGCATAACAATGTTGCAATCCTGCAGATTACTCCAGGATGGAGAGGGAGTGTCCTAGAGGACTGAGGCAGTTTCACAGCCAGCACCACCACAAACAGCCTCCAACAGGGCTCAGAGAGCCTCCTCCAAAAAAGGGCACTTCATCCCTAAGGCTCTTAAATGCAGCTTCTGTGTTAGAAAAGGCCTGAAATCAAACAATGGAATGCAGTTTGGTAATTAAGATAGTAAAACATTAAAGTGTTGTTTTCTATTTAATTAATGTGTAGGATAAACTGATTTATTGTTACCCAATACTGTCACCTCACAAAAGGATGTGTCTGTTTTTAATTTGAAGCAAATGCTATTTAAGAAATATGAGAGTAGATCCCATCCTGGCCATATAATCAATCCACAGAGGATGTATGCAGGCTTCTCCCCTCCCTAAGACTGTGCCTTGGGAACTGGAAAGTCTGAAAAAAGAGATGATTTCTGATACTTTCCACCCTTCCACACAAAGTTGTACTGGAAAGTCCACTCACCCACAGCCAAGGCTTACCAATTCAGGGAAAGAAAGCCTCATTGAGAATGGTTCTGCTAGCAACAACTGGTGTGAAGAGTGCTCCACCCAAGGTCTGGGGGCGAAGGGATGATGTGACTTCCAAAAGCTGCCCAGTCCCAAAGCTGCTTCTCCCTCTTGAAGTCCTGAGTGACTGACTGGCCTCAGAACAATTTATTGAATCATGTGGCTGCCCAGTGTTCAGAATGAAGCTTTGCTTTTAATTATATGAATCATTACCTGAATCCATGCAACCATAAAAATTTCACTTACCAAGCTGTGTCTTCCATAAATATTCCCTCTCTTTCTAACTGCATAAATAGTTCTCCTCCTTTAAAGAAAAAGAAAATGCATTAGAAATAAAACAATCTTTATTCCCAAGCCACTTCTAATGAGAGGGTTTGTTCTTTCCTTCTAACCACAATTAAAAAACCAATAGCCCCTTAAAAATAAAACACAGGTCCCGAGATAACAGGTTTTAAAATTAAGTCCTCAGGATTCTATTTTTAGCACATTCTTATTCTTATGTGAAATATATAAGCTTAAAAATTAAAACTGGCTTGAAAACATCAAAATATTTGTAGATTCCAGACTCGAGTTTAAAAAAATGAACAAATCCTGAATAAAGTCTCCCTGACGTCTTACCCATAAGTGGACAAACATTAGTATACAATTAAACCAGCCTTGCAAATTAGGGAATCTCCATATTCCATATGTTTAGGACCTGTAAATAAACTGGATGAGACTACAAGAAATCTGGCAGCAGCCTTGTAAAAAGCATGGCACAACTGGAGTATCAAATTAAATAATGATAATAAAGAATTATATCCCACAGAATAATCTTAGATTTCATGAATCCACAGTGATGCAAATAAATCAATAGATAAATTAATTTTTTAAATGTAGGGGAAGGGAAAGTTCTTCCTTATAGTAGAATGCCAAGTAATAAATGGAGGAGGCATGATGGAATAAGAAAAATCGCTTGGCAACTAACATAGTTAATTGTTTCAGGCAATAATTAATGGGTGCTAAAACTGACTGTAAAGGTTCAATGAGAGATGAATATTTACATAGTCTCAAAGATTCTCTTCAAAAGATACTTATTAATTACAAAGGGAAAAACAGAAACTTTATCATGGAGAAAACTGGCAAATACTGCCTTATCCATGTGATCAAAGTTAACATCACTAGTAAAGGGATAAAGATATAATGTAACTCCTGATCGATGCACTGAGGACATAGTATCACTTGATTCTACCAAAAATGCGTGATGTTTCATGAGAAAACATCAGACAAATCGAAACTGATGCACACTGTACAAAATAACTGGCCTGTACTCTTCAAAATGTTAAAGTCATGAAAGACAAAGACTGAGGAACTTTTCCAGATTAAGGAGACTAAAGAGATATATTATTATGCATCAGTGTTAATTCTCTAATTTTTATAATTGTAGCCACACAATTATGTAAGACAACGTCCTTGATTTTAGAAAATATATACTGAAGTATTTCAGTGTATAGGGAAATCATGCCTACAACTCTCTCTCAAACAGTTCGGAAAAACCTATGTGTGTGTGCTGTATGTATATGTACACACATATATACATACATACTTATACACAGAGACAGGAAGAGAAAGGATAAAGAAAAACTAATGTGGTAAAATGATAATATTTGGGGAACGTAGGTGAAAGGTATATGGGAATTCTTTGTACTATTCTTTTTGTGTAAGTCTAAAATTACACCAAAATAAAAAGTTAAAAGAAAAAAATGGCAACATTCACAAAAAAGTTACTAAATTCTGCAGTTTTCTGTTCCATTTACAGCTATTGTGAAATTCCTGTTTCTCAGAAAGCTCCAGTGTGTTTGTTGGAAAGATACCTGTAACCTATAAATAACATAGAGAGTAACAGGTTCCTAGGAGGTGGGAAGCACTAGAATATGTGGACAATTCTCAATGTAAACTACATGCCCTACCAACGAGGCTACATTAAACCAACAGTTGTTCAGTTTAAAGATGCAACTGCAGTATCTTAAACAACACTCTCAATAAGGTTTTCCATTTCAGTGTAGGAAGGAATACTTTGACGGTTTTATTTGAATTATAATAGCTTATTCCTCCTAGAGTCCATCTGATGGCTCTCCATCAATTGTTTTTATTTTGTTAAGTGATGACAATAGGATTAAGATACAATTTTACACATAAAATCTTTAAAGTTTCGTTCATATTTATCTGCGAACAGAAACCTGGTTCACATTTTATTTCTTATTTAAATGTATTCATCAGTTTTAAGAAGAATTTGATCACACTGGGAGAAGAAAATTTTTCCATTGGAAGATAATATTTTGACCCAGTTTCTGGAGCAAATGCAAATAATTATACCAAACTATGTGTACTGACCGCTGAGATACTCAAGGATGAGGTAGAGTTTTCCACCAGTCTGAAAGGCATAAATTAAATCCACAATGAAGGGATGTTTTACTTCCTCCAGAATATTCCGTTCTGCTTTTGTATGAGCTGTATCTTTAGCATTTCTTACTATCATTGCCTAAAAGAAAACAGATGATCTATAACAACAAAATAGTAGACATTTTTATTCTACAGTAACTGGGAAATCTATTTTGTGCTTTTCTTGCCAGTACTGAATTATTAATCATACTTTCCACAAGAAATTGAGATGGGTAATGGAAGATGTTCACTTCTTATACACATCTGGGCTGTTTGGTTTTTTTGCAAAGAATATTTAAATGAAAACCTAAAGATTCATATTTTTAATAATCTGTAAGTAGATCAAGTTTATTCATATATTCACTAACTGTTGAGTGTTTACTTGCTCCAGACTCCGTGCCAAGAAAGAAGAACGAACAGAAGTCCCTGGTCCATAGGAGCCCACAGTCTCGGGACAAGTCAATGGAGGTAAGCACATGATGCTATGGGTCAACAGGAGAACTGCATCTAACCCGGCAAGAAGCCTTCCTAGAGATATTGACACGTAACCTGCAGCTTGAAAAGTTATTAAGATGAAAGCTGAGGAGTAAAGAAGGCATTAGAGTGCAAACGAGGAATGATAGGACACGTCTGGGGAATCTATTAGTAGTTCAATATTGTCAGAAATAGAGATTAGGCTAGAGAAGTAGGCAGGGGTCAGGAAATGGAAAGCCTGGACATCTAGGCCAAGGAGTTTCAACTTTAGTTTAGGGGCAAAAGAGAAATGTTGAGGTGAATAATATGAATAACCTTTGGTTTTAAGAAAGTTCTAGTAGCAGTGTGGAGTTTTAGGGAAGTAATAAGACCAGTCAGGAGGCTCGTATAGTAAACTAAGCAAGAAATAAGACCTGTAATAAAGAAAATGAAGGTAGGAAAAAAATGAAAGGGTATAGGCACATCATTAGCATTTGCTGACTAACTAGATATAAGAAGAAATGATGATACCCTGGTTTCTGCTTAAGTAATAGGATAGATAATGGTACCAATGAATAACAGGAAACAGAAGAGAAGAAAAAAGTTTTAGGAAAATAATGCATTGTTTTGAACATGTTAAGTTTAATTTCTAGGAAGCTACTGATGGTAAACCTTCAGTAATATGAAAAAGCACATATACAAGGTTACTAGCTGCAACGTTATTTGTAAAAGTAAACATTGGACACAGTCCAAATGCCCATACCTAGGGTATTGGCTAAAAACCTACGGAATTTATGTATAAAGAAACTATAAAAAGAATGCAGAAGATCTCCATGAAAATAAGGTTCAAAAGAGCATATATAATACAGCAACATATACAGTATGCTACCTTTTGTGTAAGAAAGAAGTAAGAATACACACACATACATATCTGCTTATATCTGCAAAAATGAACACAAGATAAGCCAAAAAGGTAATGACATGGAAGGGTAGGAAAGGGAATGGAACTTCTAAGTATACTTTCTGAATAAAATCTCGATGGTTTTATCATCCATTTTCTTGGTTAAGTCAAATATAACTATTGTGATTATAAAATGGAGCTTTCTGACTTTTGAACTATGTTAATATTTTATACACTCTAAAAATAAGATGAAATCAGTAAAAATTGGAGAAATAAAATTGAATATGACAAAAATACATAAATGTAATTGCATATTACATTGATAACTTTACCACCAAACCAAACCCACTGCCGTCAAGTTGATTCTGACTCATAGCAACCCTACAGGACAGAGTAGAACTGCCCCACGGGGTTTCCAAGGAGCGGCTAGTAGATTCAAACTGCCAACCTTTTGGTTAGCAGCTGCAGCTCTTAACCACTGCACCACGAGGGCTCCAAGTTTACCACAGAAGGAGAAAAAAAGATATTTATGTAACTTCAGACTACACACCCTTAGTAGCCTATATGTAAGCATAAAAAGAATTGCAAAGAAATCTTCAACCATATTTAGTAAGTTTGTAGCTGATAGCAGTATTAGTATTATACTTCTCAAACTATTATGCATGTATTGTAAAACTCAGCATATGAGCAAATTCACCACTGATGTTACCAAGGTTTTCACTGTGGGAAAATGTAGATGCAAATATGGAATGAGGGAAGAGGAAGAAGAACCCTGTGGATCTGGAATGGAACTGGGGTATCAATATGAACTCATAATTAAAAAACAAAAACTTCCTGGCTATGTCCCCTGAAAGAGCCAGAAATAATGACACCTTAGCAGCAAGAAGCATAGCTATCACCCAGGTCTTGGTTTTTAAGTACCATTCTCTATCAAAAAGAATCCAGGGTTCCTTGGAGAAATGGATGATGCTAGGCCAGGGTCAGGGAAAGTATAAGGTAAACCTGGAACACTCTATTGTACCACAAAGTAAGGAAGTACTCAAAAAAGAATCCACAAGTCCATACTGACTCTTTAAAAAAAATTAAATTAAAAACCTACAATAATTCTATGTACTTTTGCCTTAATATAATGCTGAGAAATAAAACTGTTTTGCTGGGAAAAAAATTAAATTAAAAAAGTGAGTATGAAAGTTCTTCTTTTACAAACAACGCCACTAATATAGAAAAGGAGACAAAAACAGAAAAATCTCCATTTTATAATCACCATAGTAATATTTAATTTAGGCAAGAAACAACAGATGAAATCATTAGGTAAAAGATTATTAGAGGATAGGATATCCACAGTCTCTAAATATCATTCCCTAGATAACTTATTAATTACCAAGGTATAAAGGTACCTATACAATGGAGAAATCTGGCGGACACCATCATAACCAAGTAATTAAATTTAACCTTACCAAATAATGGGATTTAAGGACATAAAATGTCTCCTGAGCCTGTACACTGAGAATATAGTGGCACCTATGTAAGATTCCTGCAAAAAGTGTTTAACCTAAATTTGAATTTTAAAAGTTTTCATAAGAAAACAATGAAACAAAACCAAATTCAGAAACAGTCTGTCAAACAACCGGCCTGAACCCTTCAAAAATGTCAATGTCATGAAAAAAGAGGGCTGGAATGGTTCTAGAGAAATGGACACTAAAGAGACATGACAACTAAATGCAATGTTTGATATGAGACTGAATAATGGATATTAAAAACAGAATAAAACGGCTACACAGGCTATTACACCTGGAGAAGTTTACATATGGACTATGTATTAGAAAACAGTACTTTCTGTCAGTGTTAAATTCCCAAGTGTGATACCTGTACTACGGTTATGTATGAGACTGTGCTTATTCTCAGGAGATAAATACTGAAGAACTTAGGGGCAAAATGCCATGATGTTTGCAACTAAATCTCAAATTGTACAGCAAGAAAAAATACACACACACACATCAAGAGAAACAAAGAAAATACAGCAAAATATTAACACTGTATTATTCCCACAACTTTTTGGGAAGTTTAAAAAATCTCAAAGATAACGTTATTTTTGCACCTTCTTGGAAGGTTTAAATTTTTAAAAATAAGCAATTGGGAAGAAGTCTGAGAAGCCAGGGCCTAAGAGATAAGATAAAAAATTAGTAAAGTGAAATCATAGAAGTCAAGGGAGCAGAGTTTCAAAATGCTGCAGTCAATAGCTTCAATGCAACAGAGAGGTAAATTAAGAATGGACTAAGTACGGATGGAGCAGGAGAAAGGTAAGAAGACCAGACTTAATGTTCTGAGACTAGAGGAACCCCGGAAAGCATGGTCCCTGGATTCTCTATCAGCCCAGAACTAGAACAATTTTCGAAGCCAACTCTTCAGACAGGGATTGGACTGGACTGTGGGACAAAAAGTGATACTCGTGAGGAGTGTGCCTCTTAGCTTAACTAGATACAAGAGACTAAACAGGCAGCTTCTGTCTGGAGATGAGATGGGAAGGCAGAGAGGGTTAGGAGCTGGCTGAATGGACACGGGGAATCAGGGGTGGAAGAGAGAAGTGTGCTGTCACAGTATGGGAAGAGCAATTAGGGTTACATAAGAATGTATGTATAAATTTTTGTATGGGAAAAAATTTTAAAAAAAAGAATAGACTAAGTAAAGGCCATTGGATGAAGCAATTAGAAGTTCAGTGTTGACTTAGGAGACAAGAGTCTCACTGAAATAGTAGAGTCATACGTCAAAATACAGTGAGTGAAGAAAAGAATAAAACATAAGACGAGATGGTAATGTGGACTACACTTCTCTCAAGAAGTTCAGCTATGAAGAGGCCAAGAGGGTGGTAGCTATAGGAGATCTCGAGTGAAGAATTTGTTTTGCTAAATATGGCAGAGACTTGAACATATTTAAAGAAAAAAATCAGAACACAGGATAGAAAAAGAGAGGATAAGTGACAGAGCACAGTACTGAATAGGAAGGGTAGGATTCAAAGCATAAAGAGAGGGATTAGCCATGGAAAGAAGGGGGAACCATCTTCCACTAAGACCAGACAGAAGGAAGTAAAGACAGGTGAAAATATAGATTAACATGGTACTGGGGGTAGGGACTGGAAAAGGAAGTTGAGGACAATCAGATCTGATGGTCTGAAAATACTATGTCAAGTAGGAAGAGAGGCAGTCTGCTAAAAGTAGAGGGACTGATAGGAAAGGCTCTAAATGGTTACAGAGAATGGAAGAAGTTGTTTAGGGACAGGTAGGAAAAAATTGTAAGTACTGAGGGCCTAAACAGGGACCATGAATTTGTACTGACAGAAACCTAGAGGTTTGTGTGATTTCTGCCAGCAGTGCTGAGTAGCTCAGATAAAAAATAAAGGAGCACTAACAACTAAATTGATTCAGATTAGGACTTTCCAGAACATAAGGTCAATGGGCTAGCAAGTAACTAAAGTGCTAGATTATGCTGATTAGGCTGGATTCCGAATACAGGCAGTCCCCGGGTTACTAATGAGATCTGTTCCTAAGTGTGTCCTTTAGGTTGAATTTGTAGGTTCAGTCGGGACAGGTGCATACGGTTCTTGTTTAGTCTTACTTTAGTGCAAGTAAAGGCTCGAAGCCTTTTCAATGATGTAAAAGCTGCACGTGCAACAAGTGAAGGTGATTGTGATGAAGAATTTGTTGCTAGTAGGGGATGGATCGATCATTTCAAAGTGAGGGCAAATTTACATAACATTAAAGGGCAAGTATGACTGTAAGTCAAGTCGGAGGTTCGTAAGGAGGTTCTGAACCTAGGGACTTACTGTAAAGTGAAACAAGAAGAGGGCTAAGAACTTAGGGGAAAAAAATGGAGAGGTCAAAGGACTAAAGGGCTTAGGGCAAAAGACCAGGCATTGTGGGACTAGAAAAGTCAGAAAGTTACTGTTCTATTAAAGGCCATTACTTCAGAGATATAGGATATAGCCAAGAGAGCTGGCGAAGAAAGCAGAATGGAAGTTAAAGCTGATGGAGTTGAGATCATCAAGGAATTAGAAGGCTAAGCTATGGATTACCCATTCAATGTAAGAATAGTGAAGACATTCAGGATGACAAGGCTTGAGGAGGGGCAAGGAAAGACTGAACTAGGTATTCTAGTCTCCATAAATTTGAAGGGGAAACCAGGAGATGGTAGATAACAGGTGAGAGGAGAGAGCTGTATAGGCTTAAAACTCAACAGAAAAAGGGCTGTGACTAAACGGTAGAAGAGTAATTGTTAAGAATAAGCTTATAAGTTCTTCCCTTGGAATATACAGTAATCAAAGTGAGGGGCAGAAACTACATTTGTCTCAGATGCTAAATCCTAGTATTTAACATAATGTCTAGCACACAGTATCCTCTCAATTGGTTCAGTGAAAGGGACGGAAGTATGTCCAATCTATGACCTAAAAGTCTTTGGCTAAGGGTTCTAAAATTTATAGTGTGGGGGAACTAATGCCATGGGCAGTGCTTCCAGAGTACTTCTTTTGTTGTTGTTGCAACTGATAGGGTAGGGAAATGGTTGTTGGGAATAGTCTTTTTTTCAACATTCTACCATGAGCAAATACCCAAATGGGACCATTCCTATAAGGAGTTAAACAGTCCCAGGAGAACTGCTATAACCCAGACTTAATGTCCAGGTACAAACAACTACCTTGAGATAAGGAACACCTGGCTCTTCTCTGATTTCATCTTTAAGGCTGAGAAGAGATATACTCTTACTCAATACTATGGATAGGGGTTAGGGGGAGGGGAGTGGGGAACGCTAGGGTTTAGTACTCTACTTCCAGGATAATAAAATCAAAAGGAGGAAACTCAAAGGGAGTCCTAGAGATTAAGGAATTAAAACCCTGGACTTAACTTAGCTATGCATCCTCTTCACTTTCATTATTTTTGCTATAAGCTTGTTTTCAGGGACAGCAAAGAGGAAATGAGACAGAATGTGATTCTCTTGCCAGGCTTAAGGAAACAAGAACCCTGAGAGTGGGAAGGAATGGTAACCAAGCAAAAGGAGACGCAAGCAGGTTAGGTCTTGGAAGCCTGGCCCAAAAAAGAAGCCTGACTCTTAACAATAATTGTCTACAACTTTCCCAATACCCCACCCACACCCACCATCAGTAAGGAAAGAAAAAAAACCAAAAAACCCAACACATTCTTTATTAAAGATCCCTATGGCAGAAACACATTTCACTCAAGGTGTAATTATGACTAACATGGTCTGCCCTGATTATCAGGCATGAGTAAGCAACATATCAAAAGGAATGGATTACTGTAAGAATCTTGACCAGTACTTCTTTTAACATTTCTACGATAAACATTATTATACTGTCTCCAATTCTACACTTAACATGCTTTACAGATTAAAAAAAAAAAAAATCATGAATTGTAAAAGATTCCAATGGTAAAGCCAAACAGCAGATATTAATCCTGATTTACTGACACAGTTCAGAATTCAGAACTAAAGTTCAGAATACCAAAATGGCTTTTTTAAGGTCATCATCAATAAAGTTGTGCTCATGATATTTCAATCTTGACTTTTACATTGGGGAGTCATTTGTACTGCCTGAGTGAAAAACAGGAAGAAGATAAGAAGCAAAGTATTACAAAATCTATAATTTAACAACTACAACAACAAAAGTCATTTTGCTGATCTTTTAATGTAGTTCCCTACCAGAACATTTATTTTAAGATAGTGGAATCTTTTCAGAAATCAGTCCCCAACAACAAGAACAAGAAACTGAACATACACAATTCATCTTCAATAAAACTAGGAGACAAGTATAATTCCACACCTCAAAAGATGACGACTGAGCAGGGAGAAAGCAAGAAAATGTCCCAGAAGTGAAAGACAAACTTTAAGACTGAAGAGTAAAACTAAACAAATAAAAAAAAAAATTGGAACATCAGGAATAAAGAAAAAACTTTAAATATTTTCAGAGAAAATCAGGTCATGTGTAAAGGACTGAGAATCAGAACGGCAAAGGATTTCTCAACACAAACACTCAAAGGTAGAAGAAAATGTAGCAAAATTCTAAGCGAAACTGATTTTCAACTTCAAAACCTATACCCAAACAATAAAACAAGTATGTTGTTGTTATCTGCTGTCAGTTGGTTCCAACTCATGGAGACCCCATGTGTGCAGAGTAGAACTGCTCCATAAAGTATGCAAGGCTGTGACCTTTCAAAAGCAGACAGCCAGGCCTCTGCATGGGTCCAAACCGCCAACCTTTTGGGGCTAGCAGTTGAGGACTTAATGGTTTGTGCCACTAGAGATTCTAAAACAAGTATAAGGATATAATAAAGAAATGCAATAATAAAGATATGCAATATTTTTTAAAAAGTTTACCTTCACATACTCTTTCTTAGGAAACCAATAGTAGATGATCACTAAAACAAAGGAACAAAGGCATAAACTAAGAAAACGGAAGATATGAGATCCAGGAAACAAAAGATCCAACACTGAAGGAGCCAAAAGGAGTCGAAGGATTGTGGTGAAGGGAGATTTCAGTAATGACAGCTATGCAACATGCCTAGAAAGCTACCAGTCCACATGGGAACAAGGGCATAGAAGATTTCTAAAGGGATGTCTCCAGGAAAATAATAGAATGGATAAATTATCTAATAAGTCTGACCATAGAACATTGGACTGAAAGGTGTTTTATAGAGCTGTTCGAAGACATGGAAAGACAATAGTACCGTTCAAAGAAAACTATGCAAAATGAGGGGATAAGAAGAAGGGAGGGAGGAGTAAAGAGATTAAAATTTTAACTATCATAATAGGAAGTCAATACATAATTCTAAAATTCCTGAGTTAAAAGATAGCAGTAATGCTTAATACTTAACTATGGAGACTAAAACAAAGAGCTAAAGAGTTACTACAGAGGGGAATTAAAAGCGCTCTACCCTCACCAAGCAGAAATTTAAAAATAATAATAACAGTAAGAAAACGTATTTCAATTATAATCGTGCTACAAGTGCATTTTTTGACAAGAGAATTTTAGGCCAAAATTTGATTTTATAGCAATTAAGGATATAGTGTGGACAAAAAGAGAGTGGGGAATCACCTTTTTAAGCACCTTCATTGCAAATATTTTCCCAGTATTTGCTCCTGTTACTTTTCGTACTTGAAAAACCTGGATAAAAAAAATACAAGTATTTGACTAAGTGTTATTAAAAGCAAAACTATGCCAGTCACATTCCCTGAACTCCTATTTATAAGAAACAAATGGTACAGTAGTTTATATTCTTGTAAAAACTAGCGCCATGAAGGTCCGTGTGCAAAAATGATCACCTAAGAGAGAAGACCCCATGAAAAGATTTAACAGTGAGTTCCACACAGCATGGGACGTTCCTGTTAGGTCTGCTGCCATCTGGTGGCAAAGATAGGCAGTGACCTCCTAATGATGAGCTATAATGGGGTTCTCAGAAGCGTATCACCAAACTGAAAAATTGTATTTCAGAAATTTCTCCCAGGGATACTACACATAAAACAACTTAATAATAGCTGACTTGAATTACTGTTAACCTATTCCTTAAAATGACTGGTTATAAAACATTTTCATGCAACAGCTAAAACATGTGAGACTCAAAGTGCATGTGTTACACACTCAGAATGATTAGAACATATTAGAATGTGTCCTTAAGCCTAAGAATAAGCTACAAAGGTCATGCTCTGCAAGAATAACACTACACAATAGCGTAAGTAGTCCTTAAATTTATTCCTAACCAAGTTGTTACCCAAATCCTGTCTTTTGATAGAGAATGACTAGGTATAATTTTCTTAGGCAGAACACGCAAGTAAAGTCTTACGTTAGAAAACTTTACAAAAATCTATAAAAGTAGGAAGATTTCTTCAGTTTTCTTCTCCCCTCTTATATTCTCTCAGCTTCCTTAACTCTATTGCTCCAGATACTGTACAAAGAAAATCAATTCAAATTAAGCCCTCCTTAAGAGGTAGCAAGTCAATGTGCCATGTCTCCTTAAAGTAAGGAATGTTTTGTTTGTTATTTTAAGAGGATACTTATAGAGGGTAACATTTAACCAATAAAAGACTTTGTCTGGCACAGTTGCCTATTTATTTATTCACCAAATGTTTACTGACTGCCTATTATGTGCCAGGCTTTTATGTGTGTGGTGGTAGAAAGAGAAGGAAAAACAAAACTTCTACACATTTTTCAAATCACACTAGGTAAGTGGTCATATCCTTTGCTGATGGCTAACAAAGAAGACTAAAGAGGACTGCTGGAATTAGGTTGTAAAACTTAATCTACCCAATACAGACAACGGCTCTCATTTCAAAAATTACTTCCTACCTTTCCATAGCCCCCTTTACCAAGTACCCGAAGTAGCTCAAAACATTCTGGTCTGATTTTTTCTGGCCCTCTGTTCACACTAGTTTCTGAGATTTCAAATTTCTCACAATGTTCCATGCCACTGGGAAGAAAAGCAAAACCAAAGTAAATTTGCAGAATGTTAATTACCTTCAGCATACTGTTAGAAAGAAGAGAAAGAAAAGTAATCCAATTAAATAAAAGAAAAAAAGTACATGACAGCAAATTTAGTATCTGTGCTCTAAGTAAACTCATGATTTAATGATGTGACAGGTTAAAATTAGGGTGGCCTGATCACTGTCTGCTTATTCACAGAATGTGCTATCAATCATTAATTTTCATAAGCATCAAATGTCCCCAACTAAAGCAAATTAGAACAGGTTTATTAAGCTGACAAAGGAAAAAGGTTGCTAGTTATTCAAGTTTAGTTCATTCAAAATCTCTATGAGATTATATACTATCCAACCTTATTTTTCTAATCTGTCTTAGTCTGGGAGCTCTGCGGAAACCTGTTTAGCCTCACAGCAACATGCAAGCCTCCACTGACAGATGGGTGCTGGCTGCACTTGAGGTGCACTGGCCAAGAACTGAACCCAGACCTTCCTCATGGAAGGTGAGAATTCTACCACTGAACCACGACTGCCCCCAGTTTTCTGTATTAATCTAATAAAAATTCCTAACCTACTCAGACTCATATTCGGTATACTCTGAAGGTGAATGAATATCTTTTGCTCAAAATCCATACATGATCTGAAACTCTGGATATGTTATTATACTGATCAGATTTTGGTACCAAACTCAACAAGCCAAGTCTATAAATATGACTAGGTATTTAAGAAAAGGTTATTGGAATCACATGATGATTATGAACTGCAGCTGATATAGCTTACTCATAAAAAAGACAGCACAATGAAAATCATTTCATATAAACTTACAGTTCATATGGTCCAACTCCCCCATGGTCCATGCTTTCGTTTAACTGACCCTGAAAAATATGTTAAAGTTTTAAAAATCAATAGTCTCATAAAACACAAAATTTAATGTTTTGCCCCATTACTGAACGGGAATGAATGAAATAAACCAGCTTAAAATTCTCTGTACTTCAATAACAGGCAAATGTGATGAACAAAATATGGTACACAAACAATACTATGACAACCGAGCTACAGATACTACTCATCAATGATCTACATACAAGGCCAGGTGATTTTTCCTTCAAAAGTTCCATTTATCTCTTCAAAAAATGTATTTTTGTGCATTACAAAACTAAGTGCGCTACTAAGCCAAATGTAGTTACTAAACCAAATGATTTACACAAAGTGCCATTCTGATACGCTTCTGATACAGAGACTAACAAAATGCTATGGACAAAGCCTAAGGTAACAGCAATCAGTCCAAGATATTATAGTGTATGATGTGACAGATTGAGGCAAAATAATTCAGCAGTACTCTCAAAGAATTAGGTGTCTTGCTGGCCAAACATTTATTCTGATCATAGAAAAAAATGGGTGCAAAAATTAATTAACCTTCTATACACTGGCAATGAACAATTTAAAAATAAAATTAAGATAATAATTCCATTCACAATAGCATCAAAAAGAATAAAATACTTAGGAATAAATTTCACAAAAGAAGTACAAGACTTGCATACTGAAAACTATAACACATTGCTGAAAGAAATTAAAGAAAACCTAAAAAAAAAATGGAAATATATTCCATGTTAATGGATCAGAAGACTTGATATTGTTAAGATAGCAATACGACCCAAACTGGTATACAGATTCAATGCAATCTGTCAAAATCCCAGGTTCCTTTCTTGCAGAAAGTGGCAAACTGATCCTAAAATTCAAACAAATACAAAGAATCCAAACCAAGTTTGAAAAAGAAGAACAAAGTTGGAGGACTCACACTTTTCAATTTCAAAACTTACTACAAAGCTACAGCAATCAAGACATACAAATCAATGAAATAGAACTGAAAGGCCAGAAATAAACCCTTACATATCAGTCAACTGATTTTGGACAACGATGCCAAGACAAACTGGAAAGAGATAGTTGTTCAATAAATGGTGCTGGGACAATTAGATATCCACATGCAAAAAAATTAATCTGGGCTCTTACCTTATACCACACACAAAAATTAACTCAAAGTGGATCACGGACCTAAATGTAACAGCTACAACTATAAAACTCAAAGAAGAAAATAGGAGTAAATCTTCATGATCTTTGGGTAGGCAATGATTTCTTAGACACAACACCAAGAGACGAAGGGATAAAATAATTAATAAATCGGACTTAATCAAAATTTAAAACTTTCACACCTCAAAAGATACCATAAAGGAAGTGAAAACACAACCAACAGAAAAAGAGTATATAAAAAACTACTACAACTCAATAATAAAAAGATAAATAATTCAACTTTTAAAAAAGTGAGTAAAGGATTTGAATAGATATGTCCTTAAAGAAGATACACAAATGGTCAATTAGCCCCTGAAAAAATGCTCAACATCATTGGTCATTAGGGAAATACAAACCAAAATCATACTGAGATACTTCACACCCAACAAGATGGCTATGGGAGTGGTTAAGAGCTCAGCTGCTAACCAAGAGGTCAGCAATTTGAATCAACCAGCTGCTCCTTGAAAACCCTATGAGGGTAGTTCTACTCTGCCCTATAGAGTCACTATGAGTTGGAATCAGCTCGACGGCAATAGGTTTGGTTTTTGGTTTTACGATGCCTATAATTAGCAATAAGTTTGGTAAAGATACACTTCTGGTGGGAATGTAAAATGGTGCAACCACTGTTTAGTTTAGCAGTTTCTTAAAACGTTAAACAGATTCACCATATGACCCAGCAAATCTACTCCTAGGTTATCTACCCAAGATAAATGAAAATAAATTTTCCACAAAGACTTGAATGCGAATGTTTACAGCAGCATTATTCACAACAGCCAAAAAGTAGAGACAACCCAAATGAACATCAACTGGTGAATGGCTAAATAAAACATGGCATATCTATGAATGGAATACTCTTCGGCCATAAAAAGGAATGAAGTACTGATATATGCTACCATTATGGATGATCCTCAAAAACACCATATTAAGTGAGAGAAGACAGACACAAAAGGCCACATATCATGACTCAGTTCAGATGGAATGTCCAGAAAAGGCAAATCTACAGAGATAAGAAGTAGATTAGTGGTTACCTACAACTAGGGGTGAGAATGAGGAGTGACTGTAAATGGGCTCAAGATTTCTTCTTAAGGTGACAGAAATGTTCCAAAATTAAATTGTGGTGATGGTTGCACAACTATCTAAATATACTAAAAGTCACTGAATTGTTAAAAGAAAAATAACTTGGCAGCAGAAATCCAGAGTTATTAATATTACAATATAAGCTTTAAAATGAATATTCTTGACTATAGTCTGATAATGAATCTTTCAGTTTGCTGTTGCTGTTAATGTGTACCCTCGAATGGATTCTGACTCATACCAACCCCATGTGACAGAGTAGAACTGCTCTGCATAGGGTTTTCTTGGCTGTAATCTTTACAGATCGCCAGGTCTTTCTCCCATAGAGCTGTGGGGTGGGTTCAAATCGCCAACCTATCGGTTAGCAGCCAAGCACTTAACCATTCGGCCACTAGGGCTCCTTCTTTCAGTTTACACAAACAGGATATCACTTAATTAGATAAGCTCTAACAAATTAGATGGAAGTTTTCAAGCAAGTGATTATCAAAAATTGTAGATGAATAATTCAAGACATTTAAGTGAACACAACTTTCTTCAAAGGTACCAGTACACAGCCAAGATATACAATGAAACTTGATAGTATTCTTACAAAATAGATGCTCAAATGTAAAAAAAAAAAAGTTAACTACTTACTGGATAGTTTAGTCATAAATTGCTCATGGTGTCAACAGGTCCAAATGATGTCTAACACCAGGGATATATATGTTTCATGACTACACTGAAGCATACAGATGGGGCAGTATGGGGAAAAAAACAATTATTCTTAGTTTCAACTTGATACAGTTTCTTGTGTGTGTGTGTATATGTGTGTGTGTGTAAGGTGGGGATGGGGGTTATCCTTAAAGATTTTTTGTCTCTGTTGTTCCATTTAATCTCCTATGATGTCTTCATTTTAAATACAAAAGACTAACTTCTTTTAGATGTGATAAAGCTGTATTACATAATTGTTTCTTCTTTAATTTAGTTTTACTTAATTCTAAATTAAAGACCACAGAGTAGTTAACACTGAACCATGGTTTTGAAGCCACCTCACAAGATATACCCTGTGGCTATGTTTCATTTCCAGAGCTGGCCAGGCCTGTATTACCACCTGCATCTGGGCTTATAACTTCCTACCGTTATCTTGTGGAGCAGAAGCATTTTTGTACAACTCTTTTCTGCTCTCAGTGCTACCTTTAGAAAAATCCCACACCAGAAGCATCAAGCTAACATTATAATACACACTGATCACTCTCTCACATGAAACTCTTCAGTTTTTTTTCTGTCATGTTAAGCATCATGATCTATGCAATTTTTTTTTGGTGTGCCACTATGATTGACAAAGTCACATCCTGCTCACCTTAGGTACTATACAAGATACATCGCTTCAAACTAGCCCACCAAAATGACTACTGGCAAAGTTTTAAATTAAAAATATATATAAATGCAAGTTAATATGCCTAAAGTCCCAATGAAAGAGATCAATTTCATAAAAATTTAAGTAACTTATTCCAGAATGGATGAAATTTTCCTTAATCCAGATATTCATTAAATCATTTATCCACTTGCTTGGCTATTCATAGATGATTCATATAAAATAAAATTCAGTAATTCAGAAGAATTGGCAGAAAGAAATAAAACTTTTCCAAAATCTTGGACTACTAGTTAAGAATGGTTGCTGCTCAACCTGAAAGATTAGATAAGAAACTTCAGTGGCAGTGAGATTATGTTAATGGCCAAGGAACAACTTGGAAAAGGAGGGCAAGCATGGGTGTACAATTTGAAGAATATAATCAATGTCACTGAACTGTACATGTAGACATTAAGAATAGCTGCTGCTTTCATTGTTCAAAATAGCAAAAAGATGGAAACAACCTAGATGCCCATCAACAGATGAATGGATAAACAAACATGGTACATACACACAATGGAGTACTATGCAACGAGAAAGAACAACAATGAATCTGTGAAGCATCTCATAACATGGATGAAACTGGAGGACATTATG
>NW_004443990.1:3395660-3424644 GCF_000243295.1 Trichechus manatus latirostris
GGGGACCATGGTCTCGGGGAACATCTAGCTCAACTGGCAGAACACAGTTTATAAAGAAAATGTTCTACATTTTACCTTGGTGAGTAGCATCTGGGATCTTAAAAGCCTGTGAGCAGCCATCTAAGATACTCCACTGGTCTCACCCCTTTGGGAGTAAGGGAGAATGAAGAAAATAAGATACAAGGAAAAGACTAGTCCGAAGGACTAACAGACCACAACTACCACGGCCTCCACCAGACTAAGTCCAGTACAACTAGATGGTGCCTGGCTACCACCACTGACTGCTCTGACTGGGATCACAACAAAGGGTCTCAGACAGAGCTGGAGAAAAATGTAGAACAAAATTCTAACTCACAAAAAAAGACCAGACTTACTGGCCTGACAGAGACTGGAGAAACCCCGAGAGTATGGCCCCCGGATACCCGTTTAGCTCAGTAATGAAGTCATTCCCGAGGTTAACTGTTCAGCCAAAGATTAGACAGCCCCATAAAACAAAACGATACTAATGGGGTACAACAGTCCAGGGACAAGGACTAGAAGGCAGGAGAGGACAGGAAAGCTGGTAATACAGAACCCAAGGTTGAGAAGGGACAGTGTTGACATGTCGTGGAGTTGTTAACCACTGTCATAAAACACTATGTGTACTAACTATTTAATGAGAAACTACTTGTTCTGTAAACTTTCATCTAAAGTACAATAAAAATAAAGAAAAAAAATAAGAAGAATAGCTGCTGCTTTATGTTAAGTATATATTACAAGGCAAGATATGCATTGATAATGAGATGTTTTTCTATAATTTTTCACAATCATGAATATTTGAATATAATACTATGTATATAGCACTTTGCTTTGCAAAGCACTAAAAAATGTTCAACTCTTTGCACAGTAAAAGCATGTTGTCCCAATCCGAACTTGTGCAGTAAAAACCTCTGTCATTATTTCAAATTTTGAATTAGTAAAGTAAAACTTAAGGATTTTTTTTTTTTTCACTGAATAAGTTTTCTGCTACTCTTTAAACTATGTGCCTCCACAGAAGCAGAGAAGTTTCCGACATTTTCACAATCTAATGAAATTCTCTGGAGGAAAACTTTCCCTTAGTTTCAGCTCACTGTCCCCAAATAAGGATGCCATCACCACTGAAATTAAAAAAAAAACCTAACCAAAAATCCCTTTTACCCATTAGTTTTGATATATTCCTCTTATGTATTTAAGCAGGCTCTTTTATTAGCTGATGGGAGCCCTGGTGGCGCAGTGGTTAACGGTTAACAGATAGCTGCTAACCAAAAAGTTGGCATTTCAAATCCACCAGCCACTCTTTGGAAACCCTATAGGGCAGTTCTACTCTGTCCTATAGGGTCGCTATGAGTTGGAATCCACTCGACGGCAACGGGTTTGGTTTGGGTTTTCTTTTATTAGTTAAGTAGCAGGCATTCAATTTTATCTGTAAGTGTATCAGTTTAGTCTTCTCATCTTTTACTCTGAAGAATTAACTTGACTATGCTATGTAAATACATTATATTTACCAATAAGGATTCACTCAGTGTAACACACCTAGAAAGGCATCCATCTTCAAATAGGACTACAATGCTTTTTGTTAAAAAACACGATACTACAGTTGTAAAAATGTAGCACCTCTAGTCTGTGTAACTCCACTTATTATTAAGTCTTCTTAAAAACTCTACCGAGCAGTTCTACTCTGCACACACGGAGTCACCGTGAGTAAGAATCAACTTGGTGGCAACTAACAACAGGCATGGATGAGGGTAAATCTGAATGATGGTTCCTTGTCAACTAGTAATACTGACAGTATTTCTGTGAGCTAGCTAATTGCTTAAAATGCCAGGATATTCTGAGAGTACTTTATATACTCTGGAGTCCTGGTGGTGCATCGGTTAAGAGCTTGACTGCTAATCCAAAGGTTGGTGGTTTGAATCCACCAGCCGCTCCTTGGAAGTCCTATGGGGCAGTTGTACTCTGTCCTATAGGGTCGCTATGAGTCAGAATTGACTCAATGGCAACGGGTTTATATACCTTATCTCATGTAATCATTATTTTATAGAGAAGAAAGTGTCAGTTAGGTAAAAAATCAAACCAAACCTGTTGCTAGTGGATTCCAACTCATAGCGACCCCACAGAACAGAGCAAAACTGCCCCACAGGGTCTCCAAGGAGCGGCTGGTGGATTCAAACTGCTGACCTTTTAGGTAGCAGCCAAGCTCTTAACCGCCGTGCCACCAGGGATCTGTCAGTGAGGTTAAGCAACTTACTTTAAGTCATGTAGGGAGGGTAGTAGGAGTGATTTTAGCTCACTTTTGCTGCACCACAGAGAGGCACATTACGATCAAAACCAGTAAATAAAATGAAGTTGTACAACGAAGCCTGCTGAACTGAGTCAGAAGACACTATCACTAGCTATGTGATCTTGGGTAATCATCTCTCTGGCCTATGCCTCAGTTTCCTTACTATAAAATCAAGAGGTTAGGTTACTCTGATACTCACTGTTAAAAAAGTTTGTGTAATAAACTAATAGTTATTACACAAATGGCCAGGAAATACTAGAAGATTTTCTAAGAAGCTAAACTTTTATTTTCAGAATTTTTTTTAAACTTTAGAGTAACCTAGACATAACCAACTCTCCTTCGGTTGCCACCTCAATCCCACCCCAACCTTGTCTACCATAAGGCACCTCTTAGAATAACACACCCAAAAGAAACAATTTCAACTGCCAAAGCATTGCTAAGTAAGATATATTTTACTGAAGGTTATTCCTCAAAACCCCAGGGTGATGCAAATGGTTAACAAGCTTGGCTGCTAACCAAAAGGCTGGAGATTTGGGACTACCCAGAGGTGCCTTGAAAGAAAGGTCTAGTGAGCTACCGTATTCTTACGCAAATAACATGCACCTTCCACGTGTGTTTGCCAACCACTCCCCCCACCCCAAGGTATTTTCGTAAGTGTGCTATGCTAATTTTTCACAGAAACATGTAAAAAAATTAGTATAACGGCTCTTATGAAAATATCTCACGGGGAGGGAATGGTTGGCAAACACAGTAGAAGGCGCATGTTATTTGAGTAAAAATATGGTACTTCCGAAAAATCAGCCATTGAAAACCCTACAGAGCACAGTTCTACTTTGACATTCACAGAGTTACCACTAGTCAGAGTTGACTTAAAGTGGACTCAATGGCAACTAGTTTGGTTGGCTCTTTCCTCTTCCCAGGTAGTTGCCACACTTCTTTCTCTTTCCTATTTCCACCAATTTCTCAGGCCATCTCCATCACATCCTCTCAAAATCCTTCTTTGCTTGTAGTGAGCAAAATAAAAGCCCAGGAGAAGATCAAAAATTGGACTACATACTGTTCCTCAAGCACATACCAAGGAGGTCCCAGTTCATAACAAGTATCTTAATACAGTGTTGTACTTTTAAAGGAGAATAAACCCATAGTCTGGAAATTCTATTATTTTAACTGACAAAGATATAAAGCACCCTTCCTATCTAGTTTTCTCTCTGCCCTGGTCCAAAATCATTGCCATATGGAGCCACTATAACTGACAGAGTATGGTGCATGTAATGAAAGTTGGGGCAGGAAACAAAAAAGAATTACTAGTATTAAGAAAGTAATCCCTTATTTGTTTCAAATTGTCATTTAGTGTCCCACAGCGTTCATTTAAGAGAATAACTGAATCCCATACTCAGACATACCAGTTTAAAAAGCACACAACTCACTACCCACATTCAAAACTGCATGATTTTGATTTAGATTCATTTGATTATGAAAAGAATAGTAGTATTATTTTGGCCCACTTAGTTTCTTAAGTTTTTTATATGTAGCAGCGAAATTTTTTAATAAGCAGGGTGAAATTTATTGCCAGAGTAGGAAAATTGTAGGTGGGGAAAGGGAAGGGGAGCCCCTTATGTAGTTAGAGCAAACATATGACATCAGTCATTAACTCATGTACTCACTAGACAGTGGAATTTAGAACCTAAATTACCATGAGGTTATGCTGATGACCACTAGCCCAGAATCAGTGATTTAGTATGACAACATCATTTTTGAACTTCAGGTGCAATTTGTGATTTTTCAATAAATACATCTTGACAAAAGAATATTTCATAAATAACAAACTGTTAAGGGTAAAACCAAGTTATGCATTAGGAAAAACAATTCTAAATTTAGCATCGTAAATTACAACAAGGAAAGCCCTCACACCACCATTCACAAGTCTCAATTCAAGCAATTTATTTTTGGCAAGCGAAATCACAGCTGTCAACAGTGGGTTTTTTCCACCCCCAAATCACATAAACATATATTAAAAAATATAGACATCTTCATCTAAAAGTTAATTACAAATACCGTGTGTCGTTACAAATACTTTTATAAAAAGTCACACGGAAGGGGGTTAAAAAAAAAAAAAAAGCAAACAAACAAACCCTGGAAGATGCAGCAGAGCCCCCTTGCTCCCGAAATAAAACTCCTGGTGGCTGTAACAGCAGCGGCAGCGCTACTCCCGACAGAAGTTTTCAGCTGTCACTTCTAACAGCTGAGCGCTTCCTAGGAGAGAAGCGACAGGCCGAGAAGAGAGGTAGTTGTGGGAGATCTGAGGATTTAACACCTGAAGTATTACACTCGAAGGGAAACCCTTCCGCACTTCACCTGCACTTACGGGACACCTAGCAAGCCAGCTTCCCTCCCCGCCAACACACGCTCACACCACCCGCGCCCCGCCACACTCAAGTCCAACAGCTCGAGGAATTACTGATCACGCGTCCTTCCTCGTTCCCTCCACAGACTGCTCGGGACTGCGCTGATGTGGAGCTGGGGGCGCGACCTGCACCTGCGAGCCCCGCAACGGCCTCAAACCTAGGGCCGGGTCTGCCGCGCGGGGCGCCCCCCCAGTCCCTCCTGGAGACTACTCGCGCCCCCTGAGTCTCCGCGCTCTCGGACACGCCTGGCTTCCTGGGCCGTAGCCGCCGCCCCAGCCCTGTCACCTCGGGCCCCCCGGGACCCCGGGCCTCACCCCCTCCTCCAGCTCATCCTCAGAGCCCGCGTCCTCTGGCTGGTCCAGGTCTATGTCAAACACTCCTGCCATGTCCTCAGTTTCCCTGTCTCGGACGTCCGGCGCTGAGTAAAAGCCGTCCCGCCTCCGTCGTCGCCTCATGGGCCCGGACCCGCCGCAACCACCGCGGCCGCTGCCGCCATCACCGGCTGCTTAACCTTAGTGCGACTGCGCTTAGGCCCTAGACTGGCTCCTCAAGTTCAGCGCTAGAGCATGCGTACAGGGTCCCATGAAGCCCAACTGTGGGCAGTGGACATGCGTAGAACTATCACTAGGATCAAGGTATTGGCAGAAACATGCGCAGAACACCAGTCGAAGCCTCGCTTGGAGGCTAAAGCATGCGCATTGTCAGCTCAAGCGTTTGATGGACAGTGAGCATGCGTACCGTATCTGAAGTTGATAAATTGAAGTCGAACATGCGTAATTAACCTTTCTGAATACGAAGAAATACACACACACCCACCACCCCACCGACCCAAAAAACGGTTAGTTTGTTGAACATGCGCATTCGTTCTCGGGAGTTTTTAAGTGTTGAAGGCGAGTATGCGCATAATGAGAGGATTGGCCGTCTGGAGTTTGAACAAGACAGAAACGCCTAGTACCGGGGCTGTCAGTGAGTGGGTTTATTTTAATGAGGGGTTCTTGGGGCCGGTGGGGAAAGGGAGAGCCTTGGCTTTGCTCTTTACTAGTCTGGTGGCCTTGGGAAGTCACAAAGCCTTCCAGACCCTTAGTTTCCTTGTCCGTAAAAAGTGGATGATAATGCCTACTTTGTAGGATTGTGTGAAAATCTAAAGTACAGAGCCTGGCTCACAAACCGTTGCTCATTTCCATTGCTGCATAGATCTGGTGTGAGGTCTTTATCAGAAATTGTTTTGATTATTAAAAATAATGAAAACCTGTTCTGATATTTCATCTGGTCTGCTTTCTTCGAGCTCCAGCTTTCTTTCTGTCCTGGAGCTAAAGAGCCCTGGTGGCGTAGTGATTGAGAACTCGGCTGCTAACCAAGAGGTCACAAAATATAATTGTAGTTACTGGGCCAGAAAGGAGGTTGGTGAAGGGAGAGAATGTCATTATTTAGAAGAGAGAAAATTACTGTTACTTAAATGCCTGATTGCTGAGAGAAATTTCTGTGTTCTATGTGTCCATGTGGTGTAAACTGTGTATTACTACCTAATTCCATCAATCAGCATTCATTTTGTTTTGTTTTAAATGCATGCTGAGGAAAATAGTATGAATCAGATTGTGGAAGCTGTGTATGAATGTATTTGGGTATAGTAAATCACAAATCCCAAAATCATAAAGAACTTCCTTGAATGACTGGCTCCTTAGACAACGTAGCTATTTCATGTGCAACACTGTACATATATTGCATTTTTAAATTATATTTTTTATTGAGATATAATTAACATATTTGGCATTTCATTTATTCTTTTAGTAATATAGTGGTTCTGAAAGCCTCTATTTTTCTATTACAGGTTGCTCACTTTTTTGGTGGGAACTTGTGGCTCAGCATGTCAATAGTAACAGTGCAACTTGGTCAGTGTGGCAACCAGATTGGTTTTGAAGTGTTTGATGTTTTATTTAGTGACTCATACTGTTCCCAGGGACTCTGCTCTAAGAAAGAGAATGAGGCATATCAAGCATCTTGCAAAGAAAGATTCTTCAGTGAGGAGGAAAATGGAGGTATGTGTGGTCCATGGTTCTCTCCTTTAGTATGTAGTAGCCACTGTCTTCAAGGCCAAGCCTTCCACTTGGTGTCTGAACCCCATCCCTCCCCATCTCTCTAGGGACCTAACTTTGCTCTCTCCCATCTGTTCCCATCTGTTCCCATCTGCCTCCCAATGGCATCTTTCCTTCAGCACATGAGCATGCTCAGATCTCACCAATCTAAAACAAAGCAAGACAAACAAAAAAATTAATCTCTTAACTAAAGTTTTCTTTTCTTAACTTCTTGCCTTCTCATCCAAGATTCTCAACAGAGAACCCTCCTTAAGCCACTGTAATCCTGCTCTGCCCTTCACCACCACTGAAGCTACTCTGAGAAAAAGTTTCCTAATTACCAGATACAATGGATATTTTTCTTTTCTTAATTCACCTAACTTCACTGCTGGATTTGATAACACTAACTACTATAAAATTTCCTCCTTGAAATATTTTTCTTTTGATTTTTTTCCCTCTCTAGTTCTAGCTGCCCGGGCTGTACTTGTTGACATGGAACCTAAAGTTATCAATCAAACACTGTCAAAGGCTGCCCAGTCTGGCCGATGGAAGTATGGTCAGCATGCATGCTTCTGTCAAAAACAAGGTTCTGGAAACAACTGGGCATATGGGTAAGAATAATTCTGCTTAATTTGCAGTTTAATTGCAGCTACATTGCTGATTAATAGACAATGCAGTTACAATTGTACAGTTGGTATACCTAGCACACAATCTTGAAATTGCTACTTTAAAATTTAAAGTTTGAATTCACCCAGAAGAAACTCTCATTCCATCTCTGTGTCTGTGCTTCAGGTACAGGTAATGATGAAACCAAGGATCTCTTGCCTCAGGGTTTTCCACCTTCTTCACTGTCATGCTGCCAGCTAACTTATTGTCAATACATTATCTTTATCTGGCAAGTATTCTGGTTTATTGGGCAAGAATACTACAAGGCAGTAGTTCCGGAACTTTGCTGCACATTAGAATTTCCTGGAGATCACTGGAAAGACTCGATGCCTAGGACTCACTCCAAGAGATTTTTATTTAATTGGTTTGGGATGAAGTCCAAGTATTGGAATTTTCAAAGGTCCCCAGGTGGTTTTAATGTGCAGCAAAGTTTGAGAACCACTGCTTTAGAACTATTGTTATGAATATAAAATATTATGTTGTACCACAAACTTACAGAACTACTTGGTAATTGAAGGCTCCAGCTAAATGAATGTCCCATAAAAGAGAATTTCCTGTACCTGGTAAATGCACTCTCCTAGCAGTCGTATTCACCTGTTAAACATATTTGTGTATTTTAAATTCTGCCAGTTAGGGTACGTGTATCTTTCATAAGAATTAGTTCACTTTCACAGCTTCAAGAAGCTCGCTGTACCCCATGTCTGTCTCTCTGCGTTACATCTCTCTGGTCAGTTTTAAATGTGTTTGTATTTGTCTCTTTTGCATCGCATAGTTACTCTGTTCATGGACCCAGGCATGAAGAATCTATAATGAACCTAATTCAGAAGCAAGTGGAGAAATGTGACTCTTTGAGTGGTTTTTTCATCATAATGAGTATGGCTGGTGGCACAGGATCAGGGCTAGGAGCCTTTGTTACCCAGAATTTACAAGATCAGTACCCAAACTCTTTGAAAATGAATCAGATTATATGGCCTTATGGAACTGGTGAGGTATGAACATATTATTTGAAAAATTTATATTTTGCATTCTTTCCAATTGAAATAAATGTGGGTAAGAAATTGATTCTCACTCTTTCTTTGGAAGTGTTAAGTACAGCTTCAGGAATGATTATGCAACATGGTACCTTCATGAGTACAGTTCTCTTAACTTTGCTCAAACTTTTCCAGGCAAATAAGATGTCCTTGTTTTTAAAATTTCCAAAGAAGGTGATTGTGCATGTTCTCTCAGGAACCCACCCCTGGGTTAGTCCCTCTGGCTACAGTATGAAAAGCAGGGACCTTGACCTCATATTGGGGTTCATGTGCCATTACCAAGGTTCAAATAGTTTTTATTTCTTTCCATGGGGAAGAAGTTTGTATATAGGCTAATTTCGTGTTGATCAGTCTAGTAAGCGAATCAATAAAATGGAGGTGAGACAACTTACTATAAGAAATGGTCTAGGAAGGAAGTGTAATAATAGCCAAAATTTACTAAGCCCTTACTATGTACAAGGCCCTGTTCTAAGTGCTTTACTTTATTAATCTTGCTAACACTTGGAGACCAGTATAATTATTGTCCCCATCTTACCTATAATGTGGGATCATCATGAGTCAGAATCAATTTGATGGCAATGGGTTTGTTTGTTGTTTTTTTTTTTTTTTAAGCAAATGAGGAAACTGAGGCATTGAAAGATTAAATATCTTGTCCAAGATCATACTGACAGCTAGAAACTGACAGAGCCAGGATGTGAACCCAGGCAGGATGCCTTTATAGTCTATGTTCTTAACCACTATTCATTCCTGCCTTTCTTGTTTCTGACCTTTTTCTTTCCAGGTTATTGTTCAGAACTACAACTCCATTTTGACTCTTTCTCACTTGTACCGATCTTCGGATGCCCTCCTTGTTCATGAGAATGATGCTATTCATAAGATCTGTGTGAAACGGATGAATATCAAACAGATTTCCTTTAGCAATATAAATCAAGTCCTCGCACATCAGCTGGGAAGTATATTCCAGCCTACTTACTCCGCAGAAGGCTCATTTCACTGTAGAAGGAATCCATTAGGTACGTGTCCCTTTCTCCTTCTATATGTTACTTGTGAGAAAGTCTCATGTTCTGAAAGCCTGCAAGTTTACTCCTCTAATCAGATCCTTTGCCCATTTTTAAAATTAAGTTATTTATCTTTTTGATTTTTGAGTTGTAAGAGTTCTTTATATATTCTGAATTTTTACCAGTTGCTGTTGAGTCAGTTCTGACTCATGGTGATCCCATTTGTGTCAGAGTAGGACTGTGTTCCATAGGGTTTTCGGTGGCTAATTTTTTGAAAATAAATTGCCAGGCTTCTCTTCAGAGGCATCTCTGAGTAGACTCGAATCTCCAACCTTTCAGTTAGCAGCCAAGTATATTAACCATTTGTACCACACAGGGACTGCATATTCTGGATACAAGTCCCTTATCAGGTTTATGATCTGCAAAAAAAAAAGCTTTCATTCTGTGGGTTGTCTTTTCACTTTCTTGATGATGTCGTTTCTCTTCTTATGCCTTGCTACCTGGCTTTCTTTCCTTCCTGTCTTCCATCATGACACTCTTTATTCAGCATGGTTTACGGTCTCCAAATCTAGTGGGCTTCTCTTAGCCTCAATATCTAGCAAGGCTTTGAATTGGTTTGTTCTGGTTCAAACAACTAATGAAAATTTCCATTTCCACCCCAGATATAGAGTCAGAATCTACATTTTAACAAGATCCCCAGGTGATTCTTATGTATAATAAATTTTGAGAACCACTGCTCTACTAGTAAGGAGCCTTGGTGGCGCAGTAGTTAAAGCGATCAACTGCTAACCCAAAAGGTCAGAGGTTTAAAACTACCAGCGGCTATGTGGGAGAAAGATGTGGCAGTCTGTTTCCTTAGAGATTTACAGCCTTGGAAACCCTACGGGGTTGCTATATTTTGGCTCTACTGTAAGGTCACTATGAGTTGGAATCGACTCGAAGGCAATAGTTTTTTTTGTTTTTTATTCTAGTGGTTCTGAGAATTGGTCCCTAACCAGCAGCATTAGCATCCCCTGGGAACTTCTTAGAAATGCAAATTCCCAGCAGGGGTTTGAACTGGAACAAATCAGTTCAAAGCCCTAGTATCTGTCAGCATTTTATAATTAATACCCTCATCCTTCCTCAGCTTGTCAGCGTGAGGACTTTACTGTTCTTATTCTTCTTCTCCTTCTTTAATTGCTCTCACTTGTGTTTTCTGACCATTTTTATTTCCATCTGCTCCTCAGACATACATTTTCTACCATTTTTTCTTCAGCCCTTATTCTTCAGGTGGTACCTTATTAATTCAAATCATCTAGATGCAAATGACTCCATAATCCTTACCACCAGTTCTAATCTCTTTCCCAAATAGCTATCTCTTAGTGGTCTGCTGCTGCTTCGAATTTAGCATGTTTTGAATGGATTCATCTTTTTATTTTTCCTGTCATTTCTCTCCATCCATCACCAAAACCAGCTCTTCTTCTTCAATTCCCTGTTCCTATCACGCAAATTTCTCATACTGTTCTCCTCTCTCATCAGTATGATCAGACTTGTTGGTGCCATCTCTGCCATCTGTCTGGCTTTCTTCTACTTTCCTGACTTATCAGTATTAGTTCAAGGCCTCTCAGTATTTTTCAGTTAATATAGCTGTTGTCACTAGTTGCCATTGAGTCAATTCCAGCTGACTCTTATGATGATTGCGTGTTTGCAGAGTAGAACTGCTGCATAGGATTTCCGAGGCTGTGACCTTTCGAAAGTAGATTGCTAAGCTTGTCTCCCAAGGCGCTGCTGGGTGGATTCGAACTGCCAACCTTTCAGCTTGTAGTCCAGTGCTTGTGCCACCCAGGGCCTCCTAGTATAGCTGTACTCTTCCTGAGTACAAAGCAAACTAGCCTCTTTCTAGTTCCTTTTTTTTTTCCCACAAAAACAGAAATTTAGTAAGGTGGTCTTCATCCTGCTTTTCTTCCTGTTGCCTGCCTCTTCCTCCTTGCACACTGGCTCCAAATGAGCTTCCTTGAAACACAGTTCTGATCCTTGTGCTCTCTTATGTACATTCCAGGGCTCGTGTGTTGCCTACCAGGTTTGACAGGATTCGTTAGCGTGGCATTCCCTGTCCTCCGCATAATACCCTAAACCCTGACATTGTAGCTTCATCCGCTTTGCGTGGATCCCCACCCACCTTTCATCTTACTCGACTAATTGTCTTTCTTCATTCTGGTAGTACTTTCCTACCCTGGTTTCCTTGCTCAATGTTCCCTCTTCTTAGGAGCTCCTCCCTCCATCCCTTTATACCTCCATTGAAATCTTACTCATCCTTCATATCCTTCAGGGTCCAATTCAAATGATCATTTTTCCGTGAAACTTTCTTACTGAGGCCTTAAGCCAGAAGAAGAGCCTTGGTGCGCAGTGGTTAAGAGCTCAGCTTCTAACCAAAAGGTCAGCGGTTCAAATCCACTAGCCACTCCTAGGAAACCCTGTGGGGCAGTTCTACTCTGTCCTATAGGGTCGCTATGAGTCGAAATAGACTCAACGGCGGTGGGTTAGCCAGAAGAAGCCCTTCTTTCCTCTGAACTTCCATAGCATTCTGTATCTCTTTTATATTTACTTAATATTTTTTGCCTTTTTTTCCAAAGTGTGCTTGTTTGCCTTTAAAAGTAACACACACACACACATACATATTTATTCAAGAAGTACAAAAGGATATGCAGTCAAAAGTAAGTCTCCCTCTCACCTCTTCCCAGATGCTTCCATGTGTTTCCTTAGAGAGGGATTCTGTCACGTTCATGTTTTATCATTCCTCTCATTTGCAGCTTTCTTGGAAACGTGTCTTGTTAATTTCTGCATCCTACAGGACTTAGCGTATTAGGTGCACAATTGTTCATTCGTTCAACTAACATTTTACTTTCTATTGTGTACCAGGTGCTATGCTAGATGTTGGCGATACTGTAGAGAGCCAACAAAGACATTGTGTTCCATGTGAAAGGGAGACATTAATCAAATAATTACACCAAAAATGTATAATTACAAACTGAGTTAAATGCCCTGAAGGAAAGGAGTACAATTCTAAGAGAATGTATCACAGAGGAACCAGACCTAGAATTAAGGTCCAGAGAAGGCTGCCCTGAGGAAATGACACTGGAGCTGAGAGCTGTATCATGACTAGGAATTGACTAAGGGAAGGAAGGGAGAAGAGGATTCCAAGCAGAATCACATGTGCAAAGACCCTGTGGCAGAAGGGAGCATGGCACAACAAGAACTGAGAGAAATCCAGTGTGTTTGGAGCACAGACAGTGGTTTGGGTTGTGGTTGGAGTCTGAGGCTAGAGTGGTGGGCAGGGGCTGACAGCACAGGTCATTGAGGCCATTTTAACCTCATTAACCTAAGAGCAGGGGAAAGCTGGGGCCTTGGTGGTGCAGTGATTAAGCGTTTGGCTGCTAACCAAAAGGTTGGCAGTTTGAATCCACCAGCTGCTCCTTGGAAACCCTATGGGGCAGTTCTGTTCTGTCCTATAGGGTCACTACAGAGTCGCTATGAGTCGGAAACAACTCAACGGCAACGGATTTGGTTTTTTTTTTTGTTTTGGGGGAAAGCCACATGAGGATTTTAATCAGGTTGGTAACTGTCTTAGTCATCTAGTACTGCTATAACAGAAATACCACAAGTGGATGACTTTAACAAAGAGAAATTTATTCTCTCACAGTCTAGTAGGCTACAAGTCCAAATTCAGGGCATCAGCTCCAGGGGAAGGTTTTCTCTGTTGGCTCCGGAGGAAGGTTCGTGTCATCAATCTTCCCTTGGTCTAGGAGATTCTCCATGCAGGAACCTCAGGACCAAAGGGCACGCTCTGCTCCTGGCACTGCTTTCTTGGTGGTATGAGGTCCCCATGTCTCTCTGCTTGCTTCTCACTTTTATATCTCAAAAGAGATTGGTTTAAAACACTATCTAATCTTATAGACCTCGTCAATATAACTGCTGCTAATCCATCTTATTACATCATACTGATAGGATTTAGAACACGTAGGGAAATCACATCATATGACAAAATGGTGGACAGTCATACAATACTGGGAATCATGACCTGGCCAAGTTGACAGATATTTTTGGGGGACACAGTTCAATCCATGACAGTTATCTAGTGCTATAACAGAAATACCACAAGTGGATGGCTTTAACAAAGGGAAATTTATTCTCTCACATTGTAGGAGGCTAGAAGTCTGAATTCAGGATGCCAGCTCCAGGGGAACACTTCCTGTCTCTGTTGGCTCTGGGGGAAGGTCCTTGTCAACAATCTTCCCCTGGTCTAGGAGCTTCTCATCACAGGGACCCCAGGTCCAAAGGACACACTCTCCTCCTGGTTCTTCATTCTTGGTGGTAGGAGGTCCCTATCCTCTCTACTCCATTCTCTCTTTTATATCTCAAAAGAGATTAACTTAAGATATAACCTAATCCTGTAGATTGAGTCCTGCCTCATTAACATAACTGGCTCTAATCGTGGCTCATTAACATCATAACCAAAACCAAACCAAACTCATTTCCTTTGAGTTGATTCTAACTCATAGCGCCCCTATAGGACAGAGTAGAATTGCCCCATAGGGTTTCCAAGGAGCGGTTGGTGGATTCGAACTGCCAACCTTTTGGTTAGCAGCCGAGCTCTTAACCACTGTGCCACCAGGGCTCCCATTAACATCCTAGAGGTTAGGATTTACAGCACATAGGATAATCACATCAGATCACAAAATGGTGGACAACCACGCAGTACTGGGAATCATGGCCTAGCCAAGCTGACACACATTTTCGGGGACACAGTTCAATCCATAACAGTAACAATTACATTTGCTTTTGAAAAGATCTATTGGACTGCCTGAGGGGAGTCTGTGGGCTGGTCTAGTCAACCACTGTAGAGAGATTGTGGTGGCTTCAGCTCACTGCACTGAGATAATAGACACAAGACAGGAGCTCCCTGGACTCCCACTGCCACTCTTCACTGTGCGTGGGCCTACACTGTGTCTCACTTTGTGTCAGCGTAATGATTAAGTGCTACAGCTGCCAACCAGAAGGTCAACAGTTCGAATCCATTTACAGAGGTTTATTATGTTCACAAGCAAGTCCACTGGCAGGAGGTCATTTGTGCAGCATTTTGTAGATGTTTGTGTCAAAACTTAATATTCTTTTCATAAGGACGTAGGATACAAGTTTGCACTCAATGTTACCATAAAATGTACATTTCATGTTATGTTAATATGTTTTTTTCTCTCCCCTAGGTATTTTTATAAATATATAAGATAGCTTTGAATGCAAAGCAAATGAGCTGATTCTTTTTTCATTACTAGTACAAGTTTCCAAAGGTAGACACATCCCTGTCTTCAGGGATCACTAATCCTGCCTTCTGTCCTGGTAGGATTTCATGTTAACAGGTTTTGATGATCATTTAACCAGATAAAATATATAAAAGATCTAGGAAAATTCCTAAAGGAACATTTAGTGAACACAGGATAATAAGAAAAGCATTTTAGCCTTTGTACTCACTTTGTTTTCCTGGGGTTTAATTAAGTATTTTGTTCACATTTCCAGTTACTCAGTTTCTAAACTCTTGTTTCCTTTTTGGCAAATGTGTGTTTTCTCACCCATACTAAGGTGCTATAATGAAGCAAATATATGGTATGTAATAGACATTGTCTCTAAAATGTTATTTATATTTTAAAATATAAGCATTTCTGGCTTTAGAAAAACACATTTGGCCCAGAGATCATGTTGTATATAAGCCATTGGCAACAATCTGGAATAAAAAAATTTAGTTCAGAACTTTTTTTTTCTTTCTTTTTTTTTTTTTTTTTTTTTACAGGAGACTTAATGGAAGATTTAGTTCCCCATCCAGAATTCAAGATGCTGGGTGTGCGTAACATTCCTCAGATGTCTGAGAACTCACTGGCATATAGCACGTTTACTTGGGCTGGCCTTCTCAAGCATTTGAGACAGATGCTCATCTCTAATGCGAAAATGGAAGAAGGTAACGGGTATTTTAAAAATATACAACCCACAAGCTGGGAAAAGTGCCTGTCCTGGAACTCTCAATATAAACTGGCTTGGGCTGGTTAGAATAGTGGTCCCTTCTTCTGGCCAGGGAAGCTCCTGCAGAAATTCACCAAGGCATCCCAGAAAGGCTTCTTAGTCATTACAGTTTCATTTCCAAAAACCATTTCAGATGAGTGTCACATGATTTTTCCAAATTTTAATTTTATTTTAATCAAAGTAGTTTATGAATGAACAGTGTACAAAATCAAGTACACCTTCTCCTCACTTATCAACTCTCTCATTATCTGACATTTTGTATTTACAACGATAGTAAAAATCTACTATCCAACTATTTTGCACATTAACGACGTACGTCTGGCAGTAATGAATGCCTAGGTGCAAGGCGAGAATAACACTGGCTTTGATGGTTAAGGCTGTGTGTCAACTTGGCTGGGCCATGATTCTCAGTGGTGTGGCAACTATGTAATGATGTAATTTGGCAGTTATGTAATGACTCACCTTGCACCTAGGCGTTCATTACTGCCAGACGTACATCATTAATGCGCAAAATAGTTGGATAGTAGATTTTTACTATCGTTGTAAATACGAAATGTCAGATAATGAGATAGTTGCTAAGTGAGGAGAAGGTGTACTTGATTTTGCACGCTGTGATGTAATTTGATAGTTATGTAATGATGTAGTCATCCTCCGTTTTGTGATCTGATATGGTAATCCTCCATTTTCTCGTAATACCAGTTTCTTCTGTTGCATAGCACAAGGAAACAACGTTCAGCAAACACTTGCCTTTGGAAACCTAACCATGTCAATAAGTGAGGAGAGGGTATAGTCAAAAACTCATACATTGCACTGTATGTAAACAATATCTTAATTTAAAATAATCAAGTAATGGTACAGTATGAACTTATAACAGGGAAAACAGCAGTCCCCTGTTCTACACTTGCCTACTCCCCAGCTGAAGCTACTTTTAACATTTTTAGCTGTTTCTTCTGGACTTTGCCTTCATATTTCTAAATATTATGCTCATACTATTATTCGTTTTATTTTTCAGTTTTAGATATTATCCATTGCCTTCCTAATGTGAAAAATGAGGATTGAAACTTTTTATACCACTTCTACACACACACACCACACATACATACTCATCTCCCTTCATTCTTCCAATATAGTTAAAATATATTGTTTGGTTAGATAAATTTTCAGTGTTTATATTACTTTGACTATGTAAATATTACTCACAGTTGAGCCATGTACTGTGTGCACTGATTATATTTTATTTCATGTATAATTAATTTTTTATTCCTAGAGTTAATAATTATATTTATTTGGTTGATATTCTGTGTATCTATTACTAATCTGTCCCTAAACTTTGCTGTAAAAATGAATGCCTTCTCAGAATGTTCAAACCCATCAGGTAATCTATTCTATCATCTGCTTGGAGAAATCTCTCCAGGCCTGATGAACAGCTGACACTGGCATCTCTCTTTGCCTCATCCTGTATTATATCCCATTTCCTGGCTTTCAGATCTTCCTCTGTTTTGGCTTGTTTCCTCATTTTGATGGATATACCTTTCAGTAGCTTCCTCAGGAAGGAAAAACTTAACAATATACATTTTTTAATTTTCATTGTGGTAAAATATATATAATGAAACATTTGTGATTGTAACCATTTTGAAGTGTACAGTTTAGTGACATTAATTATCCTCACCATGTTGTGTAACCATCACCACTATCCATTTCCAAATGGTTTTTATCACCCTAAACAGAAACTCAGTAGCCTTTAAGCAATAACTCCCCCCTCCCCCTACCACCCAACCCTGGTAACCCCTAATAAAATTTAGTCCCTATGCATTTGCCTATTCTAGATATTTCATAAGTGGTATCATACAATATTTGTCCTTTTGTGTCCGACTTATTTTACTTCGTATGTTTTCAAGGTTTATCCATGTTGTAGCATGTATTAGAACTTCATTTCTCTTTATAGCTGAATAATACTTCATTGTATAAATATACCACATTTTGTTTATTCATTTATGTGTTGATGGACACATGGGTTGTTAACACTTTTTGGCTATTGTTTATAATGCTGCAGTGAATACTGGTATACAGGTATCCATTTGAGTCTCTGTTTTCAAGTCTCTTAGGAATAGAATACCTAGGAGTAGAATTGCTGGGTCCTATCGTAATTCTGTGTTTAACTTTTTGAGGAACCACCAGACTTTTCTCCACAGCAGCAATGGATGAGGGTTCCAATCTCTCCATGTCCTCAACAACACTTGTTATTTTCTGATAATAGCCATCCTAGTGAGTGTGAAGTGATACCTTATTGTGGTTTTGATTTACATTTCTCTAATGACTAGTGGGGGCCCTGGTGGCACAGTGGTTAAGAGCTTGGCTGCTAACCAAAAGGTCGGCAGTTCGAATCTACCAGCTGCTCCTTGGAAACCATATGGGGCATTTTTACTCTGTCCTATAGGGTTGCTATGAGTCAGAATTGACTCGACAGCAATGGGTTAATGCCTAGTGAAGTTGAGCATCTTTTCATGTGTTTATTGGTCATTTGTGTATCTTCTTTGGAAAAATGTATATTCGAGTCCTTTACTCATTTTTAAATTGTGTTTTTGTGTTTTTGTTGTTGATGGAAGGTAAAAATTTTAAGGCTACAAATGGCATTATTCTGCCCTCACATTTGATTGATGGTGTGGCTGAGTATATGATTCTAGACTGGGAATCATTGCTGTTAACTTCCAACTTCCATGTTGCTGTCCCATGTCATTTTGATTCCTAATCCTATTTTTTTTCTCTCTTGAAGATTTTAAGATTTTTTCTTTGTGCCTAGAATTTTGAAATTCCTTTGTGTAGGTCTTTTGTTTATCTCTGCAGAGATACTGTTATCTCAGTAGAATGTAAGCTTATCAGAGCAGAGATTCTTATCTGTTTTGTCCACTGTTGTATCTGGAACTGTGGTTCCAGCATACAGCAAATGCTGAATAATTACTTGCTAAATAAATGAATGAATCCATTACATTAGACATTCAGTGGACCCTCATGGACATAGTAAGGTGGCCTATCTGGCCATTTTAGTGGTGGGCCCCAAAATGGTATTCCTTATGAATTTTATCTCTTGATTAATTATACCTCTTCTCTGATCTTTCTTGAAGGCAGAATAAGCTTGGCTACCAGCCTTCTCAGATATGAACTGGGAAAAACAAGGGCTATTCTATTTCCCCGTGAAACCAGTTGCAGTAGAGTCCATTCTGACTCATTGCGACCCTGTGTGTGTCAGAGTAGAGCTGTGCTCAATAGCGTTTTCCAAAAACAAAACAAACCAGTTGCCATCCAGTCGACCCCATGTGTTGCAGAGTAGAACTGTGCTCTATAGAGTTTTCAAGGCTATGACCTTTCGGATTGCTAGGCCTTTCTTCTGAGGCATCTCTGGGTGGGTTCAAATTACCAACCTTTTGGTTAGTAGTCAAGCGCTAACCAGGGATTTCTATAGGGGTTTTTTCCCAGTGGCTGATTTTTCAGAAGTAGATTGCCAGGCATTTCTTCTGAGGAGCCTCTGGTGGACGTGAACTTCCCAACTTTTTCTTAGCAGTGGAGTGTGTTAACCATTTGCAAAATTTCAGTAAGGTGCTCTGCAAGGGTGTGCCTGGTGTCACTGAGGCCAGATGCTCACTGGTGTAGCCTTTCCAGACAGGAGACCCCCCTCTAGGATGGAGAAGGGGTGAGGGGCAGCCCCTCTGCTTCAGGGAGTGGGGGAAGAGATCTGGGGCTCCCCCTGCTTCTCATACAGATTTTGAACCAATTTCCCTGTTTCCCCCTCTTTTAGAAGTGACTGGCCTGCTTCTAGGACCTCCACTGTGGGCAGAAGTTTCTGCTACGTCAGTAACCACTGGTTCATTTACTTTCCAGCTTCCAAAACTTTGTTGTCATTATCTTCTCTTCTGTTCTTTTTTCTCGTTTATGTCCTTAAAAAAATCCCTTTATTGTCTTCCTAGTGGGATTTTGGGAGAGACTGGCAGTAAACTAGTGTGTTCAGTCTGTCCTGTTTAACTGGAAATCACTACTATGTGTTATTTTAGTAGAATATATTTTATCCCAGAGTAACTTAAAGTTATTTATTTATACTTAGGTTTCTCTCCTATGAAAGTTGATTTCCTCTACAGTTACTTGAAATATGATATGGATTTTAAATTATAGTGCCAGAGGTTTGAAGATGAGTAGAAAGTTCACATCTTAAAGTAGTACTTCCCAAATATTTTGGCTGCAGTACTTGTTTTTCTAGCAATACCTGTGAACATCTCAAGGAACACAGTGTTCCTCAGGGTAGTGTGGGACATGCTGCTCTTGACTCTCTAAGGTCAATAAACCATGGTTTGCTTAGTCATTTTCCCATGCTGGACTTTTAGGGTATTAACATTTCTTCACAGTTATTGGTAGATCTTTGAACATATAAATGTTTTCATGTATATATGTGTGTATCGTATGATTATGTTGTTAGGTGATGTCGAGTCGATTCTGAGTCAGTGACTACATGTGACAGAGTAGAACTGTCCCATAGGGTTTTCTTGGCTGCAGTCCTTACAGGAGCAGATCGCCAGGTCTTTCTCTTGGGGAGCTGCTGGGTGGGTTCCAGCTGCCAACGTTTCGGTTAGCAGCCAAGAACTTACCTGTGTACCACCAGGGTTCCTTTCATATATGATTGTATTAATTTATATAAAAATGTATATAATATATTTATGGCATTGATCAGGTTGAAGGATATAGTTTTGTAACTGTTTATATGCTGTCAGGCTGCTCTTATCTCTATTTCCACATGTCCTAGCAAGGGGGGAATGAGTGATCCAGGAGGTAGCAAGACGGAAGTTGCAATGTCATTTATAACCTAGCTTTGGAAGTCACACACCATTGTTTCTGCAACATCATTTTAGTTACTAAGGTCAGCCCTATCCAGTGTTGAAGGGGCCTATGTAAGGGTATGAACTCCAGGAGGCTGGCTACCACAACCTGCCCTTTGTCATCTGATGAATGATGTCCCTCCCATATGCAGAATATACTCACCCCTCCCAAGGCCTCCAAAAAGTCACATCCTGTTAGTGCATCAACACAAAGTCCAGAATCTTGTCTACACCAGGTGTAGATTTATATTCCTCAGGTAAGACTCCTTGAGTACAGTTCCTTGCTCCCCTCACACCCAGCAGGCATAGGGTAACTGTGGTAGATACTCCCTTTCATAAAGGGGGAAAATGGAAGACACACAGGAGTCAGTGGTCCATGCAGAGTTTTTAAAAAACAAAGCTGAGATTACATTACCAGTTGCCACTGAGTTGATTCTGACTCATGGTGACCTCATGTGTTGCAGAGTAGAACTGCGCTCCGTAGGGTTTTCATGGCTGTGACCTTTTGGAAGCAGATCACCAGGCCTCTCTTCCAAGGTGCCTCTGGGTGGGTTCAAACCACCAACTTACCGGTTAGTAACCCAGCACTTAACCTTTTGTGCTACCCAGGGACTCTGGGATCACATTATACATATTTTATCGTTCTCCAACTTTTGTTCAACAACAATATTTTGTGGCCTTCTTTCTCATTCAGTATGTTTAGACATGCCTCATTCTTTTTAACAGCTACGTAGTTTTATATAATATATATGTGCCATAATTTATTACCTGCTCATCAATTAAAGAGTCAAGTAATTCTACAAGGCTGATTGTTAAAAAGATCAGTCTCCCACATTCCCCTATTTTCTCCTTCCCAGAGGCAACCATTTTTAAAAAGCCTTGCAGTTTTGTTTTGTTTTTTTTTTTTTACTATCTTCATCCATTTGTTGCCATTTCTTGATTTTTCAGTCATTTAGATATTAATCATTTACTTCTCACTATGGAAGGTTATGATTGAGCTTTTTTTCACACTGGTCCCCAAGCCTTACAAACACATATACTCTCTGTCCCATCCTTCCACTATAGTACCATCATAATTTAGTTAAAGTAATATTCACCTGTATATTATGATTATGTAAACACTGTTCACAGCTGATCCACATAGTATACTGTGATTACTTTTCCTTTCTTGCACAATTTTTTGTTTTCTTTAGAGCTAATAATTGCCTTCTTTCATTTGCTTAGTTTTTCTATGTACGTGTCACTTATTCAACCACAAATTTCTCTCTGGTTGGCTACATTTTCTCTTGATATATTCAAACTGATCAGGTATTCTATCAATTTCACCTTCTTAAATCAATCTCTCATAGTACCTTCTGACCTGCTCCAATCTAGACTTTCTGCCCTCTACAGTCAGTGCACGTTTGTCATCCTGGAGAGTCCCTTTGCCTGTCTCCTGTGTTGGATATTCTGCTTGGAGGGTTTAGATATAGCCCCAGTGATCTGGGGGAAGATGCGTGTGGGGTCATCATTGTCATAGTTTTCACTTGATCTCTCTGGTTTTTCAGTACAGCACAGCAGTTGCCATCAAGTCATCTTTGACTCATGGCTACCCCATGTACGTCAGAGTAGAACTGTGTTCCGTGGGGTTTTCAGTGTCTGACTTTTTGGAAGTAGATCACCAGGCCTTTCTTCTGAAATATCTCTAGGTGGACTCGAACCTCCAAACTTTCAGGCAGCAACCAAGCACATTAACCATTTGCACCACCCAGGGACTTCCTCTGTCTCTGTGTATTTGCCTGTTCTGGACCTTTCATATAAATGGGATCATACAACCTAAAGTTTTTCGTCTGGCTTCTTTCACTTAGCCTAATGTTTTTTGAGGTTCATCCATGTTATGGTATGTATCAGTAATCCATTTATTTTTATTGCTGAGTAGTATTCCACAGAATGGATATACCACATTTTGTTTGTATGTCTAATAGTTAATGGACATTTGGATTATTTCCACATTTTGGCTGTTATGAACATTCATGTACAAGTCTTTGTGTAGACATAATGTTTTCATTTCTCTTGGGTAGACTCCTAGGAGTGGAATTTCTGGGTCAAATGTTAAGTCTATGTTTAATCTTTTAAGAAACTGCTAAACTGTTTTCCAAGGTGGCTGCACCATTAACATTCCCACCGGCAATGTATGATGGTTCTAGTTTTTCCACATCCTGGTCAACATCTGGTATTGTTAGTCTTTTTGATTATAGCCATTCTGATAGGTGTGTAGTGATACCCTATTGTGGTTTTCATTTGCATTTTCCTAATGACTAATGATGTTGAGCAGTTTTTCATGTGCTTATTAGCCATTTGTGTATGTTTTTTGGTGAAATTTCTATTCAGATCTTTCCCCAGTTTTTTATTGACTTATTGGTCTTCTTGAGTTAAGCATACCAAATTTTTGATTTGTTGTATTTCTATTTTTGCTGAAAATCAATCTGTTACTATGCACTGAATGTTAGCCCTATCCTATGTATCATTTAAGAGAGTATTTTCTTTTTTTAATATTTTATTGTGTTTAAGATGAAAGTAAAAGCAGATTAGGTTCCCATTTAACAATTTTTACACAAATTATTCAGTCATATTGGTTACATTTTTCACAATATGTCATTATTCTCATTCATTCTGTTCTGGTTGTACCATTTCCAGTACTCTTGTTTCCCTGCCCCCTTACCTTCTCATCTTTGCTCTAGAGTAATTTTTGACTATTTGATCCCGATAGATGATTAGATGATTTTTTTTTTAAAGAAGCTCATTACTCACAGATGATATTCTTTATTTTGTGAGCCAATCTGTTAGTTAGCTAAAAGGTGACCTCAAGGGATAATTTCAGTTTAAGGTTTAAAGCATATCTCAGGGTGATAGTCTCAGGGAGTCCTCTAGTCTCAACCAGTCTGGACTTTTTAAGAATTTGAGTTCTGGTCCACATTTTTCTCCCATTCTGTTAGGATCTAGCTAATGTTGCCCTGATAAGAACAGTCCGTAGTGGTAGCCAGGTACCATCTAGTTCTGGTCTCAAGGTGGACAAGGCCGTGGTTCGTGTGGACCATTAGTCCTGTAGACTAATTTCTTCCCTAAGCCTTTGGTTTCCTTCTTTCTCTTTTGTTCCAGATGAGTAGAAACCAATAGTTGCATTTTAGATGGTTACTCACAAGCTTTTAAGACCCCAGACATTAGTTACTACATTGGGATATAAAACATGAACTTTGTGAACTATATTATGCCAATTGACTGAGTCGTCCCTTGAGAGTATGGTCCTAAGTCTTCAAGCCCCAAAAACCAATCTTGCGAGGTGTTTGGTTATGTTTAAGAAGTATTCGTACCTGTGTCCCCTATGTGGTTTATTATGTGTGTTCATATCCATGTGTGCACACACATATCTGTATGTACATATGCCTATAGATACTTCTATCTATGCCTACATATGTACCCACATAGTCGTACTCGTATACTTATATGCCTATATACATATTTGTGTAACCACACACAGATTTTTTTGGTTGTTGTTGCCAGATTATACTTGTCATATCCTTTACCAAAGACATCCTTTTCTATTGTGCACTTCTTGGTGACATCACTTATGTTGGTCAAGCTGTGCGTACTTCACCTATATTCGATGCTACCTTTCCCATCACCAAAACTAACAAGTGTCTACTATCTTGAGAGTCCTTCCCCCTCCCTTCAATCCCTGGTAACTTCCAACGAGCATTAGTCTCTGTGTATATACAGTAAAACCTGTGAAAGCCGGAATTGGTGTAAGGCAGAATCCTGTCAAAGAAGGAAAACTAAAATATTTTCCACTCAAAGGTGCGTAGAAGAGAGGTAAGACTGTACCCTGTCAAAGGTGGAAGGAAAACTTGTGAGACATGGAAAAACAAGGTAGTCCCGTTGAGTTCTGGTTATCACAGGTTTCACTGTATCTATTCTTATCTTTTTATAAATGTGCAATCATACAATATTTGTCCTTTTGTGATTGACTTGTTTCACTCAGAATGACGTCCTCCAGATTCATTCACATTATATGATGTTTTGAGGACTCATCATTATTCTTTATGGTTGCATAGTATTCCATTTTATGTTTGTACCACATTTTGTTTATCCATTCATCTGTTGATGGGCACTTAGGTTGTTTCCATGTTTTTGCTATTGTGAATAATACTGCAATGAACATATATATGCATATGTCTATTTGTGTCACTGCTGTTAGATCTCTAGGGTATATACCTAGAAGTGGGATTGATGGATCATAAAGTATTTCTACTTCTAGCTTTTTGAGGAAGTGCCATACTGTTTTCCAAAGTGGTTGTACCATTTTTACAATCCCACCAGCAGTGGTTAAGGGTTCCAATCTCCCCATCACCTTGTCAGCATTTGTTGTTTTCTGTTTTGTTTTGTTTTTTATCAGTGCCATTTAGCAGGGGTGAGATGGTATCTCATTGTAGTTTTGATTTGCATCTCTCTAATGGCTGATGATCGCAACCATCTTTTCATGTGTTTGTTGGCTGCTTGAATGTCATCTTTGATGAAGTATCTGTTCATGTCTTTTGCCCATTTTTTAATTGGATTGTCTTTTTGTTGTTGAGTTGTTGATGTTTTCTGTATGTTTTAGAGATTAGATCCTTATCAGAAATGTTGTTCTCAAAGATATTTTTCCCAGTCTATAGGCAAGAGAGTATTTTCTTAAAATATTCATATGACTAGTGAATTTTCAGTCCTATTTTTGTTTTGTGTTTCTACAACCGTTAATATTTTTTTGTGTTTTACTAACGTATATAAAGTAAAATTCATCCTTTTTAGGAGTATAGTTTTATGCATTTTGACAAACTTATATGGCGTGTAATCATCACCACAATTAAGATAGAATATTTCCATCTTCCCAGAAAGATTCCTTGTAACTCTTTGGACCTAATCCCTTCCCTCCACTTCCAGTACTCGGCAACCACTGATCTGATTTTTATCCCTATAGTTTTACCTTTACCAGAATGTCATTGCCTTAGTTATCTATCGCTGCTATAACAAATGCCACAAGTTGGTGGCTTAAAAGGAGCCCTGGTGGTGCAGTGGTTAAGCAGTTGGCTGTTAACTGAAAGGTGTGTGGTTCGAACCCACCAGCTGCTCCGTGGGACAAAGAATGTGGCAGTCTGCTTCCGTAAAGATTTATAGCCTTGGTAACCCTATGGGGCAGTTCTACTCTGTCTTATAGGGTAGCTATGAGTTGGAATTGACTCAACAGCAATGGGTTTCTTTTTGGTTTGGGTGGCTTTAACAAATAGAAATTTATTTTCTTACAATTTACGAGGCTAGAAGTCCAAATTCAGGGTGCCGCCTCTAGGGGAAGGCTTTCTCTCTGTCATCTCTGGAGGAAGGTCCTTGTCTCTTCTGAGCTTCTGCTTCTGAGCAATGTTCACGTGGCTTAGCATCTCTCTTCCCCCATCTCTGCTCTGCTTGCTTGTTCAATCTCTTTTATATCTCAAAAGAGGTTGACTCAAGATACACCCAACACTACATAACCAAATACCTCGTGGGACTGAATTACCAGGCTTGAAGGCTAAGGACCATAGTCTCAAGGGACAGCTAGGTGAATTGGCATAATATTGTTCATAATGTTCTACATTCTAGTTTGGTAGGTAGCATCTGGGGTCTTAAAAGCTTCTGAGCGGCCACCTAAGATAGATCTATTGGTCTCTTCTTGTCTGGAGCAAAGGAAAATGAAGAAAACCAAAGATCCAAGGAAGCAATTAGTCCAAAGGACTAATGGCCCACATGAATCACAGCCTCCTCTAGCCTGTGACCAGAAGAAATAGATGGTGTCTGGCTACCACTACTAATATTTCTGACCAGGAATACAATGGAAGGTCCCGGTTAGAAAGGGAGAAAAATGTAGAACAAAAATCAAATTCTTAAAAATAGACCAGATTTACTGGTCTCATGGAGACTGGAGGAACCCCTGAGACTGTTGCCCTAAGACACCCTTCTAACTTGGAACTGAAGCCACTCCTGGAGTTCAGCTTTCAGCCAAATAATAGTGTGGCCTACAAAATAAACAATAGCACCTGTGAAGAATGTACTCCTGAGAACTATCAACTGTACAAGACCAAAAGGGCAATATTTGTCCAAAAGCAAAGATGAGAAGACAGGGAGTGGCAGGGAAACCGGACAGATGGAAACAGGGAACCCAGGGTAGAAATGGGGAGAGTGCTGAAATATTGCAGGGATTGCAACCAGTGTCATGGAACAATTTGTGTATGAATTATTGAATGGGAAACTAATTTGCTATGTAAACTTTCACCTAAAGCACAATAAAATGTTTTTTTTAAAAAAAGATACACCCTATGCTAATCCTGCCTCATTAACATAACAAAGACAACCCATTCCTAAATGAGATTATAATCACAGGCATAGAGGTTAGGATTTAAAACACGTATTTTTGGGGGACAGAATTCAACCCGTAACAGTCATATAAATGGAATCATACAGTATGTAGTCTTTTCAGTCTGGCTTGTTTCACTTACAATAATGCCTTTGAGATTCAGCCTTGTAAACTGTGTTTCCAAGGAGTGGCTGGTGGATTCAAACTGCCAACCTTTTGGTTAGCAGGTGAATGTTTAACCACTGTGCCACCAGGCCTCCATATCAGTAGTTAGTTCCTCTTTATTGCTGAGCAGAATTCCATCGTATGCATGTACCACATCCATTAATATTTGATGATGACTATTTCATGTCTTTCTCAGAATTGAGTAGTTTGAATAACTTTATGTTGACAAGATAATAATTTTTAAACTTTTAGGGGAAAAAACGGAGCCCTGGTGGCACAGTGATTAAGTGCTACGGCTGCTAACCAAAAGGTCGGCAGTTTGAATCCACCAGCTATTCCTTGGAAACCCTATGGGCAGTTCTACCCTGTCGTATAGATAGGGTCGCTATGAGTCGGAATCGACTCGACAGCAACAGGTTTGGTTTTTTTGTTTTAGAGGAAAAACAGCTTTTACCTATCAAATAAAAATTTATGTAAAATGCATATACCACAAGATACTTCTCTTCTCTTGTTCAAAGCCATTTATAAAGTCTTTTCCTTTTTTCCCTTTTTTTGGTAGGTATCAATTGGCAGGTACGGCCCCCTTTATCAGGACTTCCTGCTCTTGGCAAAATGTCTTTCAACAAAGAGCTACATTTTAACACTTCCATTGCTAACTTAGTCATCCTTCGTGGGAAAGACGCGCAAAGTGCAGACCTGGGTAAGCGGAAATTAAGATGCACATTTTACATAGATGATGATAATAAAGGATCTCTGGATTTATTCTTAAGGAAAGAAAAATAATAACTATGTTTTAGTGGCAAAATAGAGTAAAACCATTGTTTCAGGTGGTACATGACTAAAAACCAAAATAGAAGTGGTTTAAACAAGATCCACGTTTAATTCTCTCTTCTGAACATCTAGTTGCTCTGTGGGTCACCTTGTGGCTTCGTCCTTATAGTCCACGACAACTGCTTGCATTCCAGCCATGAAGTCCACGTAGGAACGAGCAAAGAAGGGTGTGCTTCCTCCTCCTAAAGTAGCACATCACACTTACATTTATATCCCATTGACAAGGACTGAGTCATGTGCTGTGCCTGGCTGCAAGTGAGTCCATGAGCTCAATTAAAATTTTGGGGTTCTGTTACTAAGGAAGAAAGGGAGAACAGGCATTGCGGGACAACTAGCAGTCTCTGTGACGAGTATTTTCTTATAAAATTGTCAGGAAGTTGAAAAAGCATTACTCTGTACATCAAAGGACTTTATCAGCAAAGTGAAGAGATAACCTCCAGATTGGGAGAAAATTTTTGGGACCCATATATCAGATAAGGGTTTAATATCTAGAATATATAAAGAACTCCTACAGCTTAACAAGAAAAAGACACACAACCCAATCAAAAAATGGGCAAAGATTTGAATAGATATTTCACCAAAGAAGATATACAAATGGCCATGAAAAGATGCCCAACCTCATTAGCCATTAACCAAAAAAAAAAAACCCACCAAAAAGACAAAACCCATTGCCATCGAGTCAATTCCAACTCATAGTGACCCTATAGGACAGAACAGAACCGTCTCACAGGGTTTCCAAGGAGTGGTTGGTGGATTCAAACTGCTGCCTGTTTGGTTAGCAGCCACAGCTCTTAACCACTGTGCCATTAAACCAAAAAACCTGTTGCCATCAAGTCAGTTCCGACTCATAGCGACCCTATAGGGAGGTGCAAATCAAAACCACAATGAGATACTACTTTACCCCTACTAGGATGGCTGAGATGAAAAAAAAAAAAACCCAAAAACAACAAATGTTGGCGAGGATGTGGAGAAATTGGAACCCTCGTCCATTGCTGGTGGGAATGCAAAATGGTACAGCTGCTGTGGAAAACAATTTGGCAGTTCCTCAAAAAATAAACATAGTATTTACTAACTAGATAGTAGATAAGAATTATCTTAGGTGAAGGGAAGACAGCACACCCTACAGGGGAAGTCAGCACAACTGGACTAAACCAAAGCTAAGAAGTTTCCTGAATACAGTCAAACACTTTGAGGGACAGAGTAGCAGGGG
>NW_004443990.1:3424744-3457311 GCF_000243295.1 Trichechus manatus latirostris
TAAAAGCTTGCAAGCGGCCATCTAAGATGCATCAATTGGTCCCAACCACCTGGAGTAAAGGAGAATGAAGAACACCAAAGACACAAGGGAAGTATCAGCCCAAGAGGCAGAAAGGGCCACATAAACCAGAGACTGCATCAGCCTGAGACCAGAAGAGGTGCCCAGCTACCACCGACGACTGCCCTGACAGGGAACACAACAGAGAGTCCCAGATGGAGCAGGAGAAAGGTGGGGTGCAGAACTCAAATTCTTGTAAGAAGACCAGACTTAACGGTCTGACTGAGACTGGAGGAACCCCAGAAAGCTTGGCCCCTGGATTCTCTATCAGCCCAGAACTAAAACAATTTCCAAGGTCAACTCTTCAGTCAGGGATTGGACTGGACTGTGGGACATAAAGTGATACTCGTGAGAAGTGTGCCTCTTAGCTCAAGTATATACAAGAGACTAAATGGGCAGCTTCTGTGAAGGCAGAGAGGGTTAGGAGCTAGTTGAATGGACATGGGGAATCGGGTAGAAAGGAGTGTGCTGTCACAGTATGGGGAGAGCAATTAGGGTCACATAACTGTGTATAAATTTTTGTATGGGAAAAAATTAAAAAATTTTTTAAAAAGAAAAAAAAAATTAAACATAGAACTACCATGTGACCCAGGAATTCCACTCCTAGGTATATACCAGAGACTTGAAAGCAGTGATGCAGACACATATACACCAGTGTCCATTGCAGCACTATTCACAATAGCCAAAGGTGGAAACAACCTAAATGTCCAACAGTAGGAAACTTGTTCAATAAATTGTGGTATATTCCTATAAGGGACCTTTAAAGATGAGTGATATTTGTTGACATGTAAAGAAGTTCACAACCTATCAGTGAATGAAACATGCAGATTACAGAAGGGCAGGTATGTAAAATTACATACACAAGGAAGGTCAACAAAAATGTTCATAGTGGTCATCTATGAGTGGTGACATTTCAGCAGTTTAGGTGACTTTTAAAATTTCTTAATATTTTTCTGAATGGTATAAATTATTACAGTATTTTCCCCTAATGAACATAGATCATTAATACAAAAGCAATATAAAGCTAGTTTTAAAAGGCAAAACAAAAGATTTCTGACGAAGTGGACAAGAAAATATGTTTATTATTTTACAAATTAATAATTTATGATGTAAAGAATAACTTACGTTGTTTTTACTTTAGCGGGATTTAAAGATCCAGCTCTCTATACTTCCTGGTTAGAGCCTGATAATGCTTTCAACGTATGGAAAACTCAGCGAGCCTTCAACAAATATGAGAAGTCTGCAGCATTGGTCAGCAATAGCCAGTTCTTAGTAAAACCACTTGATGTGATTGTGGGCAAAGCATGGAATATGTTTGCTTCAAAGTAAGTCAAGTATCAGTCTACAACCCTCTCTAAGCCTAGGCAGACAATAGAGGATAAACATGAAGCAGGAGGTGGAGTAAGCATGGCTCCCACTTGATAGGTGTGAATCCTTGGGCATGTTAACTTAGGCCATGTTTCTTCCTCTGTACAAGGGGTTCTAAGAAAGACTATGTGGTGGGGATTCAATGAGGTAAAAATGTAAAAACACCTAGTACAGTGCCTGACCAGTAAATGCTTGATCCTTGCATAGCATTGTTATTACTAATAATTATATTGATATTTTAGTAGTAGTAGTAATAGTAAACGGGTAGTTTCTAAGTGAAATGAAATTAAAGCAGAAATTTCATTATAAGGCAGGGACAATAAGTTTTCCAAAATAAGATCCTTGGGAGAGTGGAAAAGCTCCTGATCTTGCTCAGTAAGAAATCTGGTAAGTTCAACTCCACTTGATACTAAGAAATGTTTTATCAGATTTCTTGACCTGTACCACAATCATTTGATGTCAAAACAAAACTCCTAAAATGACTGGATGGGGCCTCAACTTTATTTAGCTGGGATTCCCGAGGGCTCAGCCATCCTGCACGCACACATCCCCACTTTCTGGCATAATGCTGTCCCCACTCTCATTAAATGGTAGCAGTAGCCATTATTATATGGATTTAATTCATGTCTGCCCTTGATATTCTTTTTAACATGATTTCTCCTGTCTCCTTTAATCAATACTACTAGTTCTAATAATAAATTTTGAGGGGAAAATTGAAAGAATCATCCTGACATGTCTACCAAGTAAGTACTGTCTGAAAAGCACTTGGAAGGCTTCACTACATTCCTAGAATTGCGTTGATTTGTTTCCAAAGCACAGTTCCAAGCCTTAGATAAAACTTCTCAGGCACCTTTTAGGGTTTGCATTGAATCCAGTCATCTCCTATACAGTGTTGAATATGTGCTGGGTCTACAACCAAATCCAAACATGCTTCTTTTCCCTGTGTGCCTCCATTGTGACTCTCTTGGACACTAAAGGGACAGGAAGCTTAAAAAACTTTGAAAGTTTGCTAATCTTTGGAGTAAACAATGAAGCAAATGTAAGACCCTTAAGAGATTCTGCAATCTTCAAATACTCATGAGCTAGCAAAAGACTATTTATTGCTGGATTTTAAGAGTTATTAATTCACTTGAGATTTTTTTGTTTTACGTTTTCTGTTTTTTCACCAGAGCCTACATTCATCAGTACACAAAATTTGGAATTGAAGAAGAGGACTTTTTGGACAGTTTCACATTGTTAGAGCAGGTCATTACCAGTTACTATAACCTCTGATCTTGAACAAAAGGGAAAAGTTACCTTAAAGCGTTTTTGGACTAAATTATTTTCAATACTACTATGTCTGTAAGGTTTTCAAAATCTTATCTGTTAAAGTAACAAAGTGGAATGCTGATTTCATTTTGCATACAGTACCCAAAGAAAAGGAGGAAAACCTTTTAAGTGGAGGATAGCATGTTTTCATGAAAACATCTACTTATACTTCATTTTTAAGAAAAAAAATTGGTGCTTTTATAAAGAACGTTAGAAACACTTTGCTTAGATGTTGGGACTCGAACTATCCAAGAAAAGGGCATATTCTCTTTTATCCTCATGTTCCTAAATCTTTCCTCTTTACTCCAAAGAAGAGTCACTAAATATGAGCTAAACTTTCACAGCACAATTTAAAGCTAAGAAATTTCAATTCTGTACTTAAACATATTCATCTTTGAAGTGAATGCTTTGAACCACAAGAGGGAGCTGTTGTCAAATGCTAAAGGGTGAACATCCATTTTGAACATTTATAATTCTAACCATAACAGAGTAAGATTTTTCCATTTAAGCAGCTATTTAAAAATGAATGTCAGGATTTTGGTAATAAATGCATATCATGCTTAAATTCAAAAGGGACTAAAGTTTTACTTTGTTTGCTTTTCTTAAATTTTCTGGGCATCAGCAAATTGGGACAAGTTTTCTTTTAGATCTTGGAATGCCAGAGCAGAAATTGATCGTATTCAACTATTGTTTTAAAATGACTTGTAGGTGTTTAGGTGATTTGGAAGATCGTTATGTTTTTGTAGTGAAGCTGTCAGCCAAATTTCACTAAGTTGAGAAAATCATCACCAAGGAAATGTAGTGCTTGAAACTGACACACAGATGCGGGTTTGACTCAAAAGGACAAAACACACTTGGAAACTGGCAACTGAGTTTGAGGGGAAACGATGTACTTCAATAAAACACATCACATGCAATGTATTAACAAATGTAAAACGGTCAACGCATAGGAACATTTGCCCTTTCTGCCAAATCTACCAGTAGTGACTTTTATTTTTATATGGAAAAATGACAGTTCACAGCTTCACTGGTTTCTTCTTTTTCATTCCATATGGAAATGATTACCTTTTTGCTGTTTTTGTTATCAACTGTTGCTATGATTTAAAATACTGAACCATATCTTATTTCTAAGGAATGCAAAAAGTGGTCTGTTCAGCTGCTAAAAGGCACACCCCACTGCATTTTGTTAACCCAAGTATACTTGAAAAATAATAAGATCATGATTTTTACAAAACAAAGTTTAAAGTAGTTGTTTAGCATTGAAGAGACCCAAAAACTGAAACAATTTCCCAGACTAAACTAGTGTAAATGAAGATCTATAACTAAATTCTCTCCATAGGAGTTAAGCTGATTCTAAGGAACTTTGCTAGAAGGGTAGTTTCAAGAAAGTTGTAAGTTGAAATCATTTGAGAAGGGGATTCATGAACTAACAACAAGGACAAGTATATTTGTAGTTTGTCAATTCAAGGGATCAACTGCAGGTTAACATTAGCAGTAAACCCCAGTTTAGACAGAGCTCTAGGTCTGTTCTTTATGGAAGTTTGACTCCTTTTTGTGATCCACAGCTGCATTATTTGATTTGTGTGATGCTTAAATAGTTGCAAGCTTGTTTTAAACATTTACATGGAAAATTTTTTTTTTCTTGTCTATTTGGAATAATAGAAAGTTTTTGCTATGAGAGTAGTAATTTTAAGTTAAAAATTTACACAAGGTAGCCAACACCAAAGCTTCAGGATATGGGGTGGCATTGGAAATCTACTTTGTGTGGAGACAATGGCCAATTGGTCAAGACAACATAGAATCATAAGCTTCCAGGTAGACAGATCCCAGAAAACTCTGAAAATGTAATTTCTTAAACTGCTGGGTAACTAGCATACTATGCTGTCCCTCAAACATGATCCCCTAGACACAAGATACACCTCTGTAGGCAGTGAGTGCAGCACAAACTCAAACTGCTTCTAATGTTGAAGCTTTTTAAATCACCCTTCTCTGCCTCTCTTTTTTTCAAATGGCTCCTGTTTATGCTTTCTTAAAGAGTTCTTTACTGAAAGCTGTAGACCCTGTTTCTTATTCATTTCTTCTTCTAGCTTTGGACTTTTTCTTCCCTATTATCCAGTCAATCTGCAACATCTTTCTTTTTTAACCCTTTACTTATGATTCACTAAGTGTACCGATAATTCAGTTAACCAGTTCATTCATTCCACCAATATCTGTTCAATACCTAGTATACACCAGGCACTGAGTGAGGTGATGAATACCATATAGTCTAAATGAAGAAGCTTACAATGTAGTTTATAAGTTTCTTTGAATGTTCGATGCTACAATTCTGGCTTCCTAATTATTGCTTAATGTGGCCATATCCATATTCAACTTTTTACAGCAAAGAATATGGTCCAAGAGAAATAATTTTATTGGGAGCTCTAGTCTTGGCTTCAAATTTGTCTGAAACATCTCCTTACTTCCTCTGTAGACTTTATTTTGCAGTGTACATACCAGTGATTTTTCTCCTGACCACCATGTTTATCACACTTGAATTTCAGTCCAAAATTTTGTTTTAAAACATGCTCCATATGTTCCTATCCTGCTCTTATCTCCCCATGAGCCCAAGGTTTGGCAGTCAGTTCCTTTCTGATTCTGCCACCTATCTTCCAAATATGGCTTTCCCACTAACATCTCATTTTTGGTAAACAGTCATTTAAGAGACAGTTGCTCATCTGTATCAATCACATTGTTTCCTATGGGTTTTAGGAATGTGAGCTGGATGGAAACTCTGGCTTTACATTTTTAACTAAATAACTTCCTGCTCCTAAACCCTGAAATGTCTCAGAGGATGCACTGTCAGCCATATTAATAGATGGAATCCTATTCTGCAAGCAGGAATGCTTGCACAAGAAGTTAAGATAAACAATGTAAATATTTCAAGTTTCTGGGAAGCACAGTGTTGGGTCAGTGTAGGAGACAATATGGCATCCACGCTATGGGAAAGAAGGAAAAAAAGAGTCCCAATCATTTAGAGAGTGAGTAAAGCAGGAAGAGAAGAAAAGGAAAGTGGGGGAACCGATGATGTCACCAAAGAACTGCCAAGTAACTTACAAGGATTTCAGAAAAAGACTTGGTTTTTAAATTAGTGATTTTACCTAATGATGAAAAATCTAAGACTAATTTACAAGAATAACTTAAAAAGAAACAGTAAGCTAAATTATGTGCCATCCGAATTTACCTTTGCCAATGTCAATATGATTGATACTTTATGGCTCTCCTGTCCTATTTGGATTTAATTATTTACACAGTGTGAGTACACGAAGATTCTATACCCGTGCTGTCCAATTAGGTAGCCCCTGGCCACATACGGCTATTGAGCACTTGATATGTGGTTAATCCAAATTGAGAAGTACTGTAACACGCACTGGATTTTAAAGATTTAGTATGAATAAAAGAATTTAAATCTCTCATTAATATATTTTTTGTATTGATTGCAGGCTGAAATTATATTTTAGACATTAGTGAAATAAATTCTTCAAATTAATTTTATTTATTCAAATTAATTTTACTTTTCAAAGGTGACTACTAAAATTTTTAGATTTGTGGCTTTCTGCTGAACCTAGACATTTCAGGGGCAATGTCCTCCTGGGAATTATAGAAACTGGAGTTGAAGAAAAGCTTGTCCTTACTAGGTGAGAGGTCATGAGAACATGATTGTAAGAAACATGACATGAAGTAAAAGATGGGAGTTTCCTTTTTGAAGAAAAGGGGGCTGTTACGGATTGAATTCTGTCCTCCCCAAAATGTGTGTCAACTTGGCTAGATCATGATGCCCAGTATTGTGTGGTTGTCCACCATTTTGTGATCTGATGTGATTATCCTATGTGTTGTAAATCCTAACCTCTATGATGTTAATGAGGCAGGATTAGAGGCAGTTATGTTAATGACGCAGGACTCAATCTACAGGATTAGGTTGTATCTTGAGTCAATCTCTTTTGAGATATAAAAGATAAAAGTGAGCAGAGAGGAGAGGGACCTTCTACCACTAAGAAAGATGCACTGGGAGTGGAGTGCATCCTTTAGACCTGGGGTCCCTGCGCTGAGAAACTCCTAGATCAGGGGAGGATTTATGACAAGGACCTTTCCTCAGAACTGACAGAGAAAGCCTTCCTCTGGAGCTGGCACCCTGAATTCAGACTTCTAGCCTCCTAGACTGTGAGAGAATAAACTTCTGTTTGTTAAAGCCATCCACTTGTGGTATTTCTGTTATAGCAGCACTAGATAACTAAGACAGGGGCCTTTGCTTTAAGTTCAAGCTGACTCGATGACAATGTGTTTAGTTTTTGGTTTGCTTTATGTTAGACTCAATTCATGTCAGTGTGGAAGAGGCAGGATGTGAGCTTAATTCAACAAACATTAATTGAACACCTGCAAGGGAAGGCACTGTGCTGGGACAGGGAGATTGAAAAAATGAGTCAGACCTGGCCCCTGTCCTCAAGGAGTTCACCATTTAATACAGTCTGTGCTGCAAAGCATATGCCTGGCTCATGGTAGAGACTCCATGTTTATTGAATGGATTAATATGAATGACTAGAAAACTGTGGAAGTGATGTAAGGCTGCAAAACCATAGGCACACAGTGAAGCCCATTAAAGCTGCCATCAGCAGCAGCAGATCTCACAGCCATTAGATGGATCTAAGGACCTGTAAATATAAATAATGCTTTGTTTTAAACCATTTTATGTAACTAAAAGGAATTCAAGACAATATAAATTCGAACAATATATTAAGAAAATGAAGAACTGCCATTGTTTGCAAGTCCTTGCCTGAAATCTAAACTCCTTGCTCTGGAATTCAAAGCCTTTTAAAGTCTGACCATACCCCAGTCTCCCACTATTCTCCTTTATGTGTGGAACAGTCACCAAGGCAGACAGAAATGGCTGTTAAATATTATGAAAAATGCATGGATTTGGCTACATGGTTCCATATAATGTCTTTCAGTAAGGCAAGGATGGAGTCTATCACTGCTTTGAGGATACAGATGAGGAGATATGCCCCAGTCATCCTGCCTGCCCCTGCTTTGACCCCACTGCCAGGTCCCCAAGACCAAGAAGAATGTGAGGGTCAGAGCATTTTTGAGCAGGTCTGCAAGGATACACACCAGATTTCATAGTGATGTCTTCTAGGGAGTGGATTTCTCAGGGGAGTCCTTTTTTATATTATATACTTCTTTTGCTTATGTTTATATATTTTTTAAACAAGGAGTTTTAAAAACAGAAGATAAAATAACTCAAATGATTTTAAAAAGGATGTTAACACTTGGGAGACAGTTTGGACGAATAAGTCAAGTGAATCAGGAGGTAACAAGGAGTGGATTATATCTTTGTCCTCTAAACCATCATTTAAGTTGTAATTGCTGTGGAGTAATTCCAACTCATGGCAACCCCATGTGTACAGAGTAGAACTGCTCCATAGGGTTTCCAAGGCTGTGACTTTCGGAAACAGATTGCCAAGCCTTACTTTTAAGGTGCCTCTGGGTGGATTTGAACTGCAGACCTTTTGGTTAGTATTCTAGTGCTTAACCATTTGCACCACTCAGAGCTCCTCATCACATAAGTAGGATGTAGGAACTACAAGAGGCTCCAGGTTCAGAGGCAGAGGAAGAAGGAAGAAATTAAGACCAACTTCGGGGTCTCATTTTCTCTAAATGGTCTTCTAATGAACATAGCCTACTCCAGGGAAGACTAGTAAATATATCACAAAAGATGTTTAAAAGAAGTGAAGGAAAACTTTCGTGTATGGAAGAACTTATTAGTTCCTCCTGCAGAGATCAGAGATATCTTTTATGGTCAGATGGATTCTTCACGTTTGAAGAAGAAAATGCAGAACATCCGAAATTTCTTTGATCTCTACATTTTCCTAAAAGCACAACTTTCAGGCTCCCCTCCCCCTTCTTTTTCCATCTGAAATCATGCAACGCACTCTCACACACATACTTTTACCAGATAGGCATCTAATGACGTCTGGATTCCATCAGAAAGCCTGGAACAGCGACACCCAAATCCTCCTGTGCTTTGAGAACTATGCACCCACCTGAAAGTGGAACACTCAGGTTTTGTAACACTCTTCACCACGGGATTATTACACAAATCTCTCCTTCTGAACTCCGGTACTCCTGCTGAGTGGTGTAATTGTGGTCATATGCCATTTATTCTGAGCTCCTACCCAGCCAACTTCAATATGTAATAACTCATTTACTGAAACTTGTAAACAACCCCAGCACTCAAGCAGCCAAATGGAAAGCTGCCTTGACCACATGCTCTAGAAGGTGTAATAAAGTCTTGATTCTGCCTTTTGGCTTGGCAAAAGCAGTTGGGAGAATGCCATGACACTAACTTGGGAACACTTATGACATCTGGGTTCTAGATGGCTGCCACTGCTGTCTAGGCTAGCACTATTGGAATCCTGGACTCCAGTAGAAACATACAGGAAATGACATTGCCACACTTTTCTCCTTATAAAGGCAGATAATTTATCCAGGAATTACCATCTTCCGAGTTTCCCTAGGGAGGAGCCAATGGTTAAGCCAGCAGGATACAACTGGAGAGAGGGATATAAAAACAGCTTCCTCTGACCCTAAGGTCCAGTCACAATGCCATCTCTTCAAGAACAATGCTACATAACAAGTTAAGGCTTAGATCATCACTTATGGGAAAGTACAGAGGACATATTACTCCAGAGAATTCTCTGAAAAAGTCCAGCTTATTCACCAATGGGAGGAAGTCACAGAGTGGTGCAAGGGACACATATTCACTAGGAGTTAGACCTGAGATCTAGACCCACTGGAGGTCCCACCAGTCTACCGGTATCGTCCCTTCGTGTGTCCAAAACAGAATAGTCTCTCTCAAACTTGCTCCTCCTCCTGTATTCGTGGCTCAGTGATTGGCATCGCTGTCGTCTCAGAGTTCTTTGGTTCCTTCCTCACCTTTACTCCAACCTGCCTAGTATCCTGGATTCTACTTAGGTAGCTTCTCCTGCCTGCTTTTGCATCCCCATTGCTGCTTCATCTGGACTACTGCAGTATTTATTCAGCGAACACTTGCTGTGAGCCTACCAAATGCCAGGCCCTGCCTTGGCTCTGGGCATGCAATGGAGAGCACAACAGTCCCTGCCCTCATGAAGCTTATATTCTAGTGGAGGAAACAGACCAAAAACAAAACAAAACAAAAAAAGAACTAGTTGTGAATTATGTAGTTACCTTAAAAGAAACAGAGAAAAGGCAAAGAATAACAGGTACGGGCAGAAGGACTGACTTTAGATGGCAAGACACCTTGCCTTTTCTTCCACGTATCCTACACAAAGGAGCCCTGGTGGCACAACTGGTTAAGCACTGGCTCCTAACCAAAAAGTTGGCAGTTTGATCCTACCCAGAGGCTCTGTGGGAGAAAGAACTGGTAATCTGCTTCCATAAAGATTACAGTCAAGAAAACCTTATAAGGCAGTTCTTCTCTGTCACAAGGGGTCGCTATAAGTCGGAACTGACTTGATGGCACCTAACAATAACAACTTACACAAAGCTCCCCTACTATACTCTCCAAATACAGTTACCTTTCCTTTCCCTTTGCCTGTCAAAAGTCCAGTTCAACTTTCACCACTCAGTTCAAATGCCACCTCATCATAAAACCTTTTCTGATCCTTCTTAGCTCCTCTTCCTCTTTTCAGTTCCTTTCTTATGGCATTCATCTCATGTTATTTTATAGTCATCTGCGTATGTGCTTAATATCCCTAACTAGACTACACATGCGGGGAGGGAGGACATCAGTTATCAACAGCTTTGTCTCTGCCCTCCAGCACCTTAAAACTCAGTAGAGACTTTAAAAATAAATAAAAGGTTTTTTTTTGGGGGGGGGGATGGGGGGAGAATGTGGTTAATGCCACTATTGGCCATAACTATTTCACAGGGTTGTTATGAAGATCAAATAAAATTCAAGATGTGAAAGTGCTTTGAAAAAGAAAAAAAAAAGGACTGTACAAATAGAAAGTGCTTTGTAATCATAATTATAGCAAACAGCACCCTGGGAACCTGCCCACACAGGACAGCTAAGAATGGAGCTGGCTTTCCCAACCCTGTGAAATAGGCAAGCACAAAGGCTGCACGTCTATTTAAATAGCAAAATCTTTCAGGTTGTGGCCTTGATTTTCTGTTAAGTCTCCTTTTTTCCATCACCTACCTTGTGATCACAAAATGAAAACATGTATGCTGAAGCTTGGATTTGTGCAAACAGCGTGGGTAAGAGTCAGAATGCCTTCGTTTGAATCCTTGCTCTGCCACCTCCTAGCTGTGTGACCTGACAAATTACTCTGCCTTAGATTCCTCATGGGGTTGTTGTGAGGATTAAATGATTAAATAAAATACATGTGGAACAGTACTGAAAACAATGCCTGGTACAAAGTAATTATCAGTTATAGTAATCCACTGTGCTTCCTGGTACGGGGTACATTAGAGAGGTTCCTGGGAATTAATCTTGATTGCTGTCGTACAGCGCGGTGGTGTACAAAGAATACTCCACGGAGGGGACAAGGAAGTGGGGAGGGGCTGGTGCAACAGGCCCTGTGAGGCCAAAACAATGTGAAGCTAGTGAGAGAAAGTTTGGCTCCTCTGAGAGATGTTTAGTACCTGTCACTCAAATGGAAATGACTGGCAAGAGGCTGAGAGGTGCACTAAAAAAAGAAAGCCAGAGAAGGCCTCCTCTAGTTTTCTTGGGCCTTCATCTATTTAATGAAAAGAGGTTGAGAACACCATAGTTCTGTACTGTATGAGCCAGACTCTAGCACTACTACTGCAAGAGTGAACCTGAGCTGCTTGTTTTCAACCCAGTGAGGGGTCAAAGAAGACAACAGTGAATCTGAACAGTTGTTCCCCACCATCAGGGAAAGATGGGACCATCCTTTTTTTCAAATCTCCAACTACCACACTCCCCTAAAATACGTTTTTCCATTGGAAACAGACTGGAGCACAAGCAATACTGTTAGGCTGTGTCAGTCAAAAGTGACCTGGATACAGGCAACAAAGGGAAATGCCACATTTAGGGTGCGGGGGTGAGAAGAGCAGCCCACCGAGGGTTCTTTGAATGAATACGGCTGTTTCTCAAAGGGTTCTGGGTGGAAGGCAGCTTGCATAGAGATACCCCTCCCTGAGAAACCTCAAACGGAGATGGCTATACCTGTTGGCTTAGAAGAGCTGTTCAGGGTTCCCTCTTAAAGCCAGAGACACCCAGAATAAGCCAGAGCCTCCCTGCAAGAAGTCAGGAATGTGGTTTCCAATGCAAACAGAGACTACGTTGTAGAAATAGTGCTGGAGCATGTCCAAGCACTCCTTATGTCCCTTGAGTCATTTGGAAATGGTTAACAAATGGGTTGGACACCTGGACTGATAACCCCTGAAGGGGATTTCCACAGAAACCCTACAGTGTAAAATCATCATCCTCTTCCTTCCCAAACAATGCAATTCAGTCACACCCTCTCTGAAGTGTGCCTCAAAGATTCCAAATTTCTCAATCTGCTTCTAGGCTTCCTAAGTTAGAGCAGCAACTGCTGCTGACACGAAAAACAAGGAGCCAAGCAACTCTGTGCTTTTTAAAAGAGTTTATTTTAAATTAAGAGGAGCAGATGTCTAATGTTTGAAAAAGCCACACATTTGTGGATTTGGCTGACAAACCCTCTGAACTGCATTTCATATCTGTTCCCATAGAGTCAGCCAGCCACTTGCAACTGACTCACTCTCTGGGCCATCGTTTGGGCCAGTCTCCTGACTACAGAATTAGAATTCCAGATCTCAAATGACTCCAGGGTGTTTGGGTGAAGACTGGGGGCCATCTAAAACATTTTTTCCCCGTTTAATTTAATTGTATCAACAACCACAGAGCAAACTGCAAGGCTAGTGGGTCAAAGCGAATGAGCAAACAGTTGGCACCTGCCTATCCCAGCACCACACAATTCTAAAGGCAGTATGTAAGCAGCTGTCCAGAACAGGTTTTTGTATAATCCCTTTTAAGAGTACTGGTTAAATATGCAAATATGTGTAAGTTATTTGCTGCCATTTAAGGCCTCACCCCCAAGGCAAACACATTACCTCAGGTGAACTCAGCTTTGCTGGGGAGGGAGGGACAGGAACTCAAGCCTCAGTCTAACAGACACAAATGACTTTTCAATTACTTCTGGAGTTTAAAGTACACTGTGTGCTTTCTTTTCTCATCTTTGAGAATAAAAGGAACAACAAAAAAACTTTCAGATGCAACAGTTTTGTGCAGCATCTCATCTACCATGTTCTGTAAATACCAGAGAAGCTTTGATCAATGTGAGTTAGAGATGGAATGTTACTTGGCTTTTAAAAATTGGTATTAAACTCCTGCTTTAGAGTGTTTTAATTTTTGTGAGCACATAGAACCTAACAAGCTATGAATAAAATGAACCCGTTTTTTAAAATTTTCTAATCGGAATGAGACTTGCAGGTATACTGAGGAAGATCCTGCATGCCATCCAATGAAATTTTTTTTTGTTTAAAACCTATTTACTCAGCAAATCTTACTGGAGAAGAGTATAGATGGAGCTTTTCTAACAAGGTATTAAAAGCAAAAATTTTAATACAGCATTCTTTATAATGAAAATAAATTAGAAAATGCCAACATTTTAATATGTTTCTTGGATTTTTTTCCTTTTTGTTCTAACTTCTTTAGTAAAATGTTCTTTTTCACTTACTCTACAAGTCTGATGGATAGAGTATCTACCCCCAAACAAGGAAACATATGTTGACAGCATTAAAGCATTTTTGTTTTAGGTAGTGAATACATTGTGACATTTTTGCATGTGCATCAGATGCTCTTTGATGAATTAAAAAATGGGAATATTGTAGCATTTTGTTATCTGATTTAATCCTTAAGACAAGCTGTCAATATCTCTATAGATGAATCATTTCTCAAAGTCACAAATAACATGTAAATGGCAGAAATCTGAACCATCATTAACATGGATTGTTGTACCTAGAGGCAAATGAGTTTCAAAATATGGGGAAAGCTTTTGGACACTAAGTTTGGGAACCTCTATGAGCTCCTTACACATGGGTCTGTCTGAACACGATTCACCCCAGAGTAAGCCAGTTGTCACTGACTCAAGGTGACCCCATGTGTGTCAAAGTAGAACTGTGTTCCACAGAGATTTCAATGGCTGATTTTTTTCTGAGGCACCCCTGGGCAGACTCAGACTCCAACAGTCAACCTTTTGGTTAGCAGGTGAGCATGTTAACCCTTTGCACCACCCAGGGACTCCTCTCGCAGAATACAAGGGGGCAATCAGTATTTAGCTCACTGCATTATTTGTACTCAAGGAGTCACTGCTGAATTGAATGATTAGTGAAAATAGAAAATCCTCATGCTGTCTTGAGAACCCTATAGAGCCCGGTAACACACTGGGAGCATAGGCTGAACTTGTGTAGGAACATTCACTACTATATTTGCTTAGATAACTAGTATATTTAAGAAATTATCTGCCTTGTCTGTTTCTGGTATCTTGGAGAATAGGGATACCACTGCTGTGAAGTCGATTCCAACTCACAGTGACCCTATAGGACAGAGTAGAACTGCCCATAGTTTCCAAGGAGTGGTAGATTTGAATTGCTTTTGGTTAGCAGCCATAGCCATAGCTCTTAACCACTTTGCCACCAGGGATCCAGAGAATGGAGATAGGTGGCTGTTATCCAAATAAAGTTAGCCTCCCTTTCTTCTAAATCAGCCTCACCCCCCAAATTATTTATATATACAGGGAATACAGAAAACAGTGGGAAAGCTGGATACTGCACATTTTCATGTTACATTAATTGCTTTAAAGGAGATGGCTCCTCAGTGCTTAATAGTGTATAAACTGTTGATGTATATTCTACTGCTTGATGGTCACTGAGTTGGATATGACAAAACATGGCAGACATGTAAGGCACAAAATGAGACTTATACAAAGTAGAGATGAAATCAGAAGGATTCCCGGGCCCTTTTTTTTATTTGCAGTAATGTCAAATCATCCATTAGCAAATTTCCTGGTCTCCCATCAGCTGGAATAAACAACATATATCTGCGGGCTCACATGAAGAAGAAAAAAACAGACACATAAAAACAAAAAAACCAAAACCAGAATAGAAGGATACCACCATGCTCCAGTTGGAATTTACCTGACACTTAATGGAAGAAAGGAGGACAGCTGCTCTTCCATTTGTTTTTAAAGCAAATTCATTTGAAAGATAGTGAAAAAATGGTCATCATAAGACAAATGCATTGATCACTTAAGACTTTCAGCCTCGGAAACCAAGCTTTTCTTTCTCTAATACTCCTACCCTACCCTAAAATAAATTTACCAGTAAATCCCAAAGATTTAGTGAAAACAGTACAATTCATACTTGCTTTCCTCTTTTTCTTCAGACAAACACCAAATGCAGGTGAAAGAGATGAAACACAACAACGAGAAGCTGACTCAGAAACTTACACTAAATAAAGAACTCTAAGAAATCTAAAAATTATTTTGGTTAAAGTGAATCTATTTAAAATAAAGCACTTGGATACTGCTTTTCAAGTTAGGTCAAGTAACAGTTATACTGCTAAAAAGTCTGCGGGAGGTAAGGGAGGAGAAAAGATTGTTAAAGCAATAACCTTTTAAAAATCCACAAGGCAGGTTACTTGTCCTTTCACAAAAGGCAGGTTATTTGTCATTTATTTATTTGTTGGAGTCATGGAGACTATCCTAATTTTCCATACAGTCCGTCCTCTTTCTATACTGCTACAATATTGTGACATAAAGGACTCACAGTGCCACTAAACATAAAGACCAGAGCTACTCATCTTAAACCATGATGCTAAGTGATGTTTGAAAAATGGGCACAACATTTGATATGGATGGTCAGATGTAAGATACCAAAATGTCAGACAGCCCATCGACTGCTGTTGCCATGAGATTCAACAGTCAACATCAGTCTGATAAGCTACCCGACAAGATGGTACAGCCATGCAGATGTCACGACGGTAGGCAAAACAAGCAGACATTCAGGGAGGATTTGATAAAACAAATTAGGCATTTCTGCCCTTTTGAGATTAAACCCAATTCTATTCTCAACACAATGTTGGTATCAATTTTCCTAAAGGAAGAAAGTGAAATTGTTTATTTTCCTTCCAAGCAAATAAAAATGACCAGGTTCAACCAGTAACATCCCAAAGGAAAAAAACCACAACACATAATTATAAAACACATAAGGCAGGAAAATTGGGTTACATACAAAAGTAAATTTCTGTATCTATTAAAATTAGAGTACATGCTGAGCTAAAATTAACACAGATATGAGAAAATGTGGTTAAAAAAAGATTTTCTCTTTATCACCTCTCTGGTTTTCAGAAACAAAGAAATCCCATTCTAGACCAATCCCAGAGGCTGCCATTGCAGCAGTGTGTAGCTGCCAGATTCCAGCATAACAAAAGATGCTAGGGTGCTGGCTCTTACATGCAAATAAAGGAAGGATTAAGAAATCCTGGTGGTAAGTGGATTGGGAAAGGCTGCTGTTTAGTTGGTAGAAGCTAAAAGTAAAAAATCAAAACGCTCAAGAAAACGGACACAATTTTGGAATGATCAAAGGTGTCTTTATAAAGTTTTTTCTTGACTTCATTCTAAATATACAGAATGAAAAATGGCGTCAGCTCATTTGTGAGACACCAACCAGATTTTCCTTATACTGTCTCAAAATTTAAAGATCAGTTTCCCCAGAGGGTGTGCAATGCATTATAAAATGGCCTTTTTTAAGGGTAGGAGGGGATGAGTTGGGCAGGATGGCATATTAAATTTTACCATGATAGACATGCAAGACTTATCCAACCTAGTGTAATTTATATACATTTTGATGAATTAGAAATAAGAAAGCAATCATTTGGACAAGCTAAAAAGCTTGACATATTTATGAAGTTTTTTTTTTGGATGGCGGGAATTCTCTAATTGTACTATGTGGGCCTTTTGAAAGTAACAAACTGAAGGCCAGTTTCTGTTAAGTTTGCTGCTGAGCATCACACTCCACCCTAATAAAATACAACTCGGATTGAGTTTAGGGTGGATACCTTACCTTAACACACAAAGGAAGAGTATGTCAGTGCAAAGTATGGACTAAACTGATTTCAGGAAGAAATTTTTAAAAATTGATACAGGTTGGAAAAGGGAATTTTCTTCCCTGGCTTGGAGTCCTCCCAGTGTAAGGCAGGACCCATCCATTCTAATTCCTGCAGTTAAAAACTTTCTCTGCTTATTTAGTTTTTTCCTCTGAGTTCAACCGCTGCTGGATTCGTCTGGCATAACTTTGTGCCATGGAGTTAATGATGGACAGGATGAAGTAACACACCATGACAATGACCAACTTCTCAAACATCCAGGACAACCAGTTTTCTCCCTGCAGGAATAAATGCAGAACAATCCAACAAGAAAGGCTTCATTAGTCCAGTAGTAAAAAGGGGATCATCTATAATGTGTTAAGGAAAATAAACAGAACTTGGAACTTATAACAACTGACAAGGCCTAGACAATTAAACATGAAAAGGTTGAGCCCCTAGCCTACCCTGAAATCTACATGAGGTCTCATTCAGGCCCTTTTATACTGAGCTATAAAGATTTAACTTTGTTGGATGTAAAATTAGTGTTGATTCATATAGTTTGGAATGGGATGCGTGTGAGGTCATCTCTTGCCTTTTACTATGACAAAAGAATAAAGTCACTGATTAAATCCTTGGGTTTCTAAGGACAGTAGCTCCGTTTTCTGAAGTTGTCAAGCAGATTCTTGCAGAAAAGTGTCCAGAGTATTTTTTTTCCTTTGGTATTGGGACAGCTTTTAAAATATAAATGTATCTCTTTCTTAAGTCATGTTTGGTCAATTGAGGGCAGCAAAGGGCCAAATGAAGAGTGTAAGGCCATTAAAACACACACACACAACTGTGCCTCCTTCTAGTTTCCTATTTCAGGTTATTGCTTACTCATCCTCTTCTAGGCATTTCCCCCGCCACAGAACTGTTTACAGAAAAGGCAGGTTTAGGGTCTTGTCTAAGGTTTTTAAGCTCAGCTATGTTAAGCAACTTGGCTTATAAAAAATAATTATTCTCCCACTTTCCCAAAGAAAAATAGAGCAAAAATGAAAGGAGATATTGAAGTGATTTCAGTAAATTCAATACTTTGTTATGCTGTAAATTTGAACTTTTAAATCTATTTGGGGAGCATACCCTGAAACCTAATTTCACATCTGTTAATAAATCACTTAAAGTCAAACCAATAACTGTTCTACTTAACAGACCCATTATTTTCCATTAACCCTACCCTTGTTTTTAGGAGATGCCTCAAATAGAACCTATATTTTCTGTTTTAAGACTAAGACTCCCAGCAGAGAGTAAACAGAGCCTCAAATTCTGTTAAGACTGGGAAACAAAACTCACTCTTATCAGTCTAAAAACGCGAATGAAAGTCATTTCAGCCTGAAACTGCCCGGGGGGGGAGAAAAAGAAAATGGAACAAGGTCTCACCTGTGGGGTGCCCATTTCACTTTTGTGGTGAAGCTTTTGCCGCTGAGCTTCCAGGTATTCCTGGAATGGCTTCTGCAGAGAAGGACCTATGCCGGGGACAGCACTGGAAACAGGGTAGAGTAGCCCAAGGAAGAAGATACATTGGGGAAGAAAAGCAGAAAGAACGTTAAAGAAAATAAACTTACCGCCTGGACTCAAAAAGCAGGGATTGGATAGAAGGAATAAAATGCAACAATCAGCACAGCCGCAAGATTCTGTGAACTCTTTTTCACACATACAAATTCTTCTTTCAAATACCCCTTAAAGAGGAAGAATCTCTCCCACCAAGTCTGGGGGAAGCTAAGAGCTGTAAATCAGGAGCCCCTTCTAACAGAAGAGTTCGTCCTCAGAGAGAGGCCAGACTGAGCTGATGCTGTACACTGGAGTGGTACAAAGAATAAAATGAATGACTTCTGAGAAGTCCCACATTTATCACCACCAGTTCCTGTAAGAACTGGTTTGAACCGATTAATAAGGAAATGACTTATGCTTGTGTCATCCCAAGTTAAAAAAGAAACTGCCCGCCCTCTCTCTGACTTGTCCCATCTTCTCAGAGGGGGCGGTCCTTTCTCAATCTAAATCCTTATTAGGACAATCTGTGCGTCATCCTTATCCAAAAAGAATGCATTAGCAAATTTGTGAGGCACCTCCCACTAGTCAGAAGTCAGTGATTAACAAAGGAACAAAGAAGGAACTATGAACCTTGAATCCCTTTCATGGTTTATGGTAGATGATTTGCACAGAAACTACAGTACATTACTAAACAACTTGTTCTGAGATGACTGGGATAGTGATCTCCGATAAGTTTATGTACTCGGAGCTCTCTCTCACCCAGAATACGTGGAGGCAGTGCTGTGAAACCGGTTTGGCAACTGTAGCTACCTTATTGCCATTTTAGTCATGCTTGCAGCCTTTTTTTAAAATGGTAACTTGGGGCAACTCAGAAAATCAAACATCTCTATTTTCTCATCTGTCACACTAGGGCTAAAAGGCAAATGAGTCCAATTTCCTGGGGCAAGCAAAACGTATTCCAATATATATTTGCAACAGTGTCCAATGCTCTGCACCTCCTCCTTTTAGAACAATTCGGTAGCTGCTTTCTGTTATAAAAAGTAGGGGAGTACAGGAAGAGAAAATTTTGCTAGTGTATTTGTCAGAAACTAACAAACTCATAACTCCTGGCTGAATTTTTTCTTTGATCCTATTATCTGTTAACCGCCAAACACTTAATGCAGTCCCTACTATGTGTCTAACACTCTACTAGATGCCATGGTAAAATACAAAACTGCGAGAAATAGTCCATGCCCGCAAGGAACTTAAAATCAGTATGGGGATTAAACACATATGCATGCACAAGCACACACACACAACATGATTTGTGAACAAAATATTCTACAATTCAATATTAAATCTCTTGGTACAGATGATATAATGTGGGGCGAGGTTGTCAAAAAGGTCCTTTAAGATGACAGATACGTAAAAAGGCCTGAACAGACACAGGCAGTAACGGCAGTTGCTGCACTGATTAGAGCCATTTGACAGAACCCCAAGGATGAAGGGCAAAGTTTCTTGACCCACAGTCTCTCTCTGACTGACTTTTAAGTGACCTTACATAAGTGAGGTAGACGAGAAGAGGGGTAGTGTAGTCTGAGCTCTGCGGCTGTTTATCAGCAATGATTCTGACTACAAAGGGGCAATAACAGTACAAACTTTCTCTTTAGAAGAGAGGTATTCCCTGTGTCACTCAAGTAATGGGAAATAATCTTTCCTTAAATCATACAGGTGGGAATGCAAATAGCTCACGTATTTACACAAGGAATAGACCACATGAATATATAAAAAAACAATTCCAGCAAAATACACACACTGAAAGACTGGCTTTGAGAATGCAGATTTTTAGAAACTTTCCTTCAGAAATTGATTCATTCACCTTGAAAACAATACTCCATATTAATCATTTTAAACTCCCATGCATAGCCATAGTTAAGCCATTATTTAAGGAGAAAATTTAGAACAAAGACCAAATGTTAGAAAGGTTCTAATTTTTTGTTGTTGGTGGGAAACGGGGAAGGGACTGGCAACAATCATTGTAGAATTCCTCCGAAACAGTTTGCCATGGTAAGAAGTCCCATTAAGAGCTACACTTTAGCTGGTAAACATATGTCATTATACTTTCAAAGAATTATCTTGAAGCTAATGCTGCGATTAATTGTCAAGGTGCTAATGTGTTATGGTGTTGGCGGAGAATATTGAATATACCATGGACTGCCAGAAGAATGAACAAATCTGTCTTGGAAGAAGTACAGCCAGAAAGCTCCTTAGAAGCAAGGGTAGTGAGACTTTGTCTCGCTTCCTTTGGATATGTTATCAGGAGGTGCCAGTCCCTGGACAAGGACATCATGCTTGGTAAAGCAGAGGGTCAGCAAAAAAGAGGAAGACCCTCAGCGAGATGGACTGGCACAGTGGCTGCAACAATGGGCTCAAACATAATGATTGTGAGGATGGCTCAGAACTGGGCAGTGTTTCGTTGTGTTGTGCATGGAGTCACTATGAGTCGGAACTGAGTGGACCTAACAACAAGAACAGCAACAACAATGTGTTACGTGCTTTGGGGAGTTTTTGGTGGTGTCTATGTGTCTGTGGTGTTATGTGTCTACAAAGTTTTCCATGAGATACTAGGAAAACAGTTGAAAATAGAAAAGAGGTTAACGTTTTAATAGCAACATATTAACCAAAACTGTCATGAACAAATACCACATGATCTGAATAAATCTAAAAAAGTTTATTTACATTCGAAATCTAGGTATTCAGTGTTACACAGCCAATTATTTGCCAGATTTTCTTAATCTTTCTATATTCATCAAAATTTTAGTTACTTCTATTTTCATGTCTATTTCTACAAACAATGGCTTATGCTACAGATGCCTCAGCTAATACAAAACACTCTTTTACTACAGTTTTCTTAATTATCACTAAAGCTATTTTAATGTAGCTTTAAATGTAGCTGTAGTGTGTAACGGACAAGATAAAGACTGAAATTACAGCTGCTACCCTTAATATGTATTTAAGGCAAACAGTAATATCAGCTCACGACCTCATCTCTCAAGTTACTTTCAGGCAGCAGACAGAAGCAAGGGTCCATTCTGACATTTAAGATTAACTTAAGGTACATACATGGGTGGGAAATAACTTGCACCACAGTTCAGTGGCTTTTTATAGTTGGCTTAGGAAATAGCCTAAATGCCATTCTCTGAAAGCCATTAAATTCAGAGCAACCCTGTGCACCTGGCTAAGGACTCTCATCTCAGCCCACAGTGAGTGGGTGAAGTCCTCCATCTGCCATTAGGTGCTGATTAAAGTTCAAAGAATTACAGTCTTGTGATAGAGACGAACATAAACTAGAAGGGGCACAAACACAGGACTATTTTTCAGTCAATGGTTGGACTAAAAATATACTTAAACTAGCCTTGTAAATAGCCCCTTGCCCTAGGTGAGTAAACTTAAAAAAAAAAGGAGAAAAAAGAAAATTGATCTCATCTGCTTTTTCTTGCTGTGGATCATCAATATGGTGAGTAGAAAAATTTTTGTGGATAGTAAAATCTTGGTATCTTCTTGGCACATATGAACATGTTTCAAATACTATACTTCATCAAAAAACATATTCCCAACAAATTACTGTATTTTTTTGTTACTGATTTTGGGAAAACAAACACACAAACCAACCTCAGAAAATGCAAACAAAACAAAAAAGAAAAAAAATGCAAAGAAAAAGCACAGAACTCCAAACCAACCCAGAACTCAAAAATGGTTTCATGATGAAAGTACTTTCCCATACTTACATACCTAAGTATCTGTTAAAAGAGACCAAAGACAAATTTCTTTGCAAATTCTAATACTATTTAGCTAAAAGCCCTGCCCAATTTGCAAATTAAAAAAAATTTTTTAAAAATAGTTTTAAATACGTATATCACTCTGCTTCTGGAAAGCAAATATCTGATAAATCTGTATTTTAAAATCTCGCCATATTTACTCATAATAAATAAAGGTCTCCATTATTCTCTGTACCCACAAAAGCCAGAAAATCTTCCAGAGGAAGTGTCACAATTGGCAGAGTTGCATAGAGAGTGGGTGGAGTGATTACTCCCGTTTTTCACAATGCTTAATTTTTCATTTGTTGGTTAATCGGAGCACACACCCACTGCAAGCACGCCTAGAATTCATCAGTCATTATTATTCCTGTTTGTCAAGAGACTCCTTTCAAACTATGTAAGTCTCAAACAAATTTGCTCACTAGATACACATAAAAAAACATACCATTTGATTTACTTTGAATCTTTTCTCCATCATGGAGATAGTCATCAAACTAGGACTTGTTATTAGAATACCTAAAATTTTCCTTTAACTGTTCATGATTTTATTTGCATTTTTCCAGCTAGGTGTGTGTGTTTTGTGTTATGTGTCTCCATAAAACTAGGCACAGTGCTTAGTAAGACAGAAATAACATGAACTTAAAAAAATGATTTGCCTGGTTGGCTAAGCTCACTTTCAGAGTGTATACAAAGGCTAAGCAGTTGATTAGACAAAGCCTAAGGATATCATATGGATACGATAACATAAATTTTTATTTATAATTTATTTATAATACAGGCTCTATTCCTTTCTTGTCAACCTCTCTGAGGATCTTAGCATTAATGTGAGCATGTAAGTTACACTGGTTTTCCTGAAAAATATACTGTTTGACATGGGTTCCTAGTAAGGAGGCTACAAAGTATTAAAAGTTTGGGCACAATGATTTTTTTTTACCTTTGTTTAACTGTGTAGCACTTTGAAGTTGGGTTTTATTTAACATCCTTCTGATGACTACTCAGAAAATCTAAATACAATCTTAGAGTGTGATCAGTCAAATCTGTGAAAGCTTAAAATGGGAAAAATGTTTTTAGGATAATATTCAGGCTAGGGGTGCTATTAAAACAAAGGGAAAAGATGGGTTTAATGATATAATTCAGAAAGCATACTAGAAATCTTTTAAACTAAACTACTGGGGACACCCTTTTAAGTAACACCAAGAGTAGCTTATAATGGCAGAGCAGACTAGACTAACCAAAACAAACCAAACCCGTTGCCATCTAGTTGATTCCAACTCATAGCGACCCTATAGGACAGAGTAGAACTACACCATAGCGTTTCCAAGGAGCGGCTGGTGGATTCAAAATGCTCACCTTTTGGTTAAAAGCCGAGCTCTTAACCACTGAGCCATCAGGACTCCTAGACGAGATTAACGGTCTCTAAATTTCTGATGTATATATATGTAACTTATAAACGATAGGCAAGTTCTACTATACATATTATGCAGTCTCTGGGTAGTGCAAATGGTTAACCTGCTTGGCTGCTAACCAAAAGCATGGACATGCCTGGGAAGAAAGGCCTGAGGATCTACTCTTTAAAAATCAGCCACTGAAAACCCTATGGTGCATAGTTCTATTCTGACACAATGGGGTGCCATGAGTTGGAATCGACTTGATAGCAATTAATTTTTTAACAAATACAAGTTTAAAAAGATAAAATAATGATGAAATAAACAGTATGCTTAAAGTAAATCTTACTTTAAATGTCTTAATAATCATGATGGCTTCATTCTATCATTAGCGAACATTTCAAGGCATATTATACACTTGTATGATTATTAAATTGACAATTCCTAAAATTTCTGGCTGACTTCTTGACAGATCTGATTAGGCTGTCATTGTTTTTAACCAAATGTAGCTGCTGAGGAGTTCATACTAGGAACAGGTGAAATATCAATGCTGCAATTTTCTTGCTGTTCCTTGTGAGTAGAACATGATTAGTATTATCTTCATTCTACTGCTACTTTATAGGAATCTTTTTAAGCTATCTGTCTGTTTTACAAGGAGTTAGTTTGTTTAAAAGAGTTATAATCTATAAATCTAAATAGGGACACAGAAAACACACAGAGTTGCAATATGCTAAAGGTGACCAAGTAAGCAAGCGGCCCGCTGTTAAGCCCTTTTTGTATTGTGGAACTCCTACTCCTCTCCTAGGCTATCTTTGTACTTACTACCTGTGATCTTCTGACATAGGGACTGAGGGCGTGCCAATTAGACCCACGGTAAGCAACTTGCTCCAATGTATGTATAGCCATATAAATTTTATATATATGTTCTAACATAATAATGTCATATGCATTATAAAACCACACAAAAAAGAAAATATCAAAGATGAAAATAAATATAAATAGAAGCTCTGTTATTTTAGTTCTGATGGGGTAATAATATTATACATTGTTCCAAAAGAGTTAAAAAAAAAACTTAAGGCTTAGTTAGTAGACCAACTCACTCCAAGACTATTAGCTGCCATTCACCATGTGCTCACAGTTAAAACTTTAAATTATGTTTCAAATGAATACCAGGGTCTTTAGAATTGTCTTGATTGGATGAGGACCATAGTATGGTAAATTAGCAGAATAAATCAAGTTTATAATTTGACTCCAGAGAATTCTATCAATTGAGAGCAGGTCCAGGAGCATAGGAGTAGAACCCTAGGTAGAAAATGGTCCTGTACCAACTGAAGCCAACAGACTATTCTGCTGAGGAGATTGAAAGGTACATTTCAAGTACTTGTATGACGTATTTTCATGGATGAACTAAAAACCACCTCCTCCTACCACCCTGCAATCACTTGCTGATCTGTTTTCTGTATTAAAGAGGCATTGACTGTGTGGGAGAAGTTCAGCAACAAGATGGACTAGCAATTCCCTCTCTTGACAACAGTCTCGTAAATAATTCTATATCTTCTGAAATGTGCACATTTTAGTCAAACATTATAGAGTTAAATTTTCCTCCCCACCCCCTAAGCAGTGATCTAAATAGGCTTAACGGTTAGTATTTTAATGAGTTGTCATTTCCTGTCTGATAAAGATTCTCACAGTATTTAACCATCCGTTTCCCTGGGGCCCAACCAATACTACAGCTTTATTCATAGTGACTCAGAACGGACCTCAGACTCCTGGCCAGATTCAACAATGATAGATTGCCCTCCAAGTGAAACTGTCTTTCCTCCTAAGGTAGCCTGCTCTGGAGAAAGGGGGTTGGGTGGGTAGGGATTTATCATGCAATCTTTCTGAGGAAGCCAAAGGCCATTATGGTGACTTACATTAATACTTACAGCCTTCAGGCCCTTAGAGACTAGAAAAAAAATGAAAGGAAAAAAAAAAAAGACTACAATTGTTACCTCATTAACCCAGGAATAGGGAATAATAAATGAACTGGTGCTAAATGCAAATTAATTTTAACCTAAGTAAAAATGGGTAATCCATTTTAGTAATCCATGTAAGACTGCAATAGAAGTGTTAGCATCATTTCCCTTTAGCTGAATGGAGAGTTTCAGTCTCTGAAGCTGATAATATTAGAAAAAAATTGAAACGGGTGAAATATGGTACCCCACCCAAATCAAGTTCCTTCACATTCCAGGATCTTGGAAGGGCACCCTATCATAAAATAAATGCAGGAGGAAGATTATGTGCCACCCTAAATAAGGTTTTTGCATACAAACACAAATTTGAATTGGCACCTTTTAAACTTCGTTGTGATTCAGCCTCAGGATTTGGGATTAAAACCTCTTGAATTTCATTCACATCTGTGCCCCTTTCAAACAATTAAAACCTCTTCTGTACTCAAGTTAGTTCATTGTGTGCAGAGTGGTATGATAAACACATGATACCATCTGTTTCTTGGTGGCTGGGTAAAAGGAAGACCACAGCTTTATCCAGAAATATCAAGTGTATTGTTGCTAATGCCTATCAGCATATTTCTACCACTGGAGTCTTTCAAAAAAGAATTCTCAATTGCCCTTGCTTTTGAACATTTGGAATTGTTTTCTGTAAGAATCAGAATGGAGGTAGGATCTCCTTACAATCAGCAGCTACTTTCTGCAATATGCTATAATTAAAGAGATGCCCTTGAGACAAAACCTTGTTTCAGAATGCAGACTTGAGCAGCAGGAGCCAAGTAGGTATTTATGTTAATAATGTGGCCAGAGCTAAACCAGAGTTCCATGATTGGCCGCCAAAACAAAACTGTGTTAAAAAAGTAGATTTTTAAGTATTTCAGTTATAGAAATTGACATATTTTTACAGCGACAAATCTGTGGCTTGAAGACCCACTGAGTTCTAAGAATAAATGAATCAGCACAGGGGGACTCACAAACCCAAAACTCAAGAATAAAGAACAGTCTGCTGAATTTTAAATTTAAGGTGAGATGGTACCAAAGCTTATCAGCCTTAAGATCACTGAAAGCGACTTGATGGTACAAAGATAAAAAAAAGTGACACTACTGATTGCAATTCGATCTCACCTAGGAATAATCTAGTTATTCCAATCATTAGTCTGGCAGAAAATCACCAAACCAATCACTAAATCACCAAAATAATCACTAAATTAAGAAGAAAACAAAGTCATGGTCTATGAACCTAGAAGGTCGATGAGAGGGAAAAAAATATGCATTTAAACCTACAGTACAGAAACCAGTAGTAACATGTAGTAACCCCAGCTACAGCTTCACACAGTTGAACAAGGCAAGTGGACAGAAAGAACTCATGGTGACTCCCAATCAAATTCACACAGCAGTCGTTTGAAACTGGAACTCTTTTCCAAATCTCCAATTTCCAGCAGGTTATCTCACTGCCTTCTGCAGCACTCTCCCAAGGTTCCTCTTGTCTACCTCAAACCTCCCAGAATCTTCACTCCAGTTTTAAAGAAGAAGTAGTTTAATAAGGAGGACAACCAATCCACTCGAACTTTTGATCCTATCTCCTTCCACCTCTTTACCTTCTTTATGAACTTCTCTGTGTGCCTCGGTTTTCCCATCGACATAGTGATAGTACTTTCCAGGTTTTGCTGAGCAGATTAAATACAAATTTATGTAAAGTATCTGGCACAGTGAGTACTTATTAAATGTCCATTTCCTTCCCACATTTTTCCATCTTTAGATTTTTACTAGTCTTTCCTTCAATCTAAAATACGCAGAGGTCTCTCTTATTAGTGAATGAATGAATTCATTTAGTCAACAAATATTTACAGAACACTTAACATGTGCCAGGCAAAGACCTCGACCCAACAACTCTATGTAATCAAATTTAATCAGGTTTTATTTTCATCACTCTACTGAAATGCTCCAATTATGGTCAACAGTAACTTCCTAATATAATGTCCATTTCGCAGTCCTCATCATCTAACAGTCTAACCCCAGAGTTCCTGCTTTAACCTTTAACTATGCTGCCTCCCACTATCTATAACAAAAGATAGAAGGGTTAAATGTCAAAACAGAAGAAAACATAAAATTCTTATGGACATGAAGAGGAAGGGGTTTTCTACCTAACCTGCAGAAGGAGGTTATATTAAAATAAGAGTGTACAACTGGGTCTCTGCAGCTGGGTCCTATCCTTTTTCAGATAATACAAATGTTTGTGTTACACTCTTCCATAACATTTTATGATTTTTACAGTGATCAAAGTCAAAGAAATCAAGTACATGAACCATTTTATATTTTAAAATGAAAGGTTAGATTTTCTTTCTGTAGAAGAAAAAGTCCAGGCCCACATAGCTCATTTTGACCACTTGCCATTGAGTCAGGAACATGAAACAACTTTCAGATTCAAGCACTTAATTACTCACTGGTTAAAACAATCTCTCTTGCCACAGGCAAGCCCCAGTCTCTGAGGTCAAACATCAAGTTAACTCAGAAACAGGAGACAGCAGAGAAGAGCATGGAACATTCTGTATCTGGTAAAAAGTCCCTGCTTCAGCCAACTCCATCCCCCAGTCCTTAAGTTCAATGATTGAGTTATGGAAACTTTCTTGTGTGGTAAAACTGGGGACTTTGTCTTCCAATAAGACCCTGGCAACCTGACAATGAGCCAATGTTCTGCATATGGTTTGTTTCGAGTCATATGCTTAATGTTATTTTCTGGGAATTCTCATCCTCTACTTGGTGAGAATACTGGAACATGTCATTTTAATCATGATTTTAAGTTAGATTTGGTCGTGCTCTTTAAGAAATATGTCCAGGTTTCTCTCTATTTACATCCTCATTGGAGAAAGTCTAAAAATTAGTTTTAAATCTTCATTAAAAAAAAAACCTTACAACAAATGCCTTTTTAGCTCTAAAGTGTCTCGGTTCTTTGGTTCTATCCCTGGAATTATTCCAAACAGGATACCAAAGAGTGAAAAACCTTCATTGCATGCCTACCTTCCTTTCTTTCAAAACTTTTTCTCTGTCCATCTGCTAAACATACTATAAACCAAAAGGCTTTTTTCTTTTCCCCCTCAAGGTATTATCTGCATCTAACTTCTCAGAATACACAACTGATTCATTAGATCTGTTCAGATTTTCATATATAACTAGACTAACACTTTGATTTAGGAATAGATAACAAATCCCTTCCCCTAAAACTAGTGACAATGGCAATTACTCTCCAGAACTGTCTAAGAAACAAATCTAATTATTTTTATCTTAGTTTGGGAGAGGGGAACTATTTACCCTTAAACTACAAGTAAATTTTGTGGGAGGGCCTGGGTTCTCTCTCGGACCTTAGTACTGTCATGCAGCGACATACTGTATTAAAAATACCACAGGCCAAAAGGATACTTAGGATATCATATTTAGCTGGGCCACGCTATAGCAATACTGAGAAGAGAAGAAGCCCTTTGGGATAGGGACATTTCCTTTAGTCATAAGCATAGCATTCAACTCTCTATAAAATAAATACTAAACCTGGGCTACCAGCAATGTAACTATCAACAGTAACTCTTTTCCTGGCACCTGGGGAAAGTGAGCGGCCTGGCATGGCCAACTGCAAGTGTATCTATGGTGTTTTTGCCCAAGTTTGGTGCTAGACAAAACTATGAGTTAGGTTATCTTGCTTATATCCAATTGTTTGTTTATTCACCTTTTCCCTTTTCCGCATTACCCTTTCATCATTCTCCTTCCTCTGCCTCACCTATCTTGCACTAAGGAATGCTCATAGAAGACATTCCTCAGAACAGCAAAAAACTGGAAACAACCCAAATGGATGAATAAATTGTGGGCTAGTTACCCAATGGAATAATACATAGCAGTCAAAATGTATAGTACAGCGACACACTACAATATTAAGAAAATAAGTGAAAAGTCCCAAAAGATTACATATGGTATATTTTTTAAATAGTTAGCACAACTAAAATAAAAAATTATATACTTCTTAGAAATACATACAGAAGCAATAAAATCACATAAGACAAGCAAGAGAATGATGAATATGGGATTCAGATGATAACCTTGTATGAAGGCAGAAAGGGAGCTGGGATTTGGGGGAATCGGATTATTTGATTGGTTATTGTCAAGATCCTGAATTTCTAGTGGGTTACAGGTGTTTATAAATAAATTTATAAATAAATTTTCTTTCTTTTTTTTAAAGTCATGCCGGTCTTGTGGAAAAAGCATGAGATTTAGAGTCATACAGAACTGGGTTTTGCATCCTAGCTCCACTCTACTGGTTTTCAACTTTATTAAGCAAGTTATTCATAACCTCTAAGCAGAGGTAGGAGCCCTGGTGGCATAGTGGTTAAGAGCTATGGCTGCTAACCAAAAGGAGGGCGGTTAGAATCCACCAGCTGCTCCTTGGAAACCCTGTGGGACAGTTCTACTCTGTCCTATAGGGTCGTTATGAGTTGGAATCTACTTGATGGCCAAGGGTTTTAAGCAGAGGTAATATAGCAAGTTATACGTAACATCTCTGAGCCCACTTCCTTATCAGTAAAATGGAGAAAAAATATCCATCATACAGGGCTGCAATTAGAATAGTAGTAATAAATATATGCAAAGTGCCCACTATATTTGAAAACATAGTCTCCTTAAGAATTACTTGTATAATATTTGATGAAAGGCTTTGTCCTGGTTAAAGACATTTTACTGACCAGAGAGTAGTAAAACGAGTACTTTGAGGAGAGGTAGGCCTTCTCTCAATCTTCCCTGAGAGCACACAAGAGAATTACCTAGCTGTCTACCTTTTCTTCCAGTTAGTAGAAACTCTGGAAAAGAAAACTTTGAGAACTCAGGCATTATCAAACTTGAGACAAAGGACATTTAAAAATCCACCTGAACTGGAATGTTAACTCACTGATATGAGTGCCTTTCAACTAAACTGTAAAATATTCGGTTACAGGACATTTTCACATTATGACTGGAAGTTGAAAAAATTGTTAGTGGCCTCCTGAACTAGGGAAGAAATGCTGCCAACAGAAACGTGGAAACAAGCTTCAAGGAATTTCAACACCCAGTACAATGCTTCTTGACTCAAAGAGTGTCCTCAGTACATATTTTTTGAAGGAACAGCCAACGAGAAGCACATGCCTGTAGCAGAGTTCATATTCAAACCTAGATTTGTTTTGTCCAAATCATGTCCTCTTTCCATTATACCACTCCCTAGCTTTCCTTACTGTAGGGACTCATTTTTCATTCTTGTTTGCCATAAACCAAACTTAAACCCATTGCTGCCAAGCTGATTCCGACTCACAGCAACTCTACAGGACAGAGTAGAACTGCCCAATAGGGTTTCTTAGGCTGTAATCTTTACTGAAGAAGACTGCCACATCTTTCTCCTGTGGAACAGCTGGTGGGTTTGAACCACTGACCTTTTGGTTAGCAGCTGAGCAACTAACCACTGTGCCATCAGGGCTCCTTTATTTGCCATAGTATCTCATACTGTGAAACCTGTGAGAGCCAGAACTCAATGCAGCTGCCTTGTTTGTCTGGGTCTTGAAATTTCGTTTTCTGCCTTTGACAGGGTGCAGTCTTACCACTTTTCTATTGCTCATTTTAGTGGAAAATATTTGAGTTTTCCTTCTTTGACAGGTTTCTGCCTTGTACAGGTTTCGGCTTTCACAGGTTTTACTGTAAATTTTATTTTTAATTTGACCTGTTGCTGATTTTTTTCTTGCTTGTCTTTTGATTTTTTTCTCTGCCATGGCAACTCACCACTCCCTTCCTCATGGGTACATAGTTTTAAATAGTCTTCAAAAGATTGTATTCCAAACTTTGGTAGTTTAGTTTGATAATTGCTATCCCATTTAAGAGTTTCAACACTGTGAAGGGGACAACAGACAACGAAGGGAGAATGTGTCTACAGCAAGTTACAGGCAGTGCTTTCAGTTCAACTCAACAATGGGTCTAGTGAGTTAATCCAACTGTTCTCCCTCCCTTTTCTGAAATAATTGCTAATCTATTATTATGATACGAATTCATAAATTTAAGTCTACTAAAAACTCCTTTTTTAACTTAATCTTCAGTCTAGGTTTGATGAATCTTATTAATGTTTTATTTGAACGTTTTTATTTAAAAGCATTTTCTACTTCAAAACATAGGAAAACAAATCGTGTCCAGCTCAACAGGGGAATCTGATTAAAAGATACCATTTAGCATTTGGTAGTAAAGAATTAACATCATTGCCAAGTCTGATGATAATTTATATTTTTTTAACATGCTATCTAGAAAAGAAGTTGATGAGGTAATGCCTGTAGGCAGTGCTGGGGCTGTGTTATAGGAGTTAATAAAGGGAAGGAACTAGCAATTTTAAAAAACGTAAGAAATTCTAACTTAACTATGTTGGCCTAAGCTTACAGGCACTTTTATTTCTATTTATTGTAGATAAGTAATATAATTTCTTAGAAACTCCAAAGGCTGGGGAAACAGAAGAAGCTGGACTATACAAACGATTTGCTCATTTTTATTGGCCAAACCTTTATTTGGACACCATGTGTTCACTTATGCAACAGATTCTTTACTGAGCACCTGCTATATGTCAGTCATGACACTAGATGCTGTGGACACAATAGCGAACAAAAATAGATGTGGTCCCTATCATTAAGAAGCTTACAGGTTAGTGGTGGAAAGACAATAATCATACACCCACAGACATAAACTTAAAAATACAATATAAGTACATGGAGTATGTGCTGCTTTTTTTGGTTGTTTATTGTTGTAGTTTAAGTGGAAGTTTACATTTCAAGTTAGTCTCTCATACGAAAATTTATATATACATTGTTATGTGACCCCAATTGCTCTCCCTATACTGTGACAGCACACTTCTCCTTTCCACCCCCAATTTCCCATGTCCATTCAACCAGCTCCTATCCCTGTCTGCCTTCTCATCTCACCTCCGGACAGAAGCTGCCCATCTAGC
>NW_004443990.1:3457653-3489133 GCF_000243295.1 Trichechus manatus latirostris
AAAGCATGGTCCCCAGACCTCTACCCCTACTACTCTGTCCCTCGAAGTGTTTGATTGTATTCAGGAAACTTAACTTTGGTTTAGTCCAGTTGTGCTGACTTCCCCTGTAGTGTGTGCTGTCCTTCCCTTTACCTAAGATAATTCTTGTCTACTATCTAGTTAGTGAATAACTCTCACCCTTCCTCCCCACCCTCGTAACCATCAAAGAATGTCTTCTTCTGTGTTTAAACCATTTCTTGAGTTCTTATAATAGTGCTCTTATATAATATTTGTCCTTCTGTGCCTGACTAAATTCACTCAGCATAATGCCTTCCAGATTCCTCCATGTTATGTTTCACAGCTTCACTGTTGTTCTTTATCATTGCGTAGGATTCCATTGTGTGAATATAATATAATTTGTTTATCCACTCGTCTGCTGATGGGCACCTAGGCTGTTTCCATCTTTTTGCTATAGTGAACACTCCTGTAATGAACATGAGTGTGCATATATCTATTCGTGTGACGGCTGTTATTTCTCTAGGACATATGCCAAGGAGCGGGACTGCTGGATCATATGGTACTTCTATTTCTAGCTTTTTAAGGAAGCACCAAATCGATTTCCAAAGTGGCTGTACCACTTTCTATTCCCACCAACAGTGTATTAAGTGTTCCAGCCTCTCCACAGCCTCTCCAGCATTTATTATTTTTTGGATTAATGGTAGCCTCGTTGGGGTAAGATGGTATCTCATAGAGTTTTGATTTGCTTTTCTCTAATGGCTAATGATCTTGAGCATTTTTTCATGTGTCTGTTAGCTGCATGAATGTCTTCTTTGGTGAAGTGCCTGTTCATATCCTTTGCCCATTTTTCAGTTGGGTTATTTGTCTTTTTGTTGTTGAGGTTTTGCAGTATCTTGTAGATTTTAGAGATCAGACGCTGATTGGACTTGTTGTAGTCAAAAACTTTTTCCTAGTCTGAAGGTTGTCTTTTGACTCTTTTGGTGAAGCCTTTTGATGAGCATAAGTGTTTGATTTTAGGATGTGCTGCTCTTAAGAGAGGTCCCTGGTACATGCAAAAGGGGCATTTGGCCTTGTCATGAAAGGCTTTCTGAGGATGCAATAGCTGAAATCTAAAGGACATTATCTAAGCTGGTGGTTCTCAAGGAGGGGAAACCCTCGTGGCATAGTGGTTAAGAGCTACAACTGTGAATCAAAAGGTCAGCAGTTCAAATCCACCAGGCGCTACTTGGAAAGCCTATGGGGTGGTTCTCCTCTGTCCTATAGGGTCGCTATGAGTTGCAATGAACTCGATGGCAATGAGTTTCGTTTTTGGTTTTTCTCAATAGGGGGAGGGGATTGCCCCCTTCTCCCTGCAGAGATATTTGGCAATGTCTGGGTACATAACTGACTATCACAACTGGGGAGGTACTATTGGCATCTAGTGGGTAGAAGACAGGGATGATGTTAAATATCTTACAATGCACAGGACAATCTGCCACAACAAAGAATTACCTGGCCTAAAATGTCTGTAGCGCCAAGGTTGAGAAACCATATTCCAGGCAAAGGGAAAAACGTGAGCAAAGACCAGTGGTGGGAGACTCAAATATGGTCAAAGTGGTTAGAGCCAGATCATACAGGGCTATCATGATCATATTAAGGAGTTCTGGTTTTATCTTAAGAATGATGGGAAACAACAGAAGGATTTCAAGAAGAGGAGGAGCTGGGGGATGAGGACATTGTAGTGACACGCTCTATTAAAATTTCAAAAAGGTTACTATGACTGCTCTAAGGGGCATCAGATTAGAGGGGAGTGAAGATGGATATAGGTGGATGAGTTGGGTAGCTAAGTAACATAACTTTGTAGAAACTCCAAAGGCTGGAGAAACAGAAGGTGGTAGTAGTAATGATGTAGAAGTAGTAAAAAAAAACTGTTTATAAATGTTCATTATGGAGAAAGGAAAAGGCAAAAATGCAGGGTGCTACATGCACTGCCATTCCTCCAACATGTGGTTTGTGTGGTAGCTAGCTATGTGTCCTTCATTCAGAGTTCTCCCAAGGTGAAGCAATAATCTCTAAGAACAGATGCGTTCCTTGTATTAAAAAAATAAGTGGCAAGAATATTCCTTCCTCCTCTTTGAATGTGACACGTGGTAACTTATGAAGCACTTTATTTGTAAGGATTTAGGAAGCAAATTATTTCAGTGCTTATTTTGGCATACCCCTGTCTTTCCATGCTTTTAAGGCTAATTGTATTCAATAAATAAGCTGGAAAATAGCTTTAAAACATAATCCCAAACTGGAGTAATTAAATTTTAATGCACAAGTTATGATCCACATTTATAATCTGCAGCTTAGGAAGTAATAAAGCCAATGACCGGCTCCACTTAGTACAGTTTCAAGAATATGTTTTTCAACTGTGAATTTAAAGCCTAAATAGAAAAAATTATTATAAACTATTTTATTGTAAGATATATCATACACAGAAAAGAAAGAATATATAATGTATGGTTAAAAGAAGAATAACAAAACCAACAGTCATGAATTCACCACCAAATGGCAATTTTTTAAATACCAAAAATTTTCAGTTTTGTTCTACAAGCTGCTTTTAAGAAGATAAAGATCTAGTTAAAATTAAACAAACGGCATCTCAACATTTTCCACCATTGGGTAGGCGTACTATTAAATGAGAAGTAAACCTCTCTTCTTGAAACACTGAATAGAAATATCATATATGAAAGATTAAAAAACAAAAGTAAAAAAATTTGGTTTTATTTCAATTTAATAACTGACACTTTTCACATTCCAGTTGAAAGTTAATTCGATTAACTAAACAAAATGGGTCTTTTATTTACTGTTTTATCAAAGTAAACTCCATACTTTGTTGACATTATCATTTAAAACATATGCTAAAACTGGTCTTATTCACTTCTTAAAACTAAACAGTGGAAAACAAAAGCTTTGGATAGTTTAGCCTTTTAAAATGGCCTAATTTTCTCTAGTGAAATAACAGATTCATAACTGACATATTTTGGTAATATTATACCACCTTATCATCCCATCCCAAGATATTTATTTGTACATTATGTAATATTTCGTTAAGTATTAAAATTTGAAGTAAGATTTATATTTAAATCAAATGCAATAATGTATCTGGCATCCAATTTTGGTCAAAAGTCATAGCATTGTACTAAAGGACCATTAAACTATAATGATACATACATGTCTTTTAAATAAAGAAAATATCTTATTTCTTTGAAGAAGCTACAGATTCAAACCTCAAAGGTTCTTTTAAATCAAGAATTATATGGCTTGATACATGTTTGGCTTAAAATTACACAAGGATAACCTGAGCTTCATTCTTCCCTGCCATAGAGCAAGAAGGGACCTCTTCAACTTAACTAGTAACAGGGCAAAAGATTTTTGCTTTTCAAAAAATAAAAAGCTATCATGAAAATTTACCTCCAGTTCAGTCTTCACATTTCCTCCTATTAAAACAGTGATGGTATTAATATTAGTCCTTTAAAGAATTACTTACCCTATGAAAGCCACCATCTGCTCCACTATGTGTTTGCTGAATGTTACTATAACAAAGATTTTCTGTAAGAAGGAAAACCCCAGTTAAAATAAATATTTACTCTTACAAAAAATAATATACATTAGCAATTCTATCAACAGTTTAAAAAAGTGAAGTCTTACCTCAGAAACCCTATGGAGCAGTTCTACTCTGTCCTATAGGGTTGCTGTGAGTTGGAATTGACTCGACAGCAATGGATTTGGTTTTTTTTTTGGTACTCTATCATAATTTTTAAAATTACTTAAACATAAAATAAAATGCATTATTTGAGCCACAAATGTTACCTACTTTATATTTTAACCCTTTGGCAATTGTGGAACATAAAGTATCCCAACCACTTTTTATGCTTCTGGAGTTCTTTGGGAAGGAGGTGGCTAGATTTTAATGCCTTTAGCCTCAAAGTGGGAGCCCCTGAAATGGGTGAAACTCAAGAACCCTGAGCTGGAGCCTCATTTTTGTGTAGACTGAGCACTGTCTCAGGTGACACCTCCTGGATGTGTGAATTTTCTAAACTTTTGACAGGTTTGCCTTTATTTCTGTGAGAAAAGCCTCCTCACTATGTTTCCCAGTTACTATGTTCTCTTGAGAATGTACTTATCATGAGAATAAGCTATTCTTAGCCTTCATTCAGTAGTAGTGGCCATTTTCTCCATGATGCCATTCACTGTTTCCGGGTATTACTGCTTTTCTAGCTTCTGAACAGTAAATAATGCCTTTGCAATAAGGAATAATGCATTGCAGTGGTACTTTTCAAGAGACTCTGACTCCTATAAGTTATTCCTACCCCGCATTCACTCTTAGGGCCCAATCATTGCTTCCACGTGTAGTAGGTGAATGCACTGCTGTGAGTAGTTCTGCAGTATTCCAGGACAGCTGTTTCTGCTTCTTAGTTGTTCGTACTGCTTTTGTTATAATGAAGAATACATTGTAGTGGTAATTTTCCTGAGATTCCAATTCTTTTAGTTTTATTTATTTGACCTGTAAATACTGCTTTTGTAGTAATGAAGAACGCATTGTAGTGGTAATTTTCCTGAGATAAAAAATCCCTTGTCTCTATTTATTTGGGTTGTAAGTACTGCTTTTGCAGTAAGGAAGAATGCCTTGTATTATGTTTTAAAAAATTTCATGAGAAATAAAAGGTTAAGAAGAATGAAACTAGAATAAAACGTATGTGCAGTCATTGTCAAGTGCCTTCATGGTTTGCAAATTTTCAAAAAAAAAACAACAAAAAAAATTATTTTATCATTCACACATATCAGCAGGATCTATTACGTCTAGGGTCCGCTGGGACATATGTGATCCCAGATAATGGGTATCAAAATCCATAACTCATAACAAAAATTCTAAATTGGTCCTTTAATCAGCATGCCTTCCATTAGTGAAAACACATGGTATCAACAAAAAATTCAAAGCAGAAAACAATTGGGTCACGAAAGGGTTACAGATGTTTTTTTCCCAAGCATAGTTCCAGTCTTAGTAGGATGCATAACCATGTCTGAGGGAAAATATGACTCATGAAACCCAACACTGGGAGGGAATGATGGACATTCCACATGTTCACTGTATCTGAGAATGGTGTATACAACTAAAGTCCTGGGTCATGGGGTTCCCATATAGCTCCCCACTGTTGAAATTAAAGCTGACCACCCTGGTGACAGGGGTCCAGGCTAAATCTAATCCACAGGATCTTGAAAAGACTGTTAAGTTTCATAGATGGCTTTTATAGAAGGAGCCTGAAAGTTCCATTCCCAGACCCTGAATGATCTTGGGCTTTCAGAGTAAGGACAGAAGCTACCTATCAGATGTAGGAAATTTCCAGTTTGGTGTTTACGAAGTAAAAAAATCAAAAGCAGTTGCCATGGAGTTGATTTTGATTCATGGAAACCCCCTGTGTGTCACAGCAGAACAATGGCTGATTTTTTGGAAGTAAACTGCCAGGCCTTTCTTCCAAGGCACCTCTGGATGGACTCAAACAACCAACTTTTCAATTAGCTGCCAAGCACCTTAACAGTTTGCACCACATGAACCACATTAGGGAATTCCTTAACAAAGTACTCTCTATTAATTAAAGATGTTGATACCTTACTTTACCCACAAGTAAAGATATCTTTAGGGCTAACAGGTAGCAAATATTCTCAACTTGATCAACAAATGTTACATCAAGTACCTACTATGGACAATATAAGGCATTGTTAAGGGTTTTCAGGGAAAACAAAGATAAGAAAGACTTCTTTAATGCCCTGAAGATGTTTACAAACTTTTTTACAAATGGTAGAAAAGTATAAAAAATAGACTTAAAAATATAAAACGGTAAATGTCATTAGTGGTAAAAACAACATGTTATACAGGTTCAGAGAAAGGAGACGTCACATTTAATTGTATGATTAACAAAAAACTCAAAAGGTGATATTTAAGTTTAGCTTTAAAGGATGGATAAAAATTTTTTCATTAAATATGAATAATTCTGGGTTGTCATTCCAAATTCCTGATAACCAACACTGTACAGCTTTGTTATTGTTTGTTAAACAATTACTTTAGCCTATGCAACCAAAGAGGAGAGGAAGGAAATAAAATAAATAGCAATGGTCTTCTTTATATCCACCCATTATGAATCTCAGAGAAGTGATCAGGTTAGACTAAAGCATTAAGGGAGAAGACAGATAATAACATTTTCTTAAGCAATGCCCTAATCTCAACAGCAATACCGGCAGCTGTATGATGGATATACACAAGGAAATAAGACTGAATAAAAAAAGTTCACAGTACTTTTTGGTGTCTTTTTTTTTGTTTTGTTTTTTTTAAATATATATACCTTTTAATTTGAAAAAGATTGAGCCATCTCAAGGAAAAAGTCAGCATATAAATATATCAAACAGATATAAGATGGATAATGATTTTATAAATTATGATAAGCAAGTGGTATATGAAGATTACGAACCTCATAACAAGACAATTATGAACTAAATACAGACCATTTAGAGAGCAAAGCATTAATACATGGGGTCCTTCTAGTATCCATATTAAAGGCCAGTTACTTGGAGCTATAAATCTTTAACTAATAAACAGAGCTAATGGTTTTGCCTCTCAGTGATTTCACCACGAGTCTTCCCTACCATCATTTCCTAACATTCAAAATAAGCCAGTGTCTAGATAATTGCACAATTTCATTGCTCAAAAACAAAACAAGATTTTCTTTTATATGTAACAGCTTGAAAATTCACTGTGCTGGGCAAGGTCAAATACGCCAGACACTGAAGAACATACGTCCCACAGTCTTTCAGGCTGTAGGTCTGAAAGGAGATTCTACCAAATAAACAAAAAGCAAAGCCCACTTGACCACCTGCATAGAGGAAACAAGGGAGAGGGTTGCGGAGGATGGAAACAAATATGAGTGCTGGGAACTAATGGTGCCAGAATTAACAAAGAAGATACTATCTGTAGAGGAAGGATCCTTCACTGGAAAGAAGAATCTTAAACTGATTCATTCAATAAACATTTATTAAATATTTAAAAAATATTTATTCATTTAATAAATATTTACTGAGTGCCTATTTACTGGGTGGTACAAATGGTTAAGAGCTCAACTACTAGCTGAAAGGCTGGTGGTTCAAACTTACCCAGGGGTGCCTCGGAAGACATGCCTGGTGATCTGCTTCTGAAAGGTCACAGATTTGAAAATCCTACGGAGCATTTCTACTCTGCACACATGGGGTTGTCATGAGTTGGAATCAACTTGATGGCAACTAACAACAGCGGCTATGTGTCAGACACTACTCTAGTCTTAGCTAACCAAAAGACAAAAATCCCTGCCCTCAAGAAGCTTATATTCTCCTTTGTGCGTGGGTATGCACGTGTCTGGTGGCAGACAGAAAGGCAAGGAGGCAATAAATAAGCATAATCTGGTATGTGAAGTATTATGAGCTTGTCTTTATATTATTTGGAAGAAAGGTAATATCCTCCAGGGCCCTTCTACAGGTAGAAGATGTGAACCTGTCCAGTGGATCCAGGAGAAGGGAAAATCCTTATATAACATAAGTATGTGGGCTGATTTGAAATTTTTAGGGAAAGCTTAATAGATAGCAAGACAACAATAAAAATTAACAATGTTAAACAAGGAAGGTTATCTGTTGAGGAAAAATGGAAGAAAGAGAACCAGACGAAAATAGGTTTAATAGAGTTCAGAAAAACCTGTGTGTGGGGATTCTCCCCCACTATTATTTCAGAAATAGTTAAATGTTTATATTACTCGCTAAAATTGTTTACCCAAGGAATGAGAAATGTTTGTTGCCCTAAGCTACATCTGGATGTACATCAAGTGACATGCCTTTAGAAAGTATGTCACTATGATACAATGGAACATAGCAAACATATCCCATGGTCTCAGTTTAGTGAAGGAATTTAGATTCTTTCCTTTTGGTGACATAAATGGATTTTAGCCTTTTTTTTTCTCTCCCCTTCCATATGGACACGTGGAAAGAGCACTGGCTTTATAGATAACCTACAGGGTCTTAGGCAAGTATTTTATTTCACCTCTGTAACACTCAGTTCCCTTACCTATGAAATGTGTATAATAATCAACCTCATAGGATTATTCTGATAGTGAGATAAAAAATGCAAATTACCTAGAACAGGTTCTGATAAATAACTGGCATTAAACAAATTAGTTTCCTTCAGCATATAAATAACTTATGGTTAAGAAGACAAAGCAAAAGACTGGAAAGAACACTGAACTTGAGCCAAAAAGATTTGGGTTCAAGTTCCAGGTGTTAACTATTCTCTGTTTTTACCAGCTGCTATAGACTCAATACCAACTCATGGTGACCCCGTATGTGTCAGAGTAAAACTATGCTCTACAGATTTTTCAATGGCTGATTTTTCAGAAGTAGATCGCCAGGATTTTCCTCTGAGGTGCCTCTGGGTGGACTTGAACTGCCAACCTTTCAGTTAGCAGTTGAACACATTAACTGCCTACCTACTCTTGTAGGCAACTTATATATTAACCTCTCTCTAAGCCTGACATTTATAAAATGGGTCTAGTAACTCCTTTATCCCAGGAGTATAAGAATTAAATTACATGGCATATACTGATTTAAAGTGTGAAGCATTATACAAAAAAAAAAATTTATCATTATCATAACTTGAAAAAAATCTAATGACAATGTTTAGAAATTTACTAGTTTTGAATCTTCTGAAACGAAAGATCCTATGTTACACACCCTATCACTATAGGATACTTTTGGCCTAATAAATTTTACTACAATTTATAGAAGGTTACTACATTCAAGCAGTATATAGCAAGATGTATAAAGTTTATGGATTTCTAGAGAAGTTCCTGTTATAACAGGAAGGAATTAAAATCTGTTATTGTTCCTTAGGTATTAATACTTTCAAAAGACTTCAAAGAGCTAAATGATAGCTCCCATGCTCCCACAGAAAGAATGAAAAAGATTAACAAAAAAATTATCTTCAAATACATGGCAAAATAATTTATCATTCACTACAATATTTTATTATTTGAAAAATCCTCTTATGGTATGTGTTTTAAATCTTTACCAAAGTAACCAGCATTCCAATATTTAAAAACGTGTGTTCATTACACAATATATCTAATTTACATCAGGGGAAATAAATTCCTTGAAAGAGGAAAAATATATCCTTGAATTTTTGGGTGGCTGCAGAGGAAAGATGTGGCGGTTTGCTTCCATAAGGATTTATAGTCTTGGAAATCCTAGGGGGCAGTTCTACTCTGTCCTATGGGGTTGCTATGAGTCAGAATCGACTCAATGACGATGGGCTTTTTTAAATTATGGTGGTAAAGTAGAGGACAGACTCAATACACTGATCCCAAATCCAAAATCTAAGATTAGAAACTGGGCAGGTAGAGGCAGCTGAAGTTTTCCTGTTTCATTCTTTTCCAAGAATTGGAGATACAGAGGTATTAAGACACTTGGGGATAGATGTGCTTTTAATTATGAAGGGAATCATACCAGGGCAGAGACATTACTTCACTGTTCCTGCCTTTCCTTTGATGAATGTCCCTCTTTGTTGAAAACCTCACTGTTTAAAAACAAATTCCTTCCACATTAATTTTATTCAAGTGAGATTTGCCCCTTAGAAGGAAACAATTCATATCAGTCCTGGAAACACATATCTACTTCCCCTCATTTAAGTTCTTAGTCTCTTTTCTCTCCTTTATTACACAAATATACAGTTATCTTCAAGATTTTGATAAGCTGAGCAGCAAATTCTCACTTCTTTAACCACAACCCACATCTCCTCGGCCCTTCATAGACCCCTTTCTTCCTCATCCTCCCCCACACAAACATCTGGCTGGTTTTTGGTAAAGGATATTGGTGCCATGAGAGGAAATGCTATATAAAGTATGTGAAATAAAATAGTTATTAGTGAAAGGCAATATTCTCTCAGCTCGTGGGCAGTAAAGAAACGAGATTTTTTTTTTTTTTTTACTGTGTATATAAAAATGATGTGCTTCTTCCTATACAGGGACATTATTTTTGTTTGGTAAAAGTCTTGGATAAACAGTTTCAAAAGGCAAAAAATAAAATAAAATGAAGAAAGGGAAAAAGAAAGGAAGGAAAGAAGAAGGGAAGTAAGGAAGAAAAAAGAAGGAAAGAAAACAAGGAGAAAAATAATAAACGGATCCAATTTTCCATCAGGGACAGGGAATTCAAAAACCTCCAAGTGACGTTCCATGCCTTAATACCTAAGCAAGCTATCAACCAAAGAAGAACTAGTATCTTGAAATGATCAACTGAAATATGTTTCAGTCTCTCATCATCATTAGGCATGGAAGCAGAGGGTATAATTACCTGGATATGCATTTTAATTATTGCTTTTCCAATCAGGGTTGCACCAAAGAAGGTCCAGAAAGGTACAAGAAAGTGTCCACATGTTATTCCAGCCAGATCAAACAGAGGATTTGGAATCTAAAGAGAAAAAATAATAATTAAAATGGATTTCTATATATAATCAAAATAATAATTTAAGTTTACAGCCTATTGGTATGTGGCACTTAAATCTTGTTTACACTGCAAAGTGAGGCTTGGGTTCCCTGGTCAGCACCAGACTGTTCAGAATGAGGTTAGACAAGTATCCTAATGTGTCTATAAGCTGGATCTCATTCATTTCAGGGACTGTTCAATCTGTTCACTGCAACCCAGCTGTACTTTCGCTTGTATTATTTATGGTTAATGCCCATATTTTTCTTATCATCACGCTAGAACTGGATAAATCCAATGGATCTTTAGGATTTTAATCCCATTCAATGGATATTTGACCATTTGGTGGCTGTTTTCAAAGGTGAGGTATGAATGAAGAACGAATCTTAATGAGAAAACTGTGGCTCAAAGACTAACTTAATTGAGTTCACATAGGTATTAAGAAGCATAACTAGTTTATGAACCCAAGTCGGCCTAACTCCAGAGCCCATTCTCCTTCCACTATATTACACTATAACACACCTATAACTTGCTCAAATAATGGAGATCAATATTGTGAAATAGAGCTTCTGCATTAAAAAGTTAGATTATAAAAAACTGCCCAGGTCAGTAGATAGTAATTCAGAAACATGTATGTTTTGAAATCTCTCTATAATACTGACATCACATCAGAAACTTTGGGATCAAATGTCTTTTTTTTTTTTATTTTGGCCATTTGCTTTGAGTCACAAGATATACTCGTATTCTAGTACATAATGGAAAAAGGAGCTATGTGCCACCAGACAATAATTTTGTGAATTTTACTTATAATTACAGCTTAAATCATACCAACTAGGTACTTATTATTCTGACGAACTGTGCTCAGGCTACAAAAGAAAATTTTGATTAATGTGCTCCATCTCAAATACTTATTTCATTACGTTAGAAAAAGACCAGGATGAATAGTGACTCTTCAACCAGGAATGTCATTTTACAAATTTGAAATTTAAGACATTAACTAAGTTTTAGACATAAATGGCTTCTTAGTTCTCTGTATCCAAAGACATCCTTAACATAGCCACAGATATTTCCATTACCCAGCCAGGAGTTAACGTCACTTAAAACAGGTTTCATATGAGTTCTTCCTTGTAACTAATCCTTGAAACTTAGAGAAAAGACTACCCATATATAACTCTGTGGAAAGAACAAAGTCATCTTTATTTGGTTAACTGCACTTCATTATAAATTCTTCATTGGAAGGATGGATTTTTGTCTCTTTTGTTCTTATTGAATCAAGTCATTTAGGTCTGAATTCATCATTGTGTGATGAAATGCTTAAAAATCAATAAACAAGACATAAACCTATCTAACAGAAAATATTTAATGAGTAAGATGAATGATTAACAAAATTACATACCCAATAAAAGTGATAGCATTTTTGTTCATTTTACAGTATATCTTTAAAGACAAATAGGATCAAAATATAAATGTACTAAATAAAATTAAAAAAAAGTACTATTTATTGCAATTTCTCACTTTTAAACAATTCACTTACTGAAGCACAGGCCAAAATTCCAAAAAATCCAACCTTCTGTACTAGGTTTTGAACTGCCAGTTTAGCCCGGGAGGCAAAGTCCTGTGTAAAAAGAAGATTTCAAAACATTAATGAGAAGTACAAGGAAGAAGAATAGATGGCTCTTTGTAGAGTTTATAATATTAAATATCTCACAACCTGAAGGCATTGATTCAAATAATGAGTAAGATGAATGATTAACAGAATCAGATCAAGTTGTTCCTGAAAAGATGAAAATAAAATCCTGACAGATCATTACATCTTTAAAGTTAAATCCTTATCACATTTCAAAAATAACGCAGAGCTTTGTCACTTTGTTTTTAGAGTTCTCTCTGGATTATCTAGGGATGAACAAAGTATCATAAAGCAATTCATTATTTTAGAAATACTAGCCTACCACATCTCTCTCTGTCCTTTCCCAACTTGCTAGACTTACTCTCCCATTAATATTAGGGCAGGAAATCACAGGCTCTTAAGAAAGCCAATGAAGGCACCTCTGAAGATGGAAAAAATGGGTATGTGGCAAAAACTAACTCATTCATTACCCCAACAGCAAGATAGCACCCTACCTTTCAACAACCCTGTGGTACAAAGAAGGTATTATTATATCCAATTTATATATCCAATCCAAAACTGCACTCCAGATAGGTTAAGTGCTCAAGGTCATAATGTTAGTAAGGGACAATGTCAGGACATGATACAGTATTGTTGTTGCTGTGTGCCAACGAGTCAATTCCAATTCATAGGGACCTTAAAGGACAGAGTAGAACTGTCCCATACGGTTTCCAAGGCTATAATCTTTACGGAAGCAAACTGCCACATCTTTCTCCCATGGAGCGGCTGGTGGGTTCGAACTGCCAGCCTTCAAGTAGTAGCCAAGTGCTTAACCACTGCGCTACCAGGGCTCCTGATAAAAAAAATTAGGCATCTGAAATCAATGCTCTTTTTATTTCACTGTGTCACTTTCCATGCTAAAACACGTATTCTGCTGGTTAGTTTATTTAGGTGGTTTTCTTCCTTCAGTATGTTAATGCTACAATTATACATATATATTTTTTCTCAGACGTTCCAGTCTGAAATTTGACTCTAATTCTTTTCCTGCTTTGAAAGGGCACATACTCTAATTAATTGAAATTCCACTGAAAATAGTTGCTATGATAAAAAAATATTAGCTAATATATGAACATCTTTTTTTCAGTTTTCACATCATAGAATCTCTTTAGTTCAATGCTCTAATACACAACAAGCTTATCGAAAGGTCAGAAGATGATAGACAGAAAGGAAGAGCTACAGAGGAAAAGCTGCTGTATAAGTGACATGGGATTTAAGGAACTTCAGAGAATAGGAGCAGAAAAGCAAACTGGTTGAAAAGTGTACTTCTCTAATCCACAACACAATTTGTGTATTCCTACTTATGAAACACTTTGACAAATAATATTATATAGACTAGACCTAGCAGGTTATCACAATAATGAATACTGATAATGTTGTTTTTATAATACATTCTCCCTGAAGACTTGCTGACGATGGTGAGAAAGTTGAAAGGAATTAAACCAATAAACTATATTTAAAAAGATATTACATTATAAACACATCCAAGTTCGAATACACAGGCTCTCAACATTAGTTATTAGTTAAATTCTACAAAGCAATTTTGCCATTTTACAGTTTATTTCCAAAGAAAGGATTTTTTTTGGGATTAGTGTTACTATTTTAGAAGTATATGCATGCTGTCAAGACAAAGCAAGTCAATGTCATTAAAAAGCGGGGAGAGGGACTGTTTTAGATTAAGAGAGATTTAAGAAACCTAATAACTAAATGCAATGTGCTAACACTATTTGGAACCTGATTTGAATAAACATTTTCAAGCATGTGGGGAAATGTGATTGTTAGGATATAATTTGTTAATTTTTATGTATAATAATGATATAGTAATTGAGTCAAATATTCTTATTTTTAGAGATACATACTAAAAACGCAGAGATGAATGACATGCCTGGTATTCGCGTTAAAATACTTCAGGGAAGGGGGCATAGAAAAAGGAGAAGATGAAACAAGTATAGCAAACTATTGTTAACTGTTAAATCTGGGTGACAGGTATATGAATGTTCATTATACTACTTCATTTTGTGCATGTTTGAAATTTTTATGATAAAAAGTTAAGGAAATTCACTGATCTAAATTTATAGCACTAATTTAATATGCCAAACAGCACTGACAAAACCATAATTACACAACTGTTATATTAATTCCACAGGATAAGGTGCAGAGATAAGAAAACATGAATATTATTATTTCAAAAATCAAGACAATTATATCAGATTTAATATTTTTGAACAACTGAACTACAAAGGTGCTATTTTTCTATTGCATTAAGTGTGAAATACTGACTTTTATTGAGTTAAAAACTGTTTAAGAATATATAATATTGAAATTAATTTTCCTACAAGCTTATTTTTAAAACAAACTACACTTCTATTTCTTTTTGACAATTTATACAATTAATCCCCAACTTACTAAATTTGTAATTCACTTGAAGCAATATAATAAAAATTGATAACCCATAACGAATAGAAATGTTTTAGGTTTATTAAATATCAATAGATACTATTAGATTATTAGCCAGTTATAATTTTTTAATTACTATAGCCAAGAATTAAAAATGTAAAATCAGAACAATGCCTTCCTTTACAGCCCTTGAGCAAATCCCCTTTAATGAGAGGCAAGACTGCACTCAACTGCTAATAAAAAGTAAAATGAACAAAAAACCTCTACAAATTTTATCCTAAAGACAACACATTTTTATAAACGAATCCTTCAAGTCAGACAAAGGTGGAAACATTATTCTACTATAGCACTTATGTAGTTTACAATCTATAAAATTGTTTAAAAAAAAAGTTTTTCTGCATAAAATTATGTAGATATGAGCAACAAAATGTTATATTTAGAAGGTGTGGTATACTTGTTTTCTTAAAGGTAATTTTCAAGGTTTTAGAAACTTATATTTATCTAAACCAAGAGACTAAGATAGTGCCATTATTTCAAACTGATGGCATTTTCCTACTAGATTACACACACACACACGTGCGCGCACACACACGCACACACACACACAAAATTTTAAATTAGAAAAGCGGCATGATTATACCAATTGTTTATGTAAAGAATATAATGATTAAACATTATGCAAACCACCCCATATACAAAATAATAAAGATATTTAAGGCTACAATTTCAAGGAATTAATATTTTTAAGACTATCCTGAGAAAGAAATCAACTCAATTCACTGAACATTATTAATAAAGTAGAATGATAAGGAGCTATTTTTCCCCTTTGGAACAGAGTCTCTTTATTTAACAGAAATTAGCCAAGAACAAAGGAAAACAGACTCCTTGTTCTTTCAGACGTCTAGGTGCCCATCATCAGTTACTCTTAAAGGTGCTTTAAGTATCTTTATTTGAGCAAAAAGAGTTAATCTTTCTAAAAAAGTTAATCAGAAATCTCCTTTTACTTCTTTTTTTTTTAAATTTGAAGCTGGCATGTCTTACAAGGAAAACAAAAGTGCCTTTTTAATGGGGAGTTTTACTTTTTTTAAAGACTGAAAGGGATCTGCTGAAAATGGATTTCATAAATCCATTATGTGTTTAACAACGCACAGTGACCATGATACTTTCAGTTCCTATAATTTTCCCCCCAGATCTTTCACAACATTCTCAGAATAAAAATTACATTTATATATTAAACAACCCATGAACATTTATTTAAACTAAATTAATATGAAGTCTACATACTTATTTTCATTAAAGGAAACCAAGAGTAGGAGAATATGCAGTTTGAAGAGGGGTATGTTCTTAATTCTTCCCTTGCCAGGGTAACGAAAACATAAATCAGGGAAGCACTGTATTAGTATTTGCACCAAATATACAGTCTTCTCAGGTAGTTAAAATAACTTATGTTTATATTTCATAAACACAATTTAAATTAAATTTATTTTAAAACAAATATTGCTGTTCTTTTTTAGGCCATCAAGTAAAGTAAATAGGACAACAACAGAAGTGCACCAATGATAAACAACAATATTTTAAAGAAAAACAGAAGGAAAAGATTAACAAAAAATTAGTACATTAGGTACTGAATGTTCAAGTTAAACAGAAAAGGAAATTAATATTTCATGCAATGGTTTTGTTGTGTTTGTGGGAACAATGTAGCAAGTTCAATTTGATTACTTCCTCAATTGTCAGTCTCCATTTTCTCAAAAAATCTGTACAACTAAAAACAAATTCCTTTTAATAGTTTCATTTCTCTGGATTCAGATTTCACAACTTAAGTGCTAAAGAAAGCTTCACTGACAAAGTTTCTCAAGATCCACCTAAATAAGTAGCATGCATTTATAATTAGTAATCACATGTTATTTTCAACCTTTTTTTCCACAGAAATAAACAAGCTTACATGTAAATAAAATTACCTCCCTCTTCCCATCCATAGTTCGTATGTAACCAATCACGATTCTAAAAGAGTGACACTAGGAGCATTTTCCCAGTGGCTATAAGGAGACAGATGAAGGAAAGTTACATTATCACTCAAATTTCAAGGATTAATAACGAAAACCACATAAAGCCATAAAGTATGGCTATTGCTTCACTACTGTTGCTTCAAATTTCCTTTTCCTAAGAGATTTATGATTTAGGAGGAAGAGACACTGCAAGTCTAATTATAATTAGCTTGCAAAGTACTAACTGAATCTAAAGATATCAACTTGGGTGTAAATACATGAAATAACAGCTATCTTCAAATGGTAATGGTAAATTTTTTTCATTTTCATGATGAATAACCATATGAAAGACCTCTTTAAAAGCAGAGAAAATCTCTAAAGATGTTACATGAATGCAACATTAGTGGAGATAAACAAATATTTGGTTGATATCTTATGAAAGTTAGAGTTGCCTTAGAGTTAAGGTAATGGTAATAGGTCAGCTGTTTTATAAATTACCTGTTTTCTTAACACATTATAAATTAAAACTTCTGCTGAGCTACTGCTCCTCTTGCGTTTGGTGTCAAAGCTGTTCCACAGCCAATATGAAAATCCACAGGGCAACTGTTTAAATAATCATCCTTCGTGTATACTGGGCATTTATGTTAAAATACCCTATATTCGTGAAGCTCTTCTGCTAACCTAAAAATGACCTGCTGGTTCTTCTGTCCTAGTCAAATATGCTGCGCCAAGCAAGTAAAATTCTATTAAGCAGAAATGGAACTAAATAGTAATGATGACTTAACATTATAAGCCATTTCAGCCTAGTGGACAATGATTCTGAAATAGCTCCTTGTTATTGAGACCTTAATAACATGTAATTAAATATTTTTATAATGAAATCATATTACTAATAGAGACTAATACAACTAAATATTATCTTCATAAAAACCACAAGGTAACATAATTCATAATCGCTAAATTTTTTTCCTTTTGAAAACAACCTAAAAAGTCTCTTAATTACCACTTTCTGCCCATTATTAGGGCTCTATGAGATAATTTACATATAAAAATATAGAGAATTAACTCATGGAATCCAAAGGTAAAAAAATATTTTATCTTACTGTTGACTCCCTCAACAATACCATTAAAGTAACTGATTAGGTTTTAATATTGCATACATGAGTACTGGTAGGTCCCCTTTAAATAACTGAGGTATATTTTTAAAAGAGTCACACAGCATTTACTCTGTTTTTCTATTACAGCGTAATGGACTCAAACACGCTTATGGGGTAAAGACTGTAGCTAGGAAATAAATTCTAGAATTACAGGGGAAAGTAGGGATTATTAGCTTGGTGAAATAAAGTGATTGCGACAGTAAGAAAGTAGCTAAAAATTTCAAATTACTACCTACAGGACACTGGATTGCAAAATGTACACTCATTTACCAACAGAAGGTGATCAGAACTGAGTTGTGTAACTACTCATGGAAATGAGATGCTTTAATATCCAACTGATGGCTTTTACAGTATTAAATCAGAGATGATCACTGGAATTCCTATGTATTTGGAAATTAGGGTAAAAGTCTATATAATGTTGCAAGCAGAATATATCACATCAATAATATTTTTAAAAAGGAAAGAAATTTTATTCTAAAAATAATTTAGAGATTTAGAAGTTTTTAGAAGCAATTATGTTATAAAACATGTAATACAAAAATTAGACATTACATCTATCAAAATCAAAGAAGGACCTGACTATTCTTTGAAATAATAAGAAACATTTATTTGGGGAACTAGCTAAATTTAGTAAGTATTGAAAAACCAGATCCAATTAGAAGCCTGAAAAGAAAATTAAGATTTTTCTTTCTGTTCACACTCATATATTTCTATTACGTAGTATATTTTTATTTGACTGTAAGTTGTGAAAAGTTAGTGGGCTGCAATAGCATCTTGTTGTTTAATGAAGAGAATAAAAATGTCAGACCAATGCAAGTGATTAAGTAAATACTGGTTCATGAAACATTTATTCAGTCACACACACACACTTAGGTTCTGAGTTGTGAAGTACAATTTATTTTGTATTGTGGGCTATAGTAAAAAAAAAAAAGTTCAAAAGCCATTGATCTAGAGGTAATTGTGCCTGTAGTTGGTTTTATGGCACTTCAACCAAAATACGCTTTTTAAAAATTTTGTGAGAATTGATCAATAGGATTTTGTTTTACTTACAACAACACATATTTCAGAGTTTTGTGCCAAAAGTAGGAAGCTATCAACTACTCCTGGGTCAAGATCAAGATTAAATGGATTTCTGAATGTAACGATACATTTCTGCTATGAAATTTACTTTTGGTGTGGTGGCAATAATATTTTTAAAACTGAGGTACAAAATATACATCAGAGTATATAAATCTAAAATGTACACCTTGAGAAAATTTTATAGTGAACACATCTTTTTAACCACCATCCAGATCCAGATACTGAACATTACCAGAAGTCCAGAAACAATCCTGGCAGCACTGTATTTATTCCTCCCCTCAAAATAACCACTATCAGTGCTTCTATTGGCATAGATTGGCTCTGCCTATTTTTGAAATTTATATAAAAAAAATTACATAGTATGTCCTCTTTTGTGTCTGTTTCTTTTAGCTGTTCATGTGATTTATCCATGCTGTTGCATGTTACAGTAATTAATATGGTGTTGTTGAGATAAAGTTTTCTATTGCACGCATATATCATAATTAATTTATCTACCTATTCTACTATTGGGTTATGTTGGGGTTGTTTCCAGTTTGGGACTATTATGAATAAGGCTGCTATGAACATTCTTGTACAACTCTATTGGTGCATTTTTCCATTTGGTATATACCTACAAATGGAATTGCTGGACCACAGGGTATAGGTACGTTCAACTTTGGTAGATTTTGCCAAATAGTTTTCAAAAGTGGTTATAACGGAAATTACTCTTACTATTGCTTCCATGTAGCCAACTGATCATAACTCTTAATGGAAAAAAAAACTTAAGATCTTTTCTGTCGTATAGATGGTTCTAAAAAAAGAATGTGGTAATGAACAGCTTTCATAACTCAAACATGTGAAAACTGAATAAATTCAAGTGATAAAACAGGAAGAAAAGCTTGAAGTATTTTAAATGCTAAGTTTTGAAAAGACAACTTATGTTTTCTTGAAAGCTACAGAAAACAGAGAATGGCTTAGAAAAGATTTTTCACTCACAAAATTTTAGAAGACAAAATTAGAATCTTCCTCAGAAACAGAATTCTTACTTAAATGCAATCAAATTCAACCAAATAAATCTGTCATCTACTACGTGCAAGGTACTACAGAATCCAAAGATGAATACACTGTGGTTCATTTGTTCACTCACTCACTCACTCACTCATTCATTCATTCAACCAAACTTTACCAAGTGTTTATTACATGCCAAATACTATTGTAGGTGCTGGGGATACAGCACTGAATCAAACTGATAACAATTTGGACCCTCATGGAACTTAAATTCTAGTGGGAGGAGATAAACTAGTAAGAGGAGATAAACTACAGAAATAAGTAAATTATACGGTATATTAGATGTGGAAAGTGCTATGCACAAAACAGAACTTACTTATCTAGTGCTGCTATAACAGAAATATTACAAGCAGATGACTTTAACAAACAGAAATTTATTTCTTCACAGTCAAGTAGGCTAAAAGTCCAAATTCAGGGTGTTAGCTCCAGGGGAAGGCTTTCTCTCTCTGTTGGCCTTCTCATCAATGTTCCCCAGGACTGGGAGCTTCTCCACGCAGGGACCCTGGGTCCAAAGGACATGCTCTGCTCCTGGCACTGCTTTCTTGGTGGAATGAGTTCCCCCTGTCTCTCTGCTCACTTCTCTCTTTTATATCTCAAGAGATTACCTCAGGACACAATCCAGTCTTATAGATTGAGTCCTGCTTTATTAACACAACTGCCACCCATCCTCCCTCATTAACATCATAGAGGCAGGATTTACAACATACAGGAAAATCACACAATACCAGGAATGATGGCCCAGCCATACGGATACACACATTTTTTGGGAGATATAATTCAATACATGACAGTTGGTAAGGCTGATGTAATTGTAAATACTGTGATCAGAGGAGGCCTCACAGAATTTGATAAAAAACCTAACAGAGATGAGGGAAAGATAATTTCTCCCTGCTTGGGAGATAAATAATCCAGTCAGTGCATATGAGGGGCATGTTGTAGTAAGGAAAGAGAGATGAGAAAAGAGATGATGGATGACTCGGAAAACCTACAATGCAAGAGACAGCACGAAAAACAAAACAGATGAAAAATGCTGTGGAGGAAATACCATGCAAACTCCAACATTTCTATGGTCTTCCCACAAATGATCGAGCATTTAATGACATTGTCTTTTCACAGAATTCTCTGAGCCACAGTTTCTTCATCTTTTCTGTAAAAGAGTAATAATAATATCTATTGCCATGACAGATATGTGAAAAAATTATGGGACAAAATTGATTATGCAACAAAACTATTTAGGATGAAGTTATAGTGCTTAGCAAATATCAAAAGATTTAAAAACCTGACACCCAACGAAAATATCTCGCCTAAGTTCTCAGTCAGACCTTACAATAAGCTCAGTTCTGGTGCAATCTTACAACTAAGAGAATAAGAAGTTTTTGTTTTGCTTTTAATTTCTTGTGTCCAGAAAATAAGAGGACATTCTTTAGCTATTTACACCCGTAATGGTGGTGCAACGGTTAGTGTTCCACTGATAACCAAAAGGTTAGTGGTTCGAAGCCACCCAGCAGCTCAGCAAGAGAAATACCTGGTGATCTGCTCCCATAAAGATAACAGTCTAGAAAACCCTATGGCGCAGTTCTACTCTGTCACAGGGGGTCGCTATGAGTCGAAATCAATGAGACAGCATCCAACAACAACAATGGTCATCTTGCTATGGTTACTAATCTTAAAACTCACAATCAATCTATTAGAGTAAAACATTTCTGGGTTGTTTAAGAGGAAAGAAATGGGAGAAATACCATTCCAGGAGGCCTTCTCAGAGGCTGACCACCAGCATTTGTTAAAATTTTCAGATAAAAACTAAACCATAAAAACCAAACCCATTGCCATGAGTTGATTCTGATTCATAGCGACCCTACAGGTCAGAGTATAACTGCCCCATAGGGTTTCCACGGCTGTAATCTTTACAGAAGTAGACTGTCACATGTGTCACCCATGGAGCTGCTGGTAGGTTCGAACTGCGAACATTTCGGTTAGCAGCCAAGCGCGCAACCACTGCCCCATCAGGCTACTCAGATAAAAACTAGAGAAGTATTTTTGCAAGTTCAAGCAAGCATAGTGTTTTTCCTCTCCTTTTCATAGTCCAGCCAAGTTAAAATTAAAGTCCAAGTTAACAGCATTAAAATTGGCCAGTATTCATTATGCTGAGTGAATTTAGTCAGTCACAGAAGGACAAATATTATATAAGACCACTATTGTAAGAACTCAAGAAAAGGTTTAAACACAGAAGAAAACATTCTTTGATGGTTCCGAGGGTGGGGAGGGAGGGTGAGGGTTATTCACTAACTAGATAGTAGACAAGAATTATCTTAGGTGAAGGGAAGGACAGCACACACTACAGGGGAAGTCAGCACAACAGGACTAAACCAAAGCCAAGAAGTTTCCTAAATTCAATCAAACACTGTGAGGGACAGAGTAGCAGGGGCGGGGATCTGGGGACCATGGTTTCAGGGGACATATAAACAACTGGCATAACGAACTTTGTTAAGAAAATGTTCCACATCCTACTTTGGTAAGTGGCATCTAGGGTCTTAAAAGCTAGCAAGCAGCCATCTAAGATGCATCAATTAGTCTCAACCACCTGGAGTAAAGGAGAATGAAGAACACCAAAGACACAAGTATGAGCCCAAGAGACAGAAAGGGCCACATAAACCAGAGACTTCATCAGCCTGAGACCAGAAGAACTAGATGGTGCCCAGCTTCCACCAATGACTGCCCTGACAGGGAACACAACAGAGAGTCCCTGATGGAGCAGGAGAAAGGTGGGGTGCAGAACTCAAATTCTTGTAAGACCAGACTTAATGGTCTGACTGAGACTGGAGGAACCCTAGAAAGCATGGCCCCCGGACTGTCAACCCAGAACAAAAACAATTCCTGAGGCCAACTCTTCAGACAAAGATTAGACTGGACTGTGGGACATAAAATGATATTCGTGAAGAGCGTGCTTCTTAGCTCAAGCAGATAAATGCACAGTTTGTGTCCGGAGGTGAGATGAGAAGGCAGAGAGGGTTAGGAGCTAGTCGAATGGCATGGGAGATCAGGTGTGGAAAGGAGGAGTGTGCTGTCCCAGTATAGGAAGAGCAAATAGGTCACAAAGCAAAGTATGTATAAATTTTTGTATGAGAGACTAACTTGAATTGTAAACTTTCACTTAAACTACAACAATAAAAAAAATATTTTTTCTAACTAGAAAAAAAACAAAATTGGCCAGTATTTGTTGTTTACTTTTCCTCTGTCTCTCCCTGCTTAGAGTTCTGCTGAAATGAAACTATACAGTAAATCTTAGGCAGGTTGGCATGTACTCATATCAGTGCCTGCCTAGCTCCTAGGTAAAATAAAAACAATGGACTCTGTAGCCCAAGAAGAACAACAGCTCAGCAAAAATGGCTAATTATGCAGGATTTATTAGAACAAATTAGGGAAGAAAATCACCTTTGATTTTTACCACTTTGTTTTTAGGTTACAAGTAACTAATAAATAATGAATATTCCCATTCAAACTGGCAGATAACACAAATCTCACTTAACAAATGTATAAACGGGTCTGGAAAGAGGAATAAAAAACCAAAAAAAAAAAAAAAAAAACCCAGTTGCCGTCGAATTGATTCCAACTGACAGTGACCCCACAGAGCAGAACAGAACTGTCCCATAGGGTTTCCAAGGAGCAGCTGGTGGATTTGAACTGCTGACCTTTCGGTTAGCAGCTGAGCTCTTAATCACTCACTGTGCCACCAAGGCTCTGGAAAGAGGAATAGAGAGCTTAAATTCCAGATCTACAGTTGAAATTAATTTATTTCTAAAGTGAAAAATGCCAAATTCATGACAATAAACTGAAATATACTGCAAGCTTGAGTAAGAAGAAAAGTGGTAGGTCAGTTTCAATGTGGACAACAGAAAGATAATTTATTTACTGAAAAATTATGTAAATTATAAAATGATGGGTTCTAAGTTTTAAAGAAAAGAGAAGAAGGAGGAATCTTAAGCAGTTTATTGAAAACTTCAGTATAATACATTGCCAAAGATGCCCACAGATCTAGAAATTTTAAAAATGAGCACAGCAATACAACTACTCTGGAAAATCATATGCAATTCTGATAATTTCATATTAAGAAAGATATACAGGAATTATATAAAGATCCATTAAAAAAGCTATTAAAGTGATCAAAGATTTGGATATAAAAAATAAATAATTCTCTAGAAAGGCTGAAAAGAAAGCTGACTGAAATCTACAAAGTTATGAACAATATGGAAAGAGGAAAGGGGAAGTGTTTAACAAATCTTATAATACTAGAATGAGGGTGGCACCTTTTACAACTTGAAAGAGGAAAATTTAAAACAAATGGAAGTACTGCTTTGTTTAACAGGCTATGAACACTAAACTCTTTACCACAAGATATAGTAAAAATACAAATTCTTCAAGTTTGGATAAATTAATTGATGCAGCCCTATATTAGGGAAAAGGACAAACCCTATTTCTTAGGGTCATACTAGGTCAACAGGAGTCCCTAGTGTGTGCTAATTTCCACCCATAAGCATCCTGGAAGAAAGGCTTGATAATCTACTTCTGAAAACTTAGCCACTGAAAACCCTATGGAGCACAGCTCTACTCTGACACATATGGGGTCGCCATGAGAATTTACGTATCGGCAACTGGTTACTGGATCAATAATCATTCCCACTTCCTGATATCTATACATACTGCTTTAGTTAAAAATGTCCTATTTTTATACTGTAAGATCCAAGACAAGGAAAATGAGAAGATTCTACCTAGAGAAATTTCCTTAAATATACAGCATCGGGTTAATTTATTTACCTAAGGTTACAAGAAATAGAAGAATAACTTAAGAGTTTTCTTTTGAGCAGTTCCAGAGATGTGAACCACAAGAGAGAACTAGAGATCTATCAGAATAAACCATACACCTTGGCTAACTAGAAACAAAAACACTTTTTGCGATAGGAACCGAGCATAATAGTTATTCTGCTGTCCATGTCTTGGATTAACTCTGGTCCTGGGCCAGGATCCCTGGGAGCACTAAGCACTTATAACAACTGGTGGCTTTGTACTTAGTCCTTTCTCGATTTGCAAACTCATGAGGCAAGAACACAGAAGCGTACATGGTCTGTTGGTACAAGTTTCAATGAAAGGGGCCTTCCCAAACGCACTTTACAAAAGGTGTTTGAAACACAAACCTGAAAAAAATCTTCAGTTTAACAAAGGTAACCTAATGCTTACCCATTGTTTATTTTCTTCCATATCTGTAAACAGGTGTGCAAATGAAAAGAACAAAGCAGGCATAAAACAAAACTAAATTCTACTCCAATGTCCAAAGCAAACTAACAAGAAAAATCTCGTTAAATATACTTAATACGTGTCGTGCTTTGTTAATGACTAAGCAGTATCAACGTCTATTTTCATTTAGAAATCATCTAGCATCACTTAGAATGACTTCTTTATCAAAACAAATATTCTTGTCTATTTTAATTTGATCATTGAGAGCTAGTGGGCATGGCTAGAACATAACAATTTAACCACCTCCCCACCCCACCTTCCCACTATTCTGTATTCTTCCCTGTAAGGAACAACCAGCTCATATCAAAATTTTCTAACATGTTCTTTTCCCTAAATTAATTCTGTTACGAAAAGGTAAGCAGAATAAAAAATTTTTGAGGCTGGATGTAAATATTTTCCTAAATTAATTTTTTCAGTAAGTCAGCCTGGCACAAGATGACACAGTTAATGCAGAAATGCACATGTAAAAACAAATGGATTCAGGAATGCACAGTGAGCAAACAAGTTTCCCAGTGGCCAGTCAGCACTTACATTAAGTTGCAACTATCTTTCCTATTCAGTCAGTTAATATTATGGGGAAGGGTTAAAGAAATAGAAGACCCAGGAAAGGGAGAAAGATTGAAGTCTGGAGGAGGAGGCTGGAAGAGATGAGAGTTCAAAATAAAGTAAAAGCTTCCTGAGAAAGCAAATAAAGAGGCATTAAGAATTCCACCATAAATCATGCTAAATGTGCTTAGAAACTGTAACTACAGCAACTATTTTAAGTGCCACCTTTTCATTGTTGAACCAAATGCAAGAAAGTAACCTTTGGTATCAAAGCCTAACTGTGCTAGTAGTGGAAACAGACTCCTTCAAAAGAGACCATTTAAAATTGCTTATCTTGATGGTACTTTGTGGTAAAGTCATGAGCCAGTGCTGAAAGAAGATCTAGCTGGCCTGCCTTTTCAAAAACTAAACGTTTTTGGGTGTGGTTGGTTGATTCTGAAAAGGGAAACTACAGTAAGCCTTGGTAGCTTTGACAATGCCTTTAATGATAAAGAAGGGTGTTTAACACGTGTTTCCAATGGTCATTATGGTAAAGTATCGGTTTAACACTTTGACTACAAACAAGAGACCTTGGGAGCAGGAAGCTTTTCTGTAGAACTCCTGATGCAACAAACCATAGCAGTTACTGCAAAGCTTAATGCAAACCCTCTAGAGTCCACGATGACAAATTCTTTAACAAGCCCTGTGGTTACAGGGAAGCTGGTTTCACTCTGACTCACTCCTGCTCAAACAGTTTACTGGAAATGAAGGGGAGGGGGAATTTTCAGAGAAGTCATGTGATGGCCAGACAAACCACAACCAGTAAAGGTTCAGCAGAGTCAAAAACAGGTCCCAGCAACAACTGACACCAAGAGTGTTCAAACTGCTCTAAATTATATGAAAATGAGTCTTGTTTGGTTTCAGATCATTGACACCATGAATTCTTTCAGAAATCTATGTATGTAAAGGAACAGATACTTTACAGGGGCTAAAATCAGCAGGCGTTGACATGGTGTGAGCAACTGAAAACACTTCATAGGAAAATGTGCTGAACAGAAAATAGCATAAAAGGAATGCTAAAACATTTAGTGAGGAGGGAGTCTCCGGGTGGTGCAAACAGTTAACATTACTAAATGTTTTTTCACAGTCTATAAGGTCATATGATGAAACACATGTTCTCTCACTACCAGGACCTCAAAAGAACCCTTGTACTTTGGAGGAGGTATTCACTGGGAAAATATGCATTCTAATGCATAAAAGGAAAATGTACTGGCCATAAGGATGAGAACTACCATTATAACTGATTAACTTTTGTGTGTGTGTGTGTGTGTGTGTTTTCACCAATAACTTGAAATTCCTAAACAGGCCAGGGATTTCATTATGCTAAAAAGTTTTTTTTTCTGCCTTAAAAATTTTAATTCAAACTAGTAAGGTATAACATACTAGTTAGCTGCCATCGAGTTGGCTTCAACTCTGTGGAGATCTTTATGAAGTACAACAAAATGAGATGTTGTCTGGTCTCGCACCATCTTCATGATCATTGGTATGTTTCAGTTCATTGTTGTGGCTATTTGTAGTGTCTTCCAACCCAGGGGGCTCATCTTCCAGCAGTATATCAGACAATATTCTGTTGTGATCCATAAGGTTTTCATTTGCTAATTTTAGGAAGTAAATCGCCAGGCTTTTCTTCCTAGTCTGTCTTCATCTGGAAGCTCTGCTGTAACCTGTCCACCATGGGTAACCCTGCTGGTATTTGAAACATCAGTGGCATAGCTTCCAGAATCATAGCAACACACAAGCCACCACAGCACAACAAACTGACAGAACCTGTACACAGACCAAGAGGCAGTCGTTCAAACACAATAAGGGGATACTCCGCGGTTTAAAATCAGGAAAAGTGTGCATCAGGGTTGTATCCTGTTACCATACTTATTCAATCTGTATGCTGTGCAAATAACTCAAGAAGCTGGACTATATGAAGAACAATGCAGCATCAGCATTGGAGGACGACTCAGTAACAACCTGCAATATGCAGATGACACGACCTTGGTTGCTGGAAAGTGAAGAGAACTTGAAGCACTTACTGATAGAGATCAAAGACTACAGCCTTCAGTAAGGACTACACCTCAACAAAAAGAAAACAAAAATCCTTACAACCAGACCAATAAGCAACATGACAAACAGAGAAATGACTGACATTGTCAAGGATTTCATTTTAACTGGATCCACAATCGACACCCATGGAAGCAGCAGTCAAGAAATCAAAAGACGCATTGCACTGGGTGAATATGCTCCAAAAGATCTCTCTGAAGTGTTAAAAAGCAAAGATGTCACCTTGAGGACTAAGGTGCACCTGACCCAAGCCATGGTATTTTCAATCGCTTCATATGCATGTGAAAGCTGGACAATGAATAAGAACAAAGAAAAATTAATGCCTTTGAATTATGGTGTTAGCAAAGAATACTGAATATACCATGGACTGCCAGAAGAATAAACAAATCTGTCCTGGAAGAAGTACAGCCAGAATGCTCCTTAGAAGGGAGGATGGCGAGACTCTGTCTTACGTACTTTCGACATGTTATCAAGAGGGATCAGTCCCTGGAGAAGGACATCATGCTTGGTAGAGGGTCAGCGAAAAAGAGGAACACCCTCAAGGAGATGGACTGACACACTGGCTGCAACAATGGGCTCAAACACAGCAACGATTGTGAGGATGGTGCAGGACCTGGCAGTGTTTCCTTCTGTTGAACACAGGATCACTATGACTCGGAAGTGACTCAATGGCACCTAACAACAACAACAGGGGAGTCACAAATTGTTTCATGAAGAAGGCAGCATATAAGCTTGAAATGCAAGCAGGAATTGAGAAAGTAGACATGCATATGGCAGGAAATGACATAGTTTAAGCAAAGTTATGAAGAGGAACAATACTATATGTCTGTGGGGGAAAAGTGAATTATCACATTTCACTAGAACAGTAATTTCCAAATCTTAAAAACTGCAGAGTTCTTAATTTAAAAAGAAATTACAGCACACTTTGTTGCTGTTGTTGAGTAGGTATCCCAAGAGTTCCTTAAAGTACAACTTGAAAACCACCAATCCAGAGGATAAAGAATTGTTAAAGGGAGATAAAAATGGATATGTAGTTTGGGGATCAATTAATAGAGGAAGCTGGGTTAAATTGTTTAGATTTGACTCTTCATGCAACTAGGAGCCATCAAAGATTTTTGAGTAGTGAAATTCCATGACCAGAGATATTTTATTTTTTAAATTTTATTTATTTTGTTGTTGTTGCTGAGAATATACACAGCAAAACATACACCAACTCAACAGTTTTTACATATACAATTCAGTGACACTGATTAACATTCTTCAAGTTATACAACCATTCTCCCCCTCCTTTGACCACAGATATTTTAAAGAAAAGTATTCTTTTTCACAAGGTGTGGGAATGGATTGGGGAAAAAAGAGAATTAGTGAAGAATACACCATTTAGGAAACCACTGGAAAGGTTCAGCTAAGAAGTGATAAAGTAGTGGGAAGGCAAAGAGGAGGGCAGATATGAAGAAAGTGTAGAGGTAGAATTAACAGGTTTTACAGAATGACGGGATGTGGAGAGGGGAGTCAGGTGGCTCAGATTTTGACCAAAAGTGATTGTGAGGATGAAGAAAAAGATCCTAAAGAGAATGATGAAACCTTGCATGAAATAGTCTCCAAAGCACATAAAGAGCTAACTAGACCTAGCTTTTATAAACAATGCTAGAATTGCTCAAGGCCATAGGAAGCTACATCCACTCATGTCTATTTCCCACAGACTTCTAGTGAAAACATGATAGAAAGCCAAGAGTAAAAGGAAGTCAGTTTAGTGGAAAAATACTGCCTAATCTCAATACTGTACTCATGAAATTAAATCAGGTATCGTAAGGAATCAGAATAAAAATAAATGCTTTTATCATTTTTCTCCAAACATCAGTCAAAACTGGAATTTAAGCAAATATTTAGCTTTAAAATAGTTACTTAGTAACAATTTCCTAGTAAAATCACATATACCCTTTAATCTAGTTGGAGAACACATGGTAAAGCAATGAGAGCCAATTTTTTTTTTTTTTTAGTTTTCCTGCTGATAAGCTTATTCCACTAAGGGGCTTTACCTTCAAGAATAAAAAACACATTTTCTAACTCTTCTCAGGTGGTCCTAATATTTAAATACCTACTCATAGTCCTTAATTTTACTTAATTTGCTGTTTTAGTTACAATTAGTCAAACTTTTCCATATTTTATTGCTCCTATCAAATTGGGTGTTTTACAGAATACATGTATCTATAAGCAAATTCCAGCACCAAAGTCAGATAAACTTTTGGCTCCTTGTTAAACAGATTACTATAAAAACTTTTAAATCATTAAGATATGACCAAAACTATGTCAGTAAAGTGACAGTTTACCAAATAAATATAACAGCATTTTTAATATACCATTAATAACTATTTAAAAAATATAACAGGAAAAAAAATCCAATTTACAACAAAACATAAAACTAACAAATTAACATCACTGGGAAACTAGAGTAGGAACAGTATGCTAATTAATTAGCTAATAACCCAAAAAACAGAAAAGTTAGATGCCTACATCATATCATGTATATAAATTTTTAATGGATTAAAGATTTAAATGTAAAAAAATAAAAGAAAATACAACAATAAAAGTTCTAAGAGAAAATACAGCTGAATATTTATTACATAATCTTAAGGGACCACTAAACAACATGATAAATACAGAAAAGACTGAAGTTGTCAAGGATTTCATTTTACTTGGATCTACAATCAACGCCAGTGGAAGCAGCAGTGATGAAATCAAATGACGCATTGCATTGGTCAAATCTGCTGTAAAAGACTTCTTTAAAGTTTTAAAAAGTGAAGATGTCACCTTGAAGACTAAGGTGCACCTGACCTAAGCCATGGTGTTTTCAATTGCCTCATATGCATGCGAAAGCTGGACAATAAGGAAGACAAAAGCAGAATCCATGCCTTTGAATTAGGGTGTTGGTGAAGAATATTGACTATACCGTGGACTGCCCAAAGAACGAACAAATCTGTCTTGGAAGAAGTACAGCCAGAATGTTCCTTAGAAGCAAGGATGGCGAGACTATGTCTCACATGCTTTGGACATGTTATCAGGAGGGATCAGTTCCTGGAGAAGGACAACATGCTTGGTAAAGTAAAGGGTTGGCAAAAAAGCTGAAGACCCTCAAGGAGATGAACTGACACAGTGGCTCCAACAATGGGCTCAAGCATAACAAGGATTGTGAGGATGGAGCAGGACTGGGCAGCGTTTCATTCTGTTGTACATAGGGTTGCTATGAGTCGGAACCAACTCGATGGCACCTAACAATAACAACGTGTACAAGACAATAACTGACTTCAAAAGAAAAAGTGCAAAATATTGGAATAAAGAAAAAATTTAAATGTCTTTATATAAATAGTTAAACAAAACAACATATACACAATAAATGACATGGAAAAAATACTGGAAACTGGGAAAAAGCAGTGGCAACATATGACAAAACAAATATCCTTAAAAATGCTAATCAATAAGAAAATGAACAATACACTAAATAGAAAAAACATAGGTACATGAACATGTTAGATGAAATTTTTCTTTTCTTCTTTTATTTATTTGTATTTTCAACATGTTATATATACAGTAAATAGACTTCATAATTTGAAAAAAAGTTGTTATAAAAAGCAATGATGAGGAAAATATTTAATGACAGAAAAATGTAAGTGTTTATATTCAAAACAAGTCACAAAACAATATATAGGCTATGTAAT
>NW_004443990.1:3489233-3502706 GCF_000243295.1 Trichechus manatus latirostris
ACTTTTATCACTTTATACTTTATAGTACTTTTGGAATGTTTAAATCTTATTACTGCAAGATTTAATCACTCGTGTAATTAAAAAACAGGCAAATCTGGAAAAAATAACAGAAGCCAAGATCCTAAGACAAATCTGAGACTGAGAAAATTAAAAATATTTTTTAGATAGTGAATTTAGAAATAAAATGAAAAAAATCCTCTTAAATTGTTATAAATTTGCAAAGTAAAAAAACTAAAAAACAAAAACATCAATGGTTCACATCAATATATCAAAATAGCTGAGGTATAAGATTAGATGACACTCTGATATAGTAATAGTCCAGGGTTAGCAAAAACCAACATCAAAAAACAAAACCCAAAAAACTTCTCTTTGCCAAGCCACAGCATAAAACTCTTCTTTGAATAATGAATTAAAACATTAGTATTCTCTCAGATAATTTATAATATGGAAAGCTGGCAACAGCTCCCTCCCTAACTATCCACCTTCCCTACTGCAGGCAAGCAAACAAAACCCCACACAACCCCTTGCCTAAAACTGGAGGAAAGTATGTAAGGATAATTATAGCAGCATACTTCAAAATCTACAGTTAGTCATAAAATTGACAGAAAATATCAAACTGAAAGAAGAAAAAATACTATATGGGGGGAATTTTTTAATAGTTCTTTATTTTTCATTGCATTAATCTGGATGAAAATGTTGGTAAACTGTGGTGCAATAAGCAGAGCACAAATCTTGGAGTCAGAAAACTGGGTTGAGTTTTGGCTCTGAGATCCACTGGCTGTGTTTGTGGGTGTGTTTCCTTATTTACAAATCAGGGGATAATATCTTCTACTCACAGTTGTATTAGGCACTTTATTCAAGTACCTAATACACAGATTTTTATTGACTCCTTAGAAAGAAAAGTAATAGGGAATACCACCAAGTTGTCACAGTCAGTTACTATTTTCTCTTTTATCATATTAGTTCACCCAATTATTTCTTTGTTGACTGCATAATAACTTGACAGTACAAAATTGATAATAGCAATTTTCGGTAAAAATTTTAAATAAAATCTTCATAAAGAGTATATAGGTTCTGATTAAAGGACATGAAACAGAATGTGCACATCTTGCTTACTTGATTTTTCAACTTAGGCAAATATGAAATTAGTGGATAAGAAATGTATAGTTTATCCTAAAATAGTGATTGTAATTACTGGCTTTATAGGATGAAAACAGCCAAACCTCATAACCATCAGAAGTATTGTGCGCTGTCTGGTTTCCATGACTGAAAACAGATGAGGTGGAATTAGAGAAGATCCAGTCAAAAAGTAACTAAAATAATCAAGGCCATAAGACAGGAATGAAAAATATTATTACCTTAACAGTGGATAAAGCCTGAGAGAAGAAAAGGTCAAAGTCTTTAATAGCTCAAATTATATGGATAAGATGAACCATGATTTACTTCTTCACATTCTAAAAGATTTGACTTTTGGGAAGCTCAGTCTTTAGATGGTAGTAAGTTTACAGAATACATTATTTATAATCCCAGATTCAAAAAGTTGCAAAGAACCAAATGCATCATCCAGTCCAACCTTATAACCAATATAGGGAATACATGTATGGGAGCCCTGAAACATCACATATAGCAAGGTATTCATTCTGTTTGAAATAGCAAGTCCATTTGTAGGCAATTAAAATTGACAGGAAGTTCTTTCTTTATGTTAAGCAAAGATGGACCTCAGAAGATTTTTCCCCACTGCAGTTCATATAAGGTTTCTCTTATATACGGCCTTTCTGGTCCTTGGGTTTATAATTCTGCCAAAAAGGATTCGCTGGACCACAATGTTACAAGGGACTGGCTGATTACTATGAAAACTAAGTGTCTGTGGTCTACCAAGGGGGTTGGTCAGTTCGTGGACTAGTAGGAGGCCATGACTTTAAACTGACAAGTAGGCTTAGATAAGGGCCAACTGCACAGAGGTTGAGGGGGACCTCACTACCATCAAGAAAAGCCTGAAGTGAAGTGTGTTTTTGGACTCAGGGTCCCTGCATCGAGAACCTCCTAAAACATAGGAGAGGGAGCTGTAATACTGGAGATGGTGAGAAATGGTGGCAACCACGGCAGAGAAATGGCACCAACAACAGGAGTGGCGGGAACCAGGAGACCAGTGGGAGGTGGCTGCAGTGGGCTTGCTGACCCACGGTGTAAGAGAAAGTTGAGTGCCTTTGGGCAAGCTTGCTGGCAGAGTAGGGTGCCTCCAGGCACTTGTCCTCAGAGCTAAAGAGCTGTAAAACTTGCACAAGCAAAGCACGACCAAGAGAAAACCTGCCTGCAGGCATGGCCAAGAAGGAACTGAGAGCCCTTCTGGTTGAAAGGGGTCCTGATTAATGAACTGTATCCTGTTCTCCTGAGTTGTAGCCTATTAGTTCCCTAATAAACCACACAATTTTGAGTATGGCCTGTGAGCTCTGTGTGGCTACTGCAACAAATTATCGAATCCAGCAGAGAAGTAGATTGTGTGGTGGGGAGGATGGCTAATGTCAGAAATGGTGAAAAATTGGGAGAGTGGAGGTATGTCTGACCTCCACCTCACAGAAATCAGCTTTGGGCTGATTGTGATTCTCATCCCCATTCCTGAAGTCAGATGAGGTCTGACACTACTACCACACACCCTCTATTTCTACTACAAAGCCTACCTCTGTAGCTTCTCAGCGTGAATGTCTCCTCTTGCGGCAGAAGGTAAAACCTTTTATGTATTTGCTAAGCTCATCATTTTCCCTTTTTAGGTTAAACATGGTTTTTCAACAATTTCTAACATAACATGATTTCTAAATCATTTACCATCTGGTTCCCTCCCCTATAGAAAAATTTTAGTTCATTAAAGTTCTGTCTCGTTAAAAATGGTATTACAGGAGGCTTCCCATTTCAAGATGACCAAACAAACACCACCATCCCTGTGACAGATAAAGATGGCTGAAAATTCTTTGCTATTCCTCCCAATGAGAGGTGGAATCTAATTACCTCCCCATGAATCTGGGCTAGCTTTAGTGACCTGCTTAGTCAACAGAATGTAGCAGAAGTGACTGGGATTTCCAAGATTATGTCACAAGAAGCCTTGTATCTTCTGCGTAGGTCTTTTGGAACACTTGTTCTTGGAACTTAGGTGCCATAGTATGAGGAAGTCCAAGCAGCTCCATGAAGAGGAACTCAGCCTCCCAGCCATCAGCTCCGGATGAACTCCAAGCCAATACGCAGCACCAACTTACCAGATATATGAGTACATCTTAGAAGTGGATCCTCCAGGCTCAGTAAAGCTACTCTGCCCAAACTGCGTATCTGTAAGCAAAACGACTTCTTTTTTTAAACCACTGAATTTTGGGGTATTTGTTATTCTGCAATTGATAACTGGAATACCCCCGTCATAAAAATAACCGCAAACCATAGCACACAGAAAATGGAAAAATGAATGCTGTCTTTGATGAAACTAGTATTAATAAATGAAGATAGGGACAGATAGAAGATTATACCTGAGAGCTTACAGGGGAGGATATGAAAAAGAAGCAAACAGATTTGCCCTGCAGAACCCCAGAATGGCTCTTCAGCAGAACCGCAGAAGTGGCTGGGATAGGACTGAAAACAAGGTGACTGTGTTTAAGTAGTCCCATCCCTACTTAGCATAGTCAAAACAAGCTGAGCAGGAAACATAGGTATATTCTCTGAAGAAAGTAAACTAGAAGTTCCTGGCTCAGGACATATTTGTGCTTAAGTTTGTGCAGGCATCCAGTGACTGAACACAGAGCAGGTTAAGTGAAAGTCTACATACTAAATAGAAATCTCTGATCGCCCCTTTCCCCAAGATAGCTTTAGAATGTCAGCAGCTGGGCTTATATTACCCAGGCAAAAAATGGGAGGATCTTTCACTTGAGAAACTAAACTATCCCAAAGGAAAGAGCAAAAGATACTACTACATGGAGCTGCTCAACAAATATGCCAGCCTGCCATCCCATCGTCCCCTAGAGAAGTCCCATTATCACTAAGCCTTGTCTCCACAAACATAGTTTCCATTCAGTCTTTAAGTGCCTTATTCTTATACATTTCCCAAAAATAATGGACTCTAGCTTGAAAAGATCTCTTGCGAACCCAGCAGAATAAATTTAAAAAGACCCGTATCTCAGATAATGAACTTGAAAGCTCCTAGACAGAAACAAAACAAACAGACTGCCTAAAAAGAAAGAGGAATCAGAAGGGCATTAGCCCTTTCAATACTAACAGCAGAAGCTTGGAGACAATCAAACAATGCTTTCCAAATTCTAAGTAAAAAAATGACTTTCAACTTAGAATTCTATATTCATATAATCAATTAAGTGTGACAGAAGAACACAAACATTTTTCACAATGAAAGGCCCCATATTTTTCACCTACTCATCCTTTCCCAGGAAGCTACTGGCAGGTGTTCAACCAAAATGAGGAAGTAAATCAAGAAAAAGAAAAACAAAGGATCCCAACCAAGAGAGAAGCAAAAGGAAATTATAGCATGACAATTGTGCAGAAGGCCAAGAGAACAGCAAGTCCAGACTGGAGTAGGAGCAGGGAGGGCTCTCCAAGAAAAAAATGGAATTGATACTTTACAGGTGTCACCAAGTGAAAAGTGGTATCGAGAGATGTATTATAGAGCTGGTGGAGAGGGAGAGAAGACAAGTCAGAGATTTAAAGAAACTACACAAATGAAAAAATGTTAATTCCAAGAAAAACAAAAAGCTTTACAGAAAGGAAAAATAATCACAGTATATGAGTTGGTTTAACAGAGACCAATACTTATACAATCAGAATTAATGAAAACATTGAGTATAGATTAATTTTAAGGGATGTGGAGCACATATTTAGAGGTGTTTTGTTGTTTGTTTTATAATCTATGATTCTGACCCAAACCCAGACCTGCTGAATGAGAATCTTTAAGGATCCAGCTCAGTAACCCGCAATTATAACAACTGTTAGTCTGATACATCTGATCCTATCTAATTCTTTTGTACAAACACAATCTTGTCTGTTGTGCGTGAAGCGTATAAGGACATTTAATGACCCAGGAAAAATGTTTCAAATATACAAAACAGGGTGGATCAAGCAAGAGTTGTCAACAGATGCTAAAACCATCAGGTGAGATACTGTATGGAAACAAGATATTCCTTTTTCAAAACAGCAGATCACTTATTCATTACAAAAGGAGAAGAAATACCTTTACAATCTGGTAGACACCATGTTACCTAAATGATCAAAAAGACATAATGTACTTCTAATGTGAAGCACCAGGAATACATATAAACACCTAGCATACACAGTTATCAATCAGAATTAACGAAAATAAAAACATTTACCTTGAATTTAGTCACAACGAGAAATTTAGAGAAAATCAAATCAAGGGGATGTTCTACAAAACAATTTACCTGGATTCTGACAAAACATCAATGCCACAAAAGATTGAAAAAAAAGAAAAAAAGGCAAGGAAGTGCTCTAGATTAAAGAAAAATAAAGAGACATGGCAACTAAATGCAATTGTAGGTGAAAAAAAAAAAGTAACTATAAAAAAATTGTTCAGACAATTGGGAATATTTGGGTGTGGACAAACCTCAATGTCTGTGAAATTTACACTGTGGATCTGTAGAAAAATGCTTTTGTTAGAATATACACGCTAAATGGATTAGGGATGAAATGTCAGTGTGTCTGCGCTTTTCTCAAATGATTCATATACAAAAAAGGGTATGTGTGTGTTTACATAAGTATGTATGTGCATGTATACACACATTTGGAGATAAGCCTCAGAAGAAATGCCTGGTGATCTACTTCCAAAAAACTCAGTCACTGAAAACCCTATGGAGCACAGTTCTACTCCATCACACATGGGATAGCCATGAGTAGGGATGAACTCAATGGCAACTGATGTTGGTGTACATATACCACACTCATACATACACAGAGGAAACAAACATTACAAAATGTTAACAATTGGTAAGATGAGAGGCACAGAGGTGTTCACTGTACTATTCAACCTTTCTGAAGCTTTAAAATAACTTTTAAAGTAAAAAGATAAAGTGGATATTGTGATACTAATTTAGTAAAATAAATATAATTTATTACACAAATATATATATAAGTTCACAAAAAAGACAAACCAGTTATAGTAATAATAATAGTAATTAGCTCTGGTGGTAGGATCAAAGGTAATTAATTTTCTTTGTGTTTTTTTCTAAATAATCTTTAACATTTACTACCTAGTGGCACAGTGGTTAACTGCTCAGCTGCTAACCAAAAGGTTGGTGGTTCAAACCCACCAGCTGTTCCATGGGAGAAAGATGTGGCAGTCTGCTTCCATAAAGATTACAGCCTAGGAAACACTGTGGGGCAGTTCTCCTCTGTCCTATAGGCTCATTATGAGTTGGAATTGACTCGATGGTAACTTATTTGTTTTGATTTTTTATATATGATAAAAAGAGCCCTGTGGTGCAGTGGTCAAGTGCTCAGTTGCTCAGTGAAAGGTTGGTGGTCTGAACCCATCCACTGCTGTATGGGAAAAAAATGTGTCAGCCTGCTTCCATAAAGATTTACAGCCTTGGATACTCTATGGGACAGTTCTACTCTGTCCTATAAGGTTGCTATGAGTCAGAATTGACTTGATGGTAACGAATCTGGTTTTGGTACATATGATAAAAGTTTTAAAAAAATAAAATGTGATCCTGTAATAATTAAAAAAGACTGAAATTATATTATTTTTACCTATCAAATGGACAAAAAAAGAGCAGGAGGGAATACAGTATTGGCAAGAGTCTGGGAAGGAACAATCTCATATACTGGTAGTAGATGCATAAATTGATAGGTTTGTGGAAAGTAATGAAGTACTGTATTTTTACTCAAATAGTGTATGTCTTCTATGTTTGTTTGCCAACTGCCTCCCCACCACCAGGTATTTTCATAAGCAGTGCTTATGAAAATACTAGAGAGGTGGGGGGGAGGGGTGTGGTTGGCAAACAAACAAGGAAGGCTTGTTAACAGTAAATGAAATTAAGGTTGTATCACTTGTCTATTATCACATCTGAGGGCCAGAGAGAGAGGAACACTTCAAAGATATAGACAGCCATTGTCCAAAGCAGTGCACACTAAGGAATGATGAGAGGGAATGTAGATAACAACAGAACCCAGAAAACAGTTTCAAATATGACCACCAAATCCAAAGTCCTACTAAACCACAGGGCAATGACTTGAGATTCAGTGCATCTTGCCTGGGTACCTACACTTATTTAGTCCTACAAGGTGAGCAGCAGCAGGGGTTAATTTAATTTGTTTAATGCTGATTAATAATTCTCCTAAACAATGTTAAGGAGGTCAGATTAATTAGTAACACATTTCAAAACCATAAAAATGCCTAAACCTTTTGATGGAATAATTCCACTTCTAGGAATACATCTTAAGGACATCAGGGACATGCATCATTATTTATATACAATGATTCTCCAGTTTACGACACTATACTAGTCAAAAATGGAATCCAAAAGTTCAAACTGGGAAGTTGTTAAACAAATGATAGCATATTTATATGACAGCATATAATGTCCATTGAAAACCATGTTCTCAAAAATATTTATGAATGTAGGAAAGGCTTCCAATTTATTAAATGAAAACATAAAGGGTGTAAATCAGGATATGATGTGGGTATGAACTCGATTTTGTTGGAGAAAACACATATATGTGCATATAAAAAACAATGGAAAGACAAACCAAATGTTCAGAAACAGTAATATTATGGATGATACTAATTTTACTCTTTAGAATTTCTTTTCTGTATTTTTCGGTTTTTTGCAGTGAACATATTATGTAATTAGAAAAAAATAATGCACCTGAATGGAGTGAAATAGTTTTTTTTTTTTTTTAAAGTAAGGAAAAGTAAATTTTAACTGCAGAACAATATGCAATCATTCCTACAAATTTAATAAATACTTTAGAATTAATAACTGAATGAAAAGTTCCACATTTTTCTTACTTTTACCCGAAATTTTAAGTGCACTGCGAGCTTAGAAGTGGGGATACGTATTCTGCAATATCTATTCCAATATGGGAACCGAGAACAACGAAATCTTGATAGGATTTAGTCTATCTTTTATTCTGTTAATTAGATTTACCTAACTACAATTCAAAAGAGCCCCGGTGGCGCAGTGGTTAAGCGTTAGGCTGCTAACAGAAAGGTTGGTGGTTAGAACCTACCAGTAGCTCTGAAGGAGAAAGATGTGGCAGTCTGCTTCTGTAAAGACTGCAGCCTGGGAAACCCTATGGGGCAGTACCACTCTGTTCTGTAGGGTTGCTATCAGTCAGAATAGACTTGACGGCTACAGGTAATAATAATTACAATTAAACTAAAGAAAGGAGAAAAGAATTTCAAAGATTGGCACGCACCAAAAAGTGTAAAATACTAAAACATTTTACGTGGCTATCAGTACCCTCAGAAATTCTGAGTACCTGCAGGCGGGTTCATTTGTAGGACCAGACTGCTTCTGATCTGTTTGGCAGCCAAGTCACAGCATAAAAATTTAAAACTGCAAGCCACCTTAGACTTACTCTACTTCAACTTGCTGATTTTACATAGATAAGGAAAAAAAAGCTTTAAAGAAGTTAAATGATGTACATTAATCAGTGCCACAACTGGCAGGGGTAACATGTCAAAGTGGAAACACTCACCCTTCTACTTTTGTGGATGGATATGGTTTCAATAATTGGAATATACCAGTGATGCTGGCATTCTGAGGTTTGGTTCCAGCTCTACCTCTAAACACGTGACACATATTACTCAGGTAACAACGTTGTGATCGACTCTCTTCTATAAAATTAGAAGAATGGTATTTTCCCATACTACTTCATAGCTAACACAAGGGGCAAATTAGATACTGGATTTTAAAAAGCATTAAAAATAATGAAAAGTTTATGTTAGTAGTAATTATTAGCATTAACAGAAGCATCATGATGTCAGGAAGAGAAGGCATAATATTCGCTTGGATAAGATACAAGGACAACTTGCCTCCTTCCACACACAGCAGATGTTTCATAGCTCTTCACTTATTTTATATTTGGCTACTGTACATTCATTCATGTTTGAAAGTTTTGCTTTCGATTAAAATAATGTCCTTGGTTGATTTCCATTTAATAATGTTTTCTTAAAAAGCCCATCTGGGAGGTGGGGCCAAGATGGCAGAGTAGTCAGACGCTTCCTCTGGTCACTCTTACAACAAAGACCCGAAAAAACAAGTGAATCAATTATATATGACAATCTAGGAGCCCTGAACATCAAAGGCAAAGTTGAGGAATCCCACTGAGTGGCGGGAGGAGGGAGAGACAGTTCAGAAGCAGTGAGGAGTTGCCAGACCTGACCCGGGAGGAGCGGCACCCTTGCCAGCGTGTGTGGGGAGGCAAGGAGTGGCTCTTGGGAGGCTTTTTCCACATCGGGAGAGACAAAGCAGCAGAGAGTCTATGCACACCTCCAGAACAAGTAAAAAGCTGCGCTAAATTGGCAAAAGATACGTACATGTGTCCGACCTACCGTGAGGATCAAGAAACACCCTCTTTGGGAACAACCCCTCTCCCATTTACCTGCCCCCTCCCCACTCTACACCGGGTCCCGGGCTGGCTTCAGTGATTGCCGAGTCCCCTGGGCCAGAAGTAGGACCCACCACACGCCCGAAGCCATTCTCCAAGCCTTGGAGAGGGAACAAACTAACAAACAGGAAAAAATAATCTGCCAGATCCCCTAAGCCGGGAACTCAAGGTAGGCACAGCTCCTTTGCCAAGGCACAGGGATAAGGGGTCCATGGACTTTGAACGCCTTTCACCGATGCAGAGACCTGTGTGGGCCCATTTCAACAGCGTAGGCCCTTATTAGCACAGTACAACAGGGTATATACCTGAAGCCTAACTTCAACTGTATCAGCTATATGGTGAAATGGCAGGTTTGTGACACTTGACACTGCTATGCCCATTAAGCAGGGTCCTCACCTACCCATATCCTAGGGGTCTGAGGACCACCTAGCCACCTGCGACAGGAGTCCAACAGTAAGTGGTGCCTCCCAGTCCTTGCAGCCAACAGCACTGGGTACCCACAGTCCGGCTGCAAAACCCACCCATCTACATGTTCTAGGGAACACAGACATGCTTTCCTCCCAAACACTCAGGGGCAGCCATCAGCCCCCTGCCTTGCTCAGCGCATAACCCCCTATTGCAGCCAGATACCTGTGTCTACCCCAACCACCCCTGCCTGTCTAGGACTGTAGCTAAGAGTCTGCACCACTCATTTGGTGACCGACTACCTGGACAACTGAGCTGAATCCATATAAAAAAAGTAAACAGACACCTTGGCTCACATACCTAGTAACAGATCTAACCACCTGGTGATAGGACATTGGGGCTTCTAAGTTGCCAATAAGCAAACTAGCTCACATGAGCAGCCTATTTGGGCATATCAAAACAAAACAAAACAAAACAAGAAGCTAGGACACAGTAAGCAAACATAAAATAAATAAATACAATAACTTATTGATGGCTCAGAGACAACAGTCAATATCAAATCACATAAAGCGGCAGAACACGATGGCTTCAGCAAGCTACTAAATCAAAGAATCAAGAAATTTTCTGGAAGAAGAGAATTTCCTGGAATTACCAGAGGTAGAATAAAAAAGATTAATACACAGACCTCTTCAGGAGATCAGCAAAATGCAGACCAAGTCAAAGCAATAGAGGAACTTAATAAGAGTAGAGAAGAGCATAATGACAAATTGAACAGGCTGCAAGAATCCATAGAGACAGCAAACAGACATCCAGAGGATTAACAATAAAATTTCTGAAGTAGACAACTCAATAAAAAGTCACAGGAGGAGAACTGAGGCAATGGAAGTCAGAATTAGTGAGACTGAAGACAAAGCACTTGACACCAACTTCTTTGAGGAAAAATCATATAAAAGAATTAAAAAGAATGAAGAAACCCTAAGAATTATGTGGGACTCTATCAAGAGGAATAACCTACGAGTGACTGGAGTACCAAAACATGGGGGGATAACAGAAAATGTAGAGAGAACTGCTGAAGATTTGTTGGCAGAAAAATTTCCTGATATTGTGAAAATGAGAAGATACTCATCCAACATGCTCATCGAACCCCACATAAGGTAGATCCCAGAAGAAAGTCACCAAGACTTACTATAATCTAACTTGCCAAAATTAAAGATAAAGAGAGAATTTTAAGAGCAGCTAGGGCTAAATGAAAAGTCATCGACAAAGGAGTCAATAAGAATAAGCTCGGACTACTCAGCAGAAACCAAGGAGGCAAGAAGGCAACGGGATGACATATACAAAGCCTTGAAGGAAAAAAATTGCCAGCCAAGAATTCTATATCCAGCAAAACTATCTCAAATATGATGGTGAAATGAGGGCATTTCCAGAGAAACAGAAGTTTAAGGAATTTGCAAAAACCAAAACAAAATTACAAGAAATACTAAAGGGAGTCCTCTGGTTAGAAAATCAATAACATCAGATAACAACTCAAGACTAGAACACAGGACAGAGCAACCAGATATCAACCCACACAGGGAAGTCGCAAAATTAAATCAAAGCTAAAACACTGAAACTAGGGAAACAGAGACATTAATATGTAAAAGATGACAACATCAAAACAAAAAAGAGGGACTAAAAAAATGTAGTCAAAGATCTTTCATATGGAGAGGAAGTCAAGGCCATATAAAGAAATAAAAGAGTGGTTTAAACTTAGAAAAACAGGGGTAAATATTAAGGTAACCACAAAGGAAACTAACAATCCTACAAGTTAAAATAAAAAACAAGAAAAATATAAAGGCTCAGCAAATACAAAATCAACAACAATGAAAAAGATGAAAAGAAAATACATAAAGAAAAACGACTCAGCACAGAAAATTAAGTGGAACAATGAAACTGTCAACAACACAAAAAAAAGATATCAAAATGACAGCACTAAACTCACACCTATCAATAATTACGCTGAATGTAAATGGACTAAATGGACCAATAAAGAGACAGAGAGTGGCAGAATGGATTAAAAAAAAACACACTCTGTCTATATGCTACCTACAAGAGACCCACCTTAGACTTAAAGACACAAACAAACTAAAACTCAAAGGATGGAAAAAATACATCAAGCAAACAACAATCAAAAAAGAGTAGCAGTGGCAATATTTATCTCTGACGAAATAGACTTTAAAGTAAAATCCACCACAAAGGATAAAGGACACTATATAATGATTAAAGGGTCAATACACCAAGAGGACATAACCAAAAAAATATTTATGCAGCCAATGACAGGGCTCCAAAATACGTAAAACTCTAACAGCACTGAAGAGAGATAGACAGCTCCACAATAATACACCGCTTTTGGTGAAGGGCAGAACATAAGAAAGAAGCTCAATAAAGACATGTAAGACCTAAATGCCACAACCAACCAATTTGATCTCATAGACATATACAGAACGTTCCACCCAACAGCAGCCAAGTATAATTTCTTTTCCAACGCACATGGAACATTCTCCAGAACAGACCACATATGAAGCAATAAAGCAAGCGTTAACAGAATCCAAAGCACAGAAATATTACAAAGCATCTTTTCTAACCATAAAGCCATAAAAGTAGAAATCAATAACAGAAAAAGCAAGGGAAAAAAAATGAAATACATGGAAATTGAATAACACCTTGCTCAAAAGCTACTGGGTTATAGAAGAGTTTAAGGACGGAATAAAGAAATCCACAGAATCAAATGAGAATGAAAACATATCCTACCAGAAACTTTGGGACACAGTAAAAGCAGTGCTCAGAGGTCAGTTTATAGCAATAAATGCACACATCCAAAAAGAAGAAAGGGCCAAAATCAAAACATTAACCCTACAACTTGAACAAGTAGAAAAAGAGCAGCAAAAGAAGTCCTCAGGCGCCAGAAGAAAGGAAATAATAAGACTTAGAGCAGAATTAAATGAAATAGAGAATAGAAACACAATTGAAAGAGTTAAGAAGACCAAAAGCTGGTTCTTTGAAAACATCAACAAAATCGATAAACCAGTGACCAACCTGACAGAAGAAACACAGGAGAGGAAGTAAACAACCCGAATAAGAAATGAGATGGGTGATATCACAACAGACCAATGGAAATGAAAAGAATCATAACAGAATACTATGAAAAATTATACTCTAATAAATTTGAAAACCTACAGGAAATGCACAAATTTCTAGAAACTCACTACCTAGTTAAACTCACATAGAGGCAGAACAACTAAACATATAACAAAAGAAGAAATTGAAAATGTAATTAAAAAACTCTCAAAACAAAAAAAAAGCGCTGGCTCTGACGGTTTCACTAGAGAATTCTACCAAACTTTCAGAGAGAGTTAACACCACTACTACTAAAGGTATTTCAGAGGATAGAAAAGGATGGAATACTCCCAAACT
>NW_004443990.1:3502916-3605714 GCF_000243295.1 Trichechus manatus latirostris
GGAAAGGGAAGAGGCCCTGGATAAGTAAAGCATTACTCAAGAAGAAGAACAAAGTGGGAGGCCTCACACTACCTGATTTTAGAACCTATTATACCACCACGGTGTCAAAACAGCCTGGTACTGGTATTACAATAGATACACAGACCAATGGAACAGAACTGAGAATTCAGACGAAAATTCATCCACCTATGAGCAGCTGATATTTGACAAAGGCCCAAAGTCCGTTAAATGGGCAAAAGACAGTCTCTGTAACAAATGGTGCTGGTATAACTGGATATCTATCTGTAAAAAAATGAAACAAGACCCATACCTCATACAGTGCACAAAAACTAACTTAAAGACCTAAATATAAAATCTAAAATGATAAAGATCATGGAAGAAAAAATAGGGACAATGCTAGGAGCCCTAATCCATGGCATAAACAGAATACAAACCATTACTAACAATGCACAAACACCGGAAGAGAAACTAGGTAACCGGTAACTCCTAAAAATCAAACACTTATGCTCATCAAAAGATCTCACCAAAAGAGGAAAAAAGACAACCTACAGACTGGGAAAAAATTTTTGGCTACGACAAATTCAATCAGCATCTAATCTCTAAAACCTGCAGGATACTGCAAAACCTCAACTACAAAAAGACAAATAACTAATTAAAAAATGGGCGAAGGATATGAACAGGCACTACACCAAAGAAGACATTCAGGCGGCTAACAGACACATGAAGAAACGCTCACAGTCATTAGTCATTAGAGAAATGCAAATCAAAACTACTATCAGATACCATCTCACCCCAACAAGGCTAGCATTAATTCAAAATACACAAAATAATAAATCTTGGGAGAGGTTGTGGAGAAACTGGAACACTTACACACTGTTGGTGGGAATGTAAAATGGTTATAACCACTTTGGAAATCGATTTGTTGCTTTCCTAAAAAGCTAGAAATAGAAGTACCATATGATCCAGCAATCCCACTCCATGGAATATATCCTAGAGAAATAAGAGCTGTCACACGAATAGATATATGCATACACATATTCATTGCAGCAGCGTTCATGATAGCAAAAAGATGGAAACAACCTAGGTGCCCATCAACGGACGAGTGGATAAACAAATTACGGTATATTCATACAATGGAATACTACGCAATGATAAAGAACAACGATGAATCCATGAAACATAACATGGAGGAATCTGGAAGCCATTATGCTGAGTGAATTTAGTCATTTGCAAAAGGACAAATATTGTATAAGACCACTATTATAAGAAGTCAAGAAAGGGTTCAAACACAGAAGAAAACATTCTGTGATGGTTACAAAGGTGGGGAGGGAGGGAAAGGGGTATTCACTAACTAGATAGTAGACAAGAATTATCTTAGGTGAAGGGAAAGACAACACACAGTATGGGGGAAGTCAGCACAACTGGACTAACCCAAAAGCTAAGAAGTTTCCTGAATACAACCAAACACTTCGAGGGACAGATTAACAGGGGCAGAGGTCTGGGGACCATGGTTTCAGGGGACATCTAGGTCAACTGGCATAACAAAGTTCATTAAGAAAATGTTCTGCATCCCACTTTGGTTAGTGGCATCTGGGGTCTTAAAAGCTAGCGAGTGGCCATCTAAGATGCATCAATTGGTCCCAACCCACCTGGAGCAAAGGAAATGAAGAACACCAAAGACACAAGGAAAGTATTAGCCCAAGAGACAGAAAGGGCCACATAAACCAGAGCCTGCATCAGCCTGAGACCAGAGGAACTGGATGGTGTCCTGGTACCACCAATGACTGCCCCGATAGGGAACACAACAGAGAGTCCCTGATGGAGCAGGAGAAAAGTGGGGTGCAGAACTCAAATTCTAGTAAAATGACTAGGCTTAATGGTTTGACTGAAACTGCAGGGACCCCGGAAGGCATGGCCCCTGGATTCTCTATTAGCCCAAATCTAAAACCATTCCCAAGGGGGAATTCTTCAGACAAAGATTAGACTGGACTATGTGATATAAAATGATACTCATGAAGAGTGTGCTTCTTAGCTCAAGTAGATACATGAGACTAAATGGGCAGCTCCTGTCTGGAGGCAAGGTGAGAAGGCAGAGGTGGTCAGGAGCTGGTTGAATGAACTTGGGAAATCCGGGGTGGGAAGTAAGAATGTGCCATCACATTATAGGGATAGAAACTAGGATCACCTAACAATGTGTGTATAAATTTTTGTATGAGAAACTAACTTGAACTGTAAACTTTCATTTAAAGCACAATTAAAAAAAAAAAAGCCTAACTGACATTGAAATATATATATTTTTTCCTTCTGGGACAATGGTTTTTAACTTTTGTGGCTTCAGATTCCTCTGAGAAGAAAACTATGAACTCATTCCTCAAAAAAATGTATCTGAACACATGTGGGCACACACACTCACAGACAATAAAAACCCCAAATTTTCAAAAGTTAATGAACAAATTTGGGGTGGTAGATATATTTTATATATAATCTTCTAAAATCTCTTTTTTATATCCTTTTTATTTATGTCTCTGTTGACTTCTACTGCCATCCCTAAGGTGAAGACTTTATTAGTTAATTTTCTAGTTTTCCTACCAAAAAAAAAAAACACACCTACTTGGCAATACTGAGATACAGGTTGACACACAGTTTGTGCTCAGGTCAAAAAGCCTCAGCTAACTATGTTACAGCTTGCCTAAACCTGGAAGTTAGTATTTTTCTATTCTGAAGGTTTACCTTGGCCCATTTTGAGGATACTCTCTAGAACCCTCAAGGGTAAAGAGCCATTAAAACGACTGAGGGGAAGGCTAGTCTACATTGTTGAAAAGTTTGAATTATTAAATATAAATTAAAAAGAAAGTTCTATTATTGTCTAGTATAGCCAACACTACATATTGCTTACTAGTTTAAAGCTTTAACGACTATTTAAGAACGTGATATAATTTGTATAGTCACTCATTCACTCAGCAAACATTTCAGCAACTCTGGGCACCGTGGGGGACAGCATTAGGATGAAATCACGTTGCTAGCAGTTTTAGGAGCAGAAATGGCCACTAGAGAAATAACCACATTACATAGTTTCATAAGAGTGATACAAATAAGGCTGTATGAAGTTCAGAGAAAGGAGAGTAACTTTAAATGAGGTAAGACAGGTGTGTGTGTTTTTCTGAAGGCTTCCTGAAGGTATTTCTTTTCTTTTTTTTTTTTTTGAGTCTTGAAGAATAGGTAGTCTCTATCTCTAAAAACATATGTGACAAGTTCCTAGGGGGAAAATAACACCTTTCAAATTTACTTATGATACTAATTTGTTTGGAAAAAAAACTTTTTTACCTATTGATAGTACAAAGGATAAGTTTACTTTGGAGTAAGAGCCTGGTTCACCTATTTTGTCCCCTTTATTTATGCAGTGTTCTACTTGGTAATACTTAAACACATAATGGAGAAAGAATGCTTCAGCTCCTTATTCCTTTAACCTTATTGCCATCATGAATTTACCTTGATTTCTGGTAATGGGTATTTTAGCTTAGCATGAGTTCTCTTATCAACTCTATTTCTCTATAGTAAGATCAAGATTATTATCATCTTTCTATTTCAGCTTTTCTGAATATTCTATCCCAAGCCATATTTCATTGTTTTTACTTTGGCAGTTTTCTTCTTCAGAGTAACTACTGACAATTCAATATTAATCATAACCTCTTTAGGGATAATTAAAGTGTTCTATTTCTTTTTTCCCACTGTTCTTACTTGCGCAGTCTCTGCATGTTCCAGCATCTCTTCAAATTCCTGATATTCTTCATCATCTGGTTCAGCACCTGAGAGGCGAGCTGCCCTCGCCATGAAATATGGAGGTAGCTCTCCGATTGCTGTACCAATACCCTAGATGAAAAACCAAAATATTCAAATGAGGTTCTGCTCGCAACACAGTAACACTAAATAGATCAAATCTAAAGTTATCTATATCACCAAAAGCATTCTGAGATGCAATGTACTGGGGGAAAGCATATGTTATATAATCAGAATGACCTGAGTTTGAATCCTAGCCCTGGATCTGTGCAATGCCAGGCAAGATAATAATATACATAAAAGTCTTAGACAACCCTTTGGTGTGTTCCAGACACTAAATCAATTTTTCTTCTCTAGCCTCTTAGTTTAGAAATAGTAATGAATTAAATCTAGAAAATACATTATTTTTATAACAATGTTATTAAATACTCATTTTTATTTTTTCATGATTGGAGCCAACACATGTACTTATATGGACATTTTTGGCAGTTTTTTTCCCTCCTGTTCTAATATTCAAATCATCTAGTAATGAGAATTCACCAGTACAGCTGTTAGATAAATATTTTCTAGGAAACCTTCTGGCACTTCGGATGTTGCTTTAATCCCAATACAACTTCTTTGTGTAGAGTTAAAACTTTTAACAAATTGTGGTCAGGAAGCTCCTTGAAAACTCAGCGTTAGGAAGGATAAATTTTCACCACAGGAAAAATGTTTATTTCCTCAGGACACTGAGTGACTCACGTTTTAATCACTTTGTGAACTTTTGTTTTTGAAGAGAATTTTTTTCATTTTGTTTTTTTTTAATCAACTTAGGACATAAGGATGAAAACAAAGGTTGATAAACTAGGATCTTGGTTTGGACTTCAGTGTCTTAAATACAGGATAGGTAATAATGCAACTGGCATATAGTCTCCAGGGAAATTCTCAACTTTGAGCCATACAGACATCTTTTTCCACTCTGAGTGTGACAGTGAATGAAAAAACTTTGATAGTTCTCCACAACAACTTTAAGCTTTTCAATTTGCTCTGTTCTGGGGCACTGCCTCCAGCTGCCTTGAAAATAAACCCCAGCAGACAAGATGAAATTCAAACATTTTGTAACTACATTGTTAAATGCCAATGTATAAAACCAACAATTTCTAAGTGTAACTACATTATCTACATGTAAAACAAGAGTTTTGAAAAAGAACTGACTTAAGTACCAAAAGAATAAGGTTATATTTAGTCAATGAAGGGATGGGGGAGAGAGACATACATAGAAGGATATAGGGATAAAACACAAATCATATTTTTGCTAAATAAGACAAGTTAAAGTCAGTCAACTTTGGAGGATGCTAAGGAACCAATCCACCATTTTAAAAACTGGCAAAGTCAAAGAAAATATAAGATAGAAATACATACGACTATGAAGTGTTATCTTGTGAAACAAAACAAAACAAACATAAAAAAAACCCTCAAGCCCCTAGATCTAACTATATCAGCTTACAGGAAACACAGAGAACAGAGGACCATGTTTAAACTATACCAACTGGAATACAATCAGCAAAATTGTGACTGAAAAACTCTATTTGATAAACAATGCAGTTTCTTTAACAAATAAATTAAAAAAGAAAAATAAACCAGGAAAATCTGAACACTAACTAGATAACTGATTTTAAGAAACTATTGTTAATTTCTTTTAGCTGTGGTAATGGTATTGTAGTTATTATTATTTTTGAAGTCCTTCCTTATCTTTTAGAGGTAAATTATGATATTTACAGATGAAATGTGATATGATATGATATATGATATGATTTCCTTCAAAATAATAGGAGAGTAGGGAGGGGTATAGATAAAACAACACTAGCCATGAGTTAATATTAGTTGAAGTTGAGTAAAAATATACTGAGCTCACTATACAATTTTCTCTGCTTTTAGATATGTTTGAAATAAAAAGAAAAAAAACTAATTGCCACATTTCATTCAAAACATGAACTTCCCTTAAAACCTGTTAAGTCAGTTTTCAAATAGCTCTGAAAGCAACTAGAAGATTCAAACTCATGACAAGTTTCCTTATAGTAAAAGGAAGTATTAAGTGGACTGAAATGAAATCCAGAGATCATACTTATACTTAGATACCATATTTATTGTATTAATTCTGCTTATGTTTTCCCATATTAACAAGGAACAAGAACTATTCTTATGGTGATCATGTGTCAGTATTCTTTTTATGCAAATAAATAAAAAGGAAATACAGTCACATACACAGGTCCCAAAAAACACATTATATTATAGACACAGAAATGTATGTTCTAGAGATAGTTACCTAAAATTAGATACTTAAGTCTTATAATTTCACAATTCTTATAAAACCACAAAAAACTACGGAACACTACAAACTGTGAGCCTAGGTTTAATTAAGGGGAGAGACTGACTGGCTTTCTTATTGTAAAAGAAACCCAATAAATCAAAATCGGAAAGCTCTTTTAAAAATCATCTGCTACGTACCAATGTATTATCTTGAATCATTAAGACTGGAGAAGCATGTAATATGCACAAAATATGCAAAGCCAAGGGATAAACACAGTATCTTCCTGAAGTGCCAATTTTATTCAAAGATTATTGGGGGAGAAATCCTAAATTTTTGTGCTTTTAAAAAGTTTTGTCAAGTGGATTCACAAGCAAACCAGGAGCCTCTTGTTATTCTATGTTGGGAAACTTATGTCTAGTGGTGAAAATCCGGAGAACAGAAATTTTTATATGTGCTGACTATTCAGAAAAGATGGTAGTTTTAATAGGATTTAACAATTGTTTTAATACTCTTTACAAATATCATTTTTCTATTAAATATTCCAACTAGAAACACTGGTGATACAGCCAAATTACAGAAATTCAAAAAGACACAAACTGAAAGACGCTCCCTACTGATCAACCACATCAAACAATCCATTTTAATGTGCTCCAAAGACCTACATGAACAAGCTGAGACACAGACATTGGCCCTGGTCTTTATGTTATAATTGGAAGAACCATGTATGTTAATGATTTTACTGACTCAATGTATTCATAATGATACTGAAGTGTATAAAAAATTTTTTAATTTGTAAAGTACAAACTAGATAAAAATTTTCAATAAGATTTATTAGTTTTGTTTATTTTTTTTTAATCAAGCAAGACATTATCCTGGGCAGGGGGAAATATGTGGAAGTGTACACAAATGGGATCAATTCCATGAAACGCCAAAGTATAAGAATCAAGGCCACAATATGCTGTAAATAACCTTTTCTCATCCTTGGTACTATTGACATTTTGGGCCGGATAATTATTTGCTGTCCTATGCACTGTAGGATGTTTACCAGCATCCCTGGCTTCTACCTATTAGACGCCAGTAGCATACTCCCAGTTGTGACAACCAAAAATGACTCTAGACATTGCCAAAATGTCCTGGATTGAGGTGGGTGGTGGTGGTAAAATTGCTTCCAGCTAAGAACTACTGTTCTAAATGGACAAACCGGCACTAAAACATTCATCAAAATCGTATTACCATAAAAGATTTACCTCTTCATTTCTCAGTGGGTTCAAGACGGTGGTAAAGATGATAAAGTTTGTAAACCACTATGCAAAAAACTGTTGCCAAGAGTTTTCACATTTATTAATTTGGGTTGTCAAAATACTGTGATACTAAGAGAAAAGAAATTTCCTAGATCCTGAGCATGGTGCAATGTCTATCTTTTCAAACATTCGATCCAATTTTCTGAAATGGGCAGACTAAAATGAACAACATTCTGTCCATTAAAAAAGACTCGCTGCAAAGCAATTTTCCCCTTGATGATTATTTAAAACAACTGATATATTTCGAAGTGGTTATGAATGAAGCATGGTCTTAAGTCAATGAATTCACTTTTCATGGTAAATCTACATGTGGACTATAGTTTAAGAGTAGAGTCTAGAAGAGACACTGTCATATGAAAATTTTAGCTACTACAAAGGTTTAGTATTTCTGTTGTTAGCATATTTCATTCTACTAAATTAAATATAATTATATTCTTGAATCTAACAAGAATTTTGAGACTTATAGAGATTATGAATCTCATGTTAAGTAACACAGTGTAAATGGATTTAACTAGGATTGACTCTGAAACCCAGGTTGTTTCCACTATGTTTGTTGTCCCCCCTTCCAAATATTCAATAGTTCATTACAGCTCTACTATAACATCTATCCATACATTCGACACTTTTTTCACTTTGTTTCTGTTACATGTTTTGACCTTTTCTTAGTATCTTAAAACACAGAAAAAGTACATTATTTTTAAAAAGGAGACCCATAGGGGAAAAAAGTATAAGGAAAATGGATTTCTTCTTTCTCTTCTACCATCAAAACAATACAACGGAAAACAGCGACAAACAACTTCTGTGGGGACCAATTTTTATTTGATCACACGTTCTTGGGTAATCACATACTTCAAAAAATGTGTCCTCTTTAAGTCTACTTCTTGGAAAACAAAGCTCTAAATATATATTCACATGTATTTATGATTTACTTATATTAAGTAGGAGCCCTGGTGGTGCAGTGGTTAAGAGCTACAGCTGCTAACCAAAAGGTAGGCAGTTTGAATCCACCAGCTGCTCCTTCAAAACCGTATGGGGGCAGTTCTACTCTGTCCTATAGGGTCGCTATGAGTTCGAATCAACTCGATGGCAATGGGTTTGGTTTTTTTGATTCATATTAAATAAGTCACAAAAGAATAAATCAGTGGTACAGCCAATGAACCAGTAAGGTACTATTTTGTAGTAGCAGACATGAGCTTGACATGCTCATTAATTTCAAGGTGGACATGTTGAAGGAGTACCTGCAGCAACACAGGAATCTCAGGTAGGCCTATATGTATGTGTTGCCCAAGCCCAGAGTCTTTGGGACTCTTGTGCATGCCTATTATCAATGGCTAGATTGCAATGCCACTAATAGTAGCATCTGAGTAAGAATTCACCAGAAAGTTCAGGATAGCAAAAAACTTACTCTTTTGGTGATATGGCATAAAGATGCAGACCTCAAATTAATTGAAGAGTGAAAGCATCAAGAGGGGAAAATAGGAAACAAAAAGAACCAGCCTAGCAAGCTGTTTTATAGCTGCATCTCAAATGATGGACAGGAGATTTGATGCTTCCTCCCCCACTGAGAAGAATTATAATAGGGTCACTGTTACTAATGGTATCATAGTCCTCAGATGTGTTAAGGTAGTAAATGTAGAGAACAATTTAAACATAACTGAGTATGTGCTACATTTTTTTTTACATGAGAAAAGATAGTTCCAAAGAAGAAAGCAAGAAGAGCAAACATGTGACCAATTAATTGGTATTAACTGACACTAATCTACTATGTGCAAAGCCTTATTCTGATTGCTGTGAGAGCAATAAATTTAAGGTACGGTCTATATTTTTTAGGAGCTTAAAATTTATTTGGGGAAGTAAGCCATTACTCCAGCCAAGTTAATTTAAGGCATGCATGGAGCCAGGCCAAATGAGCACTAGACAATACACACTATGGGAGTTTGGAAGAGACAGATATCACTGCCAGCTGGGCTGGAAGTTTTCCTTTGCTGGCATTATTCTTAATCCAACCACATAAATAATTTTTGAAAGAACAAAAGTATAATATCAAGAAAGATGGAAAACCAAAGTCTATATATATAGTCCCTTTCTAGCATGTTTCAAGTATCTTCTGTTATTCTAATAATAATTTTTCATCAAAGGACTACTGTGGTCAAATTTATAAAACATATGCAACTAGTACAATGAATCTGTTTCCAGTGTTTATAAAACAGCAACAGGAAACATGACAATTTTTCCTGTCTTTCATATTCAACAAGTTCAATGTATGGCATTTCCCTTATAATTCTTTCAAAACAAAACATAATTGGTAACACTTAAATGTGTTTCAAACCTCTGTCTCTTCTGTGGTCATAGTATTTATGTTCATTTTAATTAGTTAAGATTTTTAAGCGATCTGTCCCACATTCTTTATTCCCTAAGAAACTTCTAGGGAAAAAAATGCTTCAGGAAACACATAACTTAATGAACACACAAGATGAATTAAAAAATAATTCAAGAAGTAATAGGAAGCCTTTAACAAATGAACTATCCCTCAGTGATGGATATCTGAATTTAGGCATATAGCAATAAATAGAATGCTTTGTGTGGATTAAAGTACATCTGCCACTGAACATGTTGTCCAAAAAAACTTTCCAAAATAAACTTAAGTGAAACACAAAAAGGACAACTGGTACAACCAAAAGTAAGATTGTCACATACAACTATATAGTCTGATACCTCCACTATAGTAAAGCTTAGTTTATTAAGAGGTGTCTGACCTGAATTCAGTATTATGACAAAGAGCTCAGAAAATGAAATGTTCTCTAAGAACAAACACAGAGTGTTTCAATCTAGGAGTGAGACATATAACATATAACCACTTGCTAAGTATTTATCAAGAAGCCCTGGTGGTGCGGTGGTTAAGCACTCGGCTGCTAACTGAAAGGTTGGTGGTTCAAACCCACCAGTTGCTCTGTGGGAGAAAGATGTGGCAGTCTGTTACTGTAAAGATTTATAACCTTGGAAACTCTATGGGGCAGTTCTACTCTGACCAACAGGGTTGCTACAAGTAGGAAATGACATGACAGCAACTCGTTTTTAAGTGTTTATCAAGTATACAGACACTGGAACAAATTTTACACAGTAGTGCAGCTCCATCATCTAGACTCCTTTTCCCTGCTGTTGTCTACTTGGTATCATGCTTCTGAGGTACGTATAGCTTCATGCCTTCCTTCTAAATGCCACTCATAAGAACTTTCGTTCGCCTTGGAAATAGGTAGCTGATGATTTCATGAATCACGTATGCAGGCAGTATTTACTGACTAGGTACATGTTTGGATTTCATTTCAAAGTATATCAAAGTATCAAGATGGTGAGGTTAGTTTTCAACAAATATGAAAACACACAACTTACCCACATGCAGGCCTCAATCCTAACTTTTGAGATGATGCTCCACAAAGAAATAGCTCCTTCAATGTTCTCTTCATCTGGACAAATAATCTGATCAGGGTAGGGTGGTTCAGGGAAATTAACTGAATTACATTCGTAAGCAGCTAACGTAACTGAAGCTATATGTGGACCCTATAAAACAAATATAAGAAAACTGATCAGAAATATTAATGAACAAAAAGGAATCATCAAAATACGTTATTTTAATGATACCTTGATCACTATATACTTCAAAGCAACTTCCTTTGCCCCTATTTCTTTAGGCACAATTTAAGAATATCACTCTTTTTCCTTACTTAAAAACACCAGGTGAAGTAACCACCTCTTTCACCTTTCCAGTGAGATCCTAAAGCAAAAAATAAAACTATGGAACCAGGATTAGTGAGTAATAGAAACTTTTGTGCTGCACTGTATCTTTATTTTGAAATATTACAAATTAATAATAATGATATAAATTAAATTAGTATTTAGATGTGTGATAAAGGCTTCAACACAGTGGTTCACAAAAACACATATATACCAATGTGAGGTATCTGCATAAGAATCACTTAGGAAGCTTGTTAAAAATATAAATTAGTGGGTCTCCCATTCATAGACTGATTCAAAAGGTGGGGCTGGGAACCTGTATATTTTAAAACAAGCTCCTTCAGAGATTCTAATACATAGCTAGGTTTAGGAACCACTGGGAAAATAGTAAATTAAGAGAAAACTAGGAAAATAAGCAACCTTGGACAAGTCACTTAATTTTTCTTGCCCTCAGTTTACTCTGCTGCAAGATGAAGGAATTAGACTCATCTTTAAGGTTTTTCTCAACTCCAAAATGCTAGAACTCCAAATGTAATCAAATATGCCATTAAAATACAATACCAATTCCAAAGTTCTCAGGAGGTGCAAGATCTAAAAGTTGGACATTCCTAACTTGTTGCTATAACAAATATGCTAGTATAAATAATCACTTAAAAGCATGCTTTAGACAAAGTATATGGCACAGTGGCTAAAAGTATAGTCTCTAGAGCCGGATGGTTTGATTCAAGTTCTCTGCCACTTACCTCCTGAATGTCAGTTTCTTCATCTATAAAGTGGGAATAATAAAAGACCTATAGCACCTATGTCCTAGAGTAGCTGTGAGGATTAAATAAATTAATCCATATAAAATATTCAGTCTAGAACAGTGCCTGGCATATAGTAAGCCCTCAAATAGCTGTTATGAAGAACAGTTGTATATTTGTAGAATAAAATTATATGATTACATACATATAAATAAAAAACTTCCAATATTAGATTCTGTCATTAACCATATTAAGTGAATGTTTCTGACTTTGGAGGATTCCCTTAAAGATTTCTCCAATGATTTTTTCATAAATGAGTTAGTACTTGAGTACAGTAAGTGGTCTTTGTATATAACAGACTCTTTTGAAATTCCATCATGAAAGAATTTGTGGTTCACAGACACAGTGCATAAGACACAATGATGAAGATAAAACACTGAAGAACTCCTACCAAGGTACAAGGTAATAATGAAACAAACTTTTTTCCTATTAATATGAAAAAGAAAAATGTTCATCATTTAAGCAACATTTCTACTTAAATACAACAGACATTTTAAGTTAAAATAAAATCTAAAAAAATAAAGTTCTATACTTAGGACTGACTCAATTAACAATTAGGTTATTTCTAGACCAGAAAATCATTGTGAATATTTAGTTTTTGTCCCTCTTTTTCTTGGGTTTTAATTCTCTTGAAAAATCCATAAATGTTAATATTTAAGTTTTAAAAATTTAAAATAAAAAAGAATGCTTATGATTATTCCGGTTTTTAAAAGTTATGATTAATCACAAAATCTACAAATGATTCTTTGAATATCCTATGTGCATAAAAGAGATTTCACAACTGGAAATAAAAGGGATTATTTTGTAACTCTACTGAAAAAAATGAGTTTAAAGTTTGTGGTAGAATGACTGAATAACTAGTGAAAAATTTTTCACCATACAATGTCAGCTGTCAGATGCAATTAAAACAAATAACTGTAACTTCCACTGTTATTATTAGAAAACGTGAAAGAGAAATGTAGTGTCAATGAACAGTAAGTTAAAAAAAAAAAAAAAGAAATTCAAGAATTTGTCCCTGTTGGCTTCAGGCACAGTCTACAGCTGACCTGCAGTAGGACTTTCGAAACTAACTCTAAGTGATCAAAAATCGAACTGTCCTGGATGCTAAAATAATGAGATTTCTGAGATATACATGAAGGAAAAAGCTATTTTTCCATTCCACAAATACAGAGAAAATATATCCTATACCCCAACAGATTAAACACATTATCCAACAACATAAAAGATTTATGTATAGTTTTAATTTTAAGTGATTCTTAAAAGGGAAGTTTTCAGCAACCTGATCTGAGATTTTTTTTTTCCCCTAAAGAAAGGTCTGTTCATTCACACAACTAAACTGATACTTTCCACAACCGAATTAGGTCATGATTACTCAGGCTTAGAGGCAGATGAGTGGTTCCTAGACAAAATGAACATTAATAACTCAGCTTCCTGTCCTTTGTTCATTCTTAAGAGCCTGTTTAGCCTGTACCCTGAAATTTAAACTATGATAACTCATCGAAAATACTTCACAAATTCTTTTCAATATTATATCTTAATGGTTTCTAAACATAACCAACCTGAGTGGAATAAAGAAGTTTACAAAAAAATCCAAACACAAAAAACTAAAAAATAATTTTAATTAAAATAATATTTTAAAGTTACACTCATTCAAACTAACTTTTAAGTGTATTTTCTAAAAACTACAAGTCCCACTAGGATGTACCAACTATGAGACAGTCACAATTTAACCATATTAAATGAAGAAACACGAGAGTAAAGACAAACAGCTACAGTATAAACACAAAAGGCTAACTGGCTAGAGGCTAACCATCATAAAGGGTGTTTGATTAAATCAGAAAAAGAAATAACACATATTCTGAGCAGCAGGTTTGAGCTCTCACTACAGACATAGATACACATGGGCAGGCGATCCTGGCTGCGGGTTTCCTGCCAAGGATCATGATGAAGTAACTAGTACCAGACTTTCACTCCTACAGCAACCAACCAGAAAACTGGACAAAATATAACGAACAATTCTTTTCAGACATCGTACCACAGGCAGTACAGAACTTTCTGACTGTTGAGAGAAGGGGTACAAATGAGGAAACCTTTGATGACCCTGGGTTTTTCCCTGGAGACACTGGAAACATTCCAGTGCTTGATCCAGAGAGGGAGAGCACAGGCAGAGAGTGCATAGTGATCTTGCTGAGCTGAGAAAGAGATCTGAGCGCAGGGGAAATGAGGCAGTATTCAAATTAAAGGCCACAAAGAGAAAAGGCTGGGGAAGAAACGAATCTCTGCGACCTGTGGAACAATATCAATCCATCTAACGTACATGTAACTGGGACCTCAGAAGGAAAGAAAAAAGAGGGGGCAGAAAAAATACTTGGGAGACATTATGATCAAATATTTTCCAGATCTGATGAAAAACATCAACCTACAGATCCAAGAAATTCAGTAAACTCCAATCAGGATAAACACAAACAAAATACATAATCAAAACACTGAAAACCAGTGGGAGGAAGAAAATCTTAAAAGAAACTGGAGGGGATAAAAATAACACATTATGCACAGAGAAACAGACAACATCAGAAATAATACAAACCAAAAGACAATGGAATTACTGAAAGAAAAAAAAACTGTAACTTTTAATTCTATATCAAGGAAACCATATTTCAAAAATAAAGATGAAATAAAAACATTTTCAGACAAACAAAAGTTAACTGACATCACCAGCAGACCTGTACTACAATAAATGTTAAAGGAAGCTGTCAGGTGGAAGAAAAAATGATGCCAGAGGAAACTTGAGTGTACACAATGGAGTGAAGAACACTGGAAATATGGAAGACTTTTCTCCTTATTTTACAATTCGTTTAAAAGATAACTAGTTATTTGAAGCAAAAACTATATCAAAGTATTCCAGTTTATAACGTAAGTAAAAGAAAAATGTATAAGAACAAAGGATGAAAGAAAATGACGTATATTACTGTAAGGTTCTTACATTATATATGAAATGATATAATATCATTTGACAGCTGACCATGATAAATTAAAGATGCATACGTTCAGAGCAACCACTAAAAAAAAAATAATTAAAAAGAGGTATAACTAGTAAGCCGATAAATAAACGTTAAAAAAAAAAAAAATCAATCCAAAAGAGGAAAAGGAGTAAAAAAAATAGATGGGACAAATAGCTGATGGTAGACTTAAATCCAACCATACTGATAACTATTATTAAATATAAGTGGTCCAAACATACAAATGAAAAGGCAGAGACTGTCAGACTGGATAAAATACAAGACCTAGGTATGTGCTGTCTGTAAGTTACTCACTTTAAATAATAATCATCAAAAAGATAGAATGGTTATAAGTAATATCAGACAAAGCAGACATCAGGACAGGGAATATTATCAGAGATGAATAGGGACATTTTATAATGATAAAATGGCTTATTCTCAGGAAGACAGAACAATTCTAAATGTGTATACATCTAATAACAGAGCTTCAAAATACATAAAGCAACAACTGAAAGAAGAAATAAATCCACAGTTACAATTGGAAATTTCAACTCTCTCTCATTACTTGATAGAACAAGAAAAATAAGACTGAAAAATCAGTTCAGACATACAAGACTTGAACAATACTAAACACTGCACCCAACAAGAGTCAAATGAACACATTCTTTTCAAGTACATCTGAAACATACACTAAGACAGACCATATGCTATGCTATAAAATTAATAAATATTAATAATTAATTTTAATTATCATTAAATATTTAAGTAAATAAAATTAATAAAATAGTAAGAATAAATAAATACAGTTAAAAGGATGTCCAATGCTGCAAGTTGAAGATCAATAAAGAGAGTACTTCTTAAGGAAAAGTGGCAAATGATGGACTTCAAAGGGTAATATCCCCAGTTGAGGACAGTGACTTTTGGTTTATGTGAGGGTAACCAAAGAAAGTCAAATAGTTGTATACAGCATGAATTGTTCTTCCTGGCACAGGGGGCTCTATAAATTTCCTACTTAGCTACCAGGTCACAGGTACTCACTAACCAAACACAGAGCCCTTGAGAGTTCCTTATTACTGCCAATAGAAGTTCTCTTTAATGATAAGAAGGTTAAGTTTTATAATATGCTTGTGATGAAATATTACGCTTCCAACAAAATGACAGGTTCTATGCCCTCCTCCCCCCTTCTTTTTTGTAATTCAGTACAGTATTCTAAGTAAAGTCAACTCAACTAGTTCAGCTATTTGTGACATATCAGGCATCTGGTTTTGCTTCAGTTCAAAGTCCCATATACCTAGTCTCATGAGTGGTATTACATTATATTTTCCAAAGTTTTGATAATGGAATAATTTTGCCTTGTCCAGGATAAAAGATGTAGTGTTTGGCCAAGCAAAAGTATATCTGGGTGAGAGTAAAACCACAGTTAGATCATGGGGTAGTATTTCTACGAAGAGCAGATGTATGTATTTGTGGAAAAGAGATTTTAACTTTTTAAAACTCTCTTTAGTTAAATAAAAAAATTTACATTTCTACAACTCCTAGTCTTTCATAAGTGGTGTAGAAAAGGAAATGTTTTATTGATTGAAAGAAATTAACTACAACAGTTCTTTGGGACTGATTTTTACTCCAGCTTCAGGAGTATATAGCACTAGTTCTGTGTAATTAAAAAAAAAAATTGTCCTAAAGAGGTAAAACTGTCATTCTTGAAATTATACCAAACAAAAATATCCTAATCAGTAGTGAAGTGAAGTTTTTATCAGTGTCCTGATAATAATGCAGCACCTATATAAGCCCAGAGTCCTGGTGCCATTACACAAATTAGGGCCTTTGTAGGGCGGGGGTGGGATATCCATACTTGAATCACTCAAAAAAAATTAGTAAAATGATGAACTAGTATGTGAGTTGCTCCTTGATTTTAAACAACTAAATCATTTCTGGATTCTGAACTTTTCAAGTTCTTTGGGTTTATTCTAGAGCAGCTCATGATTTACCACAATTACATCTTCTCCACATACTTTGTAGCATTCAAGGGATTGAAAAGGTTAAACTCATGTCTGTGTTTCATCATACCAACCAAAACCAACCCATTGCCGCTGAGTCAATTCCGACTCACAGCAACCCTATAGGACAAAGTAGAACTGCCCCGTAGGGTTTCCAAGGAGTGGCTGGTGGATTTGAACTGCTGGCCTTTTGGTTAGCATCCTAAGCTCTTAACCACTAATCCATGAGACTAGAGATAGGATGGGATTCTACTAGATTTATTCTAGGGCCCCTTCTTCCAGGGTGAAACCCTGGTGGCATAGTGGTTAAGAGCTACGGCTACTAACCAAAAGGTCAGCAGTTCAAATCTACCAGGTGCTACTTGGAAAACCTATGGAGTAGTTCTACTCTGTCCTATAGGGTTGCTATGAGTCAGAATCAACTCAACGGCAAAGGGTTTGGTTTTAGTTTCTTCCAGGGACATCTTTCAAAAACTAAACACCCCAAATGGTCATATTAGTTAATTATGAACCCAAGTTAGCCAAGCCTCTTTATCAAACAAGATGAAAACTATGATATCACATGAAGAAAAATGTGTAGTGTGTGTATGTGTGCTTGTAAGGAAGAGGAGCAGACAGAGAGACATTCTTCCACTCTAGGAGGCTCCCTCAGAACTGACAAAACATTCCTCAAGACTGGAGTTGTTTGCACAACATCTGTAATGTCAATTCATAGCCTAATCCATCATCTATATACAGAAGTCACGTGAGATCCCAAAGGCAAAATTTCCAATTAGTTTTGTCTGGAAAGTTTAGGGCAAAGGTAATAAAATCAAGAATCCTGCGCTGATTCACTGGGAAACCATTTGTTTGCCATACTCCTTCACTAAGGAACAAAAGGAGTCAGTGGTTAGTCTGGAATGTGATTCATTAGGAATATCTGGGTAATAAACAAATGAAAGAAGATGACAAATGGTCGTCCATAGAACTTGCAAAACCTTTGTTGTCTTTTAACTTTTAGGGGACTTTAGAAATCCTTTTGCAAAACTCAGGAATTCTACTCCCCAAATTCTTCTCATCATTGCTTTTCTCTTCAGCGTCAGGAAATAACTTATCTAAGATTACAAATAATCTGCAGCAAATAATTCTAGAAGGCTACAGTGTAAAAGCTATTGATACCACAGGCACTGAAAAGTTTAACTAGTGTTTATATCCTTGTGAATACAGTCCCAAGTTCACAAATTAAGCCCCTGCTCCATCTCTGTAAGACACAGTGTTATATGTCAAAAAGCAGTAACCTAGGCATAAATGTGGGTTTCAGTTTTCTGAATGTCAATAACTTACTAGGTGTAATCACATTTAACTTCTATTTCATCTTTTTCATTTGACAAAAAGCCTAATGACTGCCTTACCTAGGTCATGGGGCAAGAAACATGAGATTATACAGTAAAAGTATTTTAAGTACACAATTCTAACCAAAAGAAATATAAACTTAGTATTAGTTCATTTTCCAAGTTATAAGGTACTGTCTCTGAAGCAATTTTTATCATACTGAACTTGTCCGTAAGTAAAGATACATTTCACTTTTCTTCTCTAAACCTAAGTAACTTTTGATCATAAGGTTGACTTAAGTTTTTGGGAGAAATGGACCATATATTTATGGAGACAGACAGTTATAAAAAAAGGTATGTCTAAAAATTATGCCCAACAGATTGAAGCTAAACTGAATCTTCTTAGCTTTCATTTAATCACACATTAATAGTGACTTAAGGGTGGTAAGTTATTCAGTCTATGCATATACTTGCTGCTTGGCTAAAACCCAGCCATATGTCCTGGAGACCTTGGTTTCATCTTTTGATGTGGTGATGCTTATATGAGTTAATACATGAGTCATTCTTTGGGGAAAGTCAGGGAGAAGAGCTGATCATGCTCTCATCAAACAAAAAGCAAACAGACCTTTTTTAAGATGGGCCTGTAGACGTTCCCGCAAGAACACTGAGTCACTGCATGCTCATTGCCACACTCATTATACCTATAGAGAACGCTATCAAGTAACATCAGAATCTTACTTTTGGCATTTCTTCCTTCCTTTCTTTCTTTTTTTTCTTGTTTTACAGAGGGACAGACAGGTGAGCAATGAAACAATAATCAGAAGTCAAGCAGAAATGATAGTGAAGAAGTTAACAGTTTTTTTTAAAAAAGAATTACTGTACCTCATGGCATTAACAATTACTACACTATTTCTCACCGAAACTATTTCATTTCAATACACATTCACGCAGTTTTACAAATACCATTTACCTTGGGTAATAAACAGCCAAGAGTCAAAAAGTATCAGAACCAAAGGAAAATACAGCTTTGTAACAGCATGTAATGCTATAAAGTATTTGTTCATTAAAGGAAACAGAGTGGTATATAAAGAGCTGTTTTATATTAGATAGCAATCAAGACATCAGATCTTAAAAATGTACAACTTTTACCACATATTTTAGTGATGAAATAACCCCAACCTTTTAAGCATACGTAAAAGCCTCTGGGTCTTATTACATAGAGACAAATATCTCACAAACTTTCTTTGCATTTAATTGTTAAAGAGCCAAGTATTTTTTCTACTAAAATGGTCTTGTTAAACAAATGAATCATAAATATCATCCAGATGATAACACCTTGATGTTATAGCTTCTAGTAAAATCTGTTTTCTTCCACAAGGTAATTAAATAGCTCCAAATCTTTTCTACCTCCTAACTGCTTCCAGGCAGGGCAACTCTAATACTTAAAACGTGAAAATCCTTCATCTTTTGATTCCCTAATGTGAGGAAATCCAGTGGTTAAAATATATGCCAAAGAGAAAAGTTGTCTATAAAATACATTCAGCCTTCTACTTATAGGTAAATATTTGGGAGCCTTTTAAAATTATAAAATGTTGTTGGGAGTTTCTCCTCTCTTTGGAGTTCTTTGTCTAGAAGCTGGGCTTATTTGAAAGAGATACAGGGCTTTGTTAAGCCCTTCTCCAGGAAACTACTCCACCTAGTGTCAAAAGTTGTACAGTTATCATATTATACGGGCCGGTGGACTCATTTTCTTTGTTATTGTTAAACAGAACAGAGTTTGTAAATCATTAATGACACATAAAGCTTACAAATGGCTCTTTAATCATCTTCAGGTCTTGTAACTTGATGAATCATAATGTTTATGCATATAAACAGAACGTCTGAGATAAATTTCTCACCAACTACCAAAGTTTCTGTATTTGTTAACCTGGTTGTTTATAGAATTATGAATCACATTTTTCTAGTTATGGGGAATAATTATAAGCTGGCTACTGAAATAACCTCATCACTTCTCTCATTTGATTTTAACATCTAAACTTAATCCATAGTTCATTTCCCAAGATAGGTTGCAATGTAGTAAAAACAGGTATTTAAGAGTAACTGCATATATAAATGGTTAACATATGAAATTAGAACCAAATCTTGCTGTCATGAGGCAGCTCATTTAGAAGAAATTCTTCTGCCTTTCTCTTCAGGAAAAATTTCTTTTCCATTGATGGTTTTCTATACAACTCAAGCAGATACACAACAACACTCTCTTCCAAAGCATCACATTAAGCCTAATATTTCTTGACAAGGAAAAGAGAGGTGATAATCCTTATTTGGTGAATGGATGAATCAAAAGCACAAAGTGTCATGTAAAATCCTTAGAAGGTAGCTAGTTAACTAAGGCTCGTAGGCTCAAAATGCTTTTTCTGACATACTATTATCATCCGATGAGTTGGACAGGGGTTGGCAAACTTTAGCTTGCAGACCAAATCCAGTCTGCCTGTTTCTGGAATAAAGTTTTATTGTCACACAGCCACACTCATTCATTTACGTATTGTCTATGGTTGCTTTCAAGTTACAAAGTTGAGTGGTTGCAACAGAGACTGTATGGCCTGCAAAGCCTCTGGCCTTTTACAAAAAAAATCTGCTGAACTCTGAGCTCTCCAGCCCTATGATAGATTGTTATTAAGGTAAAAATTTAGGTTCACTGACACATGGTGCACACAGATGGAAACAGCAGTTATATTTTCTTTGTGCAAACATTAATTTATTGTTTTTGCTCTGTGCATAATTTCCACTAGGCTAAAGAATAAATAAGCATTCCTGGATCATTCATATACTGGATCTTCTGAAAGAAAGGCTGCTGTATGCAATAGATTTCTGGGAATTAATATCCAAGAAAAGAATAGTGCTTACAAGGTGTTACCTTAGAAAACATGACAGCTCACAGAAGTTTTTTTAGCATCTGATCTACCTATAGAAAATATGAGTAAAGGACTTATATTTTCCTGGTGAATAAAACTTCGTATCATTAAGAATGGACTCTATACCTGTTAACACCATTTGCCTCACACTCTGTCTGAAAAAGTTACATCAGCTTCTTCTTGGTTGACATTTGTATGGCATATCTTTTTCCATATTTTTACTCTCAATCTTTCTGTGTCTTTATATTTTAAGTATGTATTTTGTATATGAGGAGCCCTTGTGGTATAGTGGTTAAGCACTCGGCTGCTACCTGAAAGGTCCAGCGGTTCAAACCCACCAGCCGCTCTGAGGAAGAAAGATGTGGCAGTCGGCTTCCATAAAGATTATAGCCCTGAAAACCCTATGGGGCAGTTTCTACTGACCTACAGGGTTGCCATGAGCCGGAATCAAATCGACAGCAACAGGTTTTTTACTTTGTATACAGCAAACAGTTGAAAATTTTTTTTACATCTATATGGACAATTGGAATATTTAGTCCATTTACATATAATTATCCATATATTTGGATTATATCTACTACCGCATGCTTACTATTTGTTCTGGCTGTTCTATGTTCCTTTTTGTCTCCTTTCTTGCTTTTGGACTGGTTTTTAAAAACTTACTCCATTTTTTACTTCCCCTCATTAGCATGGTAGTTACGTGTTCTTTTAGTGCTTACCTTAAAGATTACAATATAAATTCTTGATTATTAACGTCTATATAAATTAGTATTTTACCTAATTATGAACAATGCGAGGACCTTAGACTAGTTAATTCCATTTACTCCACACCTGATTTGTAGATGATGCATTTTAATTCTATATATATTTTAAACCTCCCAAAACATTACCATTACTGTTTTATAATGTGAATCTTAATTACGTTAACCAATATATTTACCCTTTTCTTACTCTTCCTTCCTTCCGGCAATTCTGGGCTTCCATCTAGAATTAGAATCACTTTCATTCTGTCCAAAAAAACGCCTCTAGAGCATGTCTGCTAGTGACAAACTGGTTTTGCTTTTCTAAAAATATCTTTATTTTACACTATATTCATGAACCATTCTGAATATAGAACACTCTGTTATATTTATTTCTGTTGACAGTTATTTGCTTTTAGCACTTTAAACATATCACCCCATTGTTAGCTGACTTCTCAACAAAACCAATGACAGCAAGAAATCAGTCTTAATGTGGTCCCTTTGAAGTATATGTCTTATTCCCCCACCCCCACCCCCATCTCTCCTTTTTTGGTTCTGGATATTTTTCTCTGATCTATTTTGCAGTTTACAAGTTTTCTCTTAGCTGTGTCTTATCTACTGAAAACCCATTCTTTGAGTTCCTAATTTCAGTTACTATGCTTTTTTAATTCTAGAATTTCTATTTGGCCCCCTTTTTTTAAATATAGTTTTATTTATGTTGCTGTTGTCGAGAATATACACAGCAAAACATACACCAGTTCAACAGTTTCTACATGTATCATTTAATGACACTGATCACATTCTTCGAGTTGTGTAACCATTCTTACTCTCCTTTTCTGAGTTGTTCCTCCCCCATTAACATAAATTCACTGCCCCCTAAGGTTCCTATTTAATCTTTTGAGTTGCTGTTATCAATTTGATCTCATACACATAGTTCTTAAAAGAGCATAATGCTCAAGCCAGATATTTTTTACTAGTTAAGCTAAACTATTGTTAGGTTTTAAGAAGACTTCAGGAGATATTTTTGGTTTAAGGTTTAAAGATTATCTCAGGGCAATAGTTCAGGAGTTCATCCAGCCTTCATGAATCCAGGAAGTCTACATTCCATGAGAATCTGAAATTCTCTTCTGCATTTTCATCCTTTTGATCAGGATTCTACAGAAACTTTGATCAAAATGTTCAGTAATGGTTGCCGGGCACCATCCAGTTCTTCTGGTCTCATGGCAAAGGATGCAGTTGTTCATGGAGGCAATAAGCCACATACTCCATGTCCTCTTCCTATTCCTGACTCTCCTTTCTCTGCTGCTCCAGGCGAATAGAGACCAATTGTTGTGCCTTGGATGGCCTCTCATGCCCATTCAGGGACACTCTTGCCTTCATTTGGCTTTTTTTTAACAGATTCTAGTTCTCTGCCAAAATTTTCAAACTTGTTTTTTATTTCCTTAAACACATAAATTTTGGATTAAAGTACATATCTAATAATTCCTATGTGGACTGTCTTTGATTTTAACCAAATTATCCTGTCTCTTTATATCCGATTACTTCTGATGGAGTGCTGCACTTTGCATATGAAAAAATATAGTGATAACTTGAAGCCTACAATGATGTGAGTTTCCTCCAGAGAAGAATTAAGTTTGCTTCTACCAGGTGGCTGGGGCAGTAGAAATTCTAAGCAGAGAGTGAGATGATTCAAACCTGAGCTCTAGTCCCTGTGAGTGCTGATTTATATCTAGTTCATCCTTACCTTTAAAGTGTGGCCCTTTAGGGTCCCAAAACAAAGCTGCAAGTTATCAGGGTCATCCTTGGCCAGTTTCAACTCTTTGAATTTTCTCTTTCTCCTCGATTTTGGCCTCGTAACTTTTTGCTCTCTTTTAGGTCTGTGATGCCTTTAAACAGATGCTTTTAAATTTTATCAAGCTCTTTAAAATACTTTCATAGTAGAGGTGATCTAAGTTGCCTAGTCTATCATCAGTGGAAATTTTAAAGTCAACTGTAAGAAATGCTGCTTATAATTCGTTATTATGAATAATAGCTAAAGTATGTAAATTTAAAAATGATTTGCTTTAAAAAAACAAATCAGAGTAATAATACAGATAATGGTAATAGCAGCTATCATTTATTGGAAGTTCCTAGGTGGTACAAATGGTTAACATGTTTAGCTGCTAACCAAAAGGGTGAAGGTTTGACTCCACCCAGAGGCACTATAGAAGAAAGGCCTGGTGATCTATTTCTGAAAAGTCAGCCATTGAAAACTCTATGGAGCACAGTTCTACTCTGACACACACGGGGTTACCATCAGTCAGGGTCAATTCGATGGTAACTGGCACTGGTATCATTTATTTAGTACCTTATATGTACTTTGCACTGAGCTGAAAACTATACATGTGTTATTGCATTTAATACTCAAAACAGGCCCATGAGATAGGTACTATTATTATCATCTCTGTTTACAGTTAAAGAAACTGAGGTTTAAAAGTTAAAAATTTTGTCAAATATCACACAGCTAGTAACACTGGATCAGGAATCCAAACCCTTTGAACATGCTCTAATCCTGCCCATGACAGAATTAAAAGATTTTAATCCCACAGCAAAATCACTTGCATATTCTTAAATATTAAAGAAAAGGATGGAACTAAAGATAGTTTGGCATCATATGCAACACTGGGCATGCCATGGGGATTACATTCTGCATGTAAATGTATGTCACAATGGAAAAAAAGGTTGACTGATAACTTGAACTTATTAATGAATGTGGGAAACTATTAAGAAAAGTTATCATTTTCACTTACATGCATTAACTTGTTTTACATAGGCATAAATACCTATGAAGTTACTACCATATGCCTCCAAGCTAAGAAGAGCCATTTGATAGCTTGATTTTGCAGAGAAATTGCTCTACACACACATATTTATCCAGAATACTAACCAATCAACTCATAGCGACCCTATAGGACAGAGGAGAACTACCCCGTAGGGTTTCCAAGGCTGTAATCTTTACAGAAGCTGACTGCCACATCTTTCTGCCACGGAGCAGCTGGTAGGTTTGAACCGCTGACCTGTAGGTTAGCAGTTGAGCACTTAACCACTATGCCACCAGGGCTCCTTATCCAGAATAAAACCTGCAAATATAGTACAGTATATTGGTTGTATTAGAAATGCCACCTAGTGGCAGCCAAATGTAAACATACTTAGATAAAATAATCCTAGAAAAGAGGTTCTTCATGGGTCACAGAGTCTTTGGACAATCTGATGAATACTACAAGTTTTTTTTTTTTTTTTGTCAGAAAAACACGTTTTCAAAGACATATGTTTAGTGTTTCAGGGAATTAAAAGGCCTCCTGAAGCCCATCTGTTAACCATTAAAATTAAAAGACTAACCTATCTAGAGGCCCAACTAACTACCTGAGCCATGGGGAGAAGGAATCCATCTACTTTCCCTTTCATCTCTTCTTCCCTGGTTAGCAACCACTATTCCTGCATAAACAGTAGCTAACTTTCCCTTTTTAGTTAGATATCTGGTTTTTGCAAACTACCAAATTTATCACCGTTCTCAAATCAATTCACCAAATTTGATGCAGGCTCAAATGCAGTAATTTGTTTCCTGTTATTTTCATTAAATTTAATGCTGATGTAACAAATACTCTTACTGCACGTGTTTAAAGAAGTGCTGAGGCCTTCCAGTGCCTCAGAATTTGAAGTTATAACCTTTTAATCATATTTAAAAATATAAATATTATTTATTGTTAAACTTAGAAACCAAGACAATTTTTCCATTTTGAAGTCAAATATGTAAGTATCTTAATATTTTAGGAAATACAGTAACACTTTCAGATCACTATTTCCAGGTAGTCCCTGACTTACAATGTATTCGAGTTACAACAAACTGCACTTAGGAACTGCACTTACAACTGTCCTTTTTTTGGGGGGTACATCTTATCATTAGTAACATGTACTACATACAATGTTGCAGCGCATAATCTGCTGATGTTATTATTCTCAGATGTTCAATTTTATTATTTACTGTTCGAAATACTGCCGTATAGATTTAATTTTCTAAACTAAACCAGGGACTTCAGTTGCTTGAAAACATGGAACCAAACGTTGATTGCTTTGTGAAAGTCGACAGGCAGATTGAGGAAGCAGTGGGATGTTACTGCAAAATATATGAAGAAAAAAAGAAAAGGACCACAGAGAGAACTCTCACTAATTTTCTGACTAGAAACACCACCCCCATTCACAGGGATAATCCAGGTGATCCATAACCTTCCACAATGGACTTACTAACTGCAATTGACAAATGCCAACATCATCTACTTCCTCATCATTGGAGTAAATTTTTATGATTTGTATATTTTTTTAAGTATGAATTAAAATATATTTGTAAGTTTATATGTTTCCAACCCCCAAAGACAAATAAAGTTCTAATTTATAAAGATATTGATAATAAAAAGGCAATAATAATGAAAACTAAAAAAAAAAATGAGGTATTTGCCTTACAGGAACTCACTTATAACAAAGTCATCAGAACGGAATCCCGCAAGTTGGGGAATACCTGTACTGTACAATGAGATATAATTAACTAAATGATGCTTCTGAAACAAAGTAACTTCCACACTGGAAGAATCTTTCTAAATAAAATTTCTAACAACTTAATTGGGAAATTCTGGAAAAAATTTTCATATTTAACTTTTTAAGCCATGACTTCCAGTAGAGATTTATGTTGAAGAATAAATTAAATCTTTTCCTTTTGTTAAAATCAGTTTTTCTTTCACACATTTTGCTGTAAATTATCGTCACAAGGAGAACTATAATTCTGACCAGACTACTCTCCTAACACTGTCACTTGCTCTCTTGACTAAAGAGTTATACGAGCATACGGCAGAGGTACCTGTCTCATCAGCACAAAAAAGTAGGGCACGAGAATGTCAATGTCACATCTCCCTAAGTAAGGGATATGTAAAACCTCATAAATGAAAGAGGGTATAATAAGGACTTCCCAGATACAATCACATTTCTTAGATATGGTGATGAAACTGTCAACCAAATACTGTACTATCACCCAGAAAATGTTAACAATAAAAAGAAAATCTAACCAAAGATTACCTGAAATAGCTTCTTAAGTAATTATACAGATCAAAATTTCAAACCTTTACTTGACTCTGCTTTGCCTTTATTTTCTGTCTATTTTTCTCTTTTCTGTAATTGTCAAACTTTACAAGTGGATAGTCTGTACTTTATTGAAGCAATTTTTTACTATACAGCCTCTATTGGTTATTGAACACCTCAAATGGTTCTTGGGGAGAATAAGTGAGATAATTTATGTAAAGTGCTGATCACAGAGCCTAGCACATAGTAAGCATTTCAGAAATTGTTAGCTAGTCTATCAGAGTCTTTGGGTGGCACAAACGGTTAAGCACTTAACTACCAGCTGTTTTCAGATGACATGATTGTCTATGTAGAAAATCAGAAAGAATCAACAAAAAAACTCCTGTAATTAATAATTAATTATAGGAAGATGCAGGACACAAGGTTAATATACAAAAGTTAACTGCTTTCCTAGGTGCCAGCAATGAACAATTGGAATTTGAAATTGAAAGCTGCAAAATTTGGATGAAAAAAAAAAACAAACAGATGGTCTAACTAGAGATAGAATAAAGATATTCCCTGCTCATGGATAAGACAATTCAATATAGTTAAGATGTAAGTTTTTCCCAAATTGACCTATAGATTCAACTGTATCCCAATCAAAATCCCAGCAAGTTTATGGATATCGATGAACTAATTCTAAAATTTCTATGGAAAGGCAAAAGACTCAAAATAGCCAACACTATATATTAACGAAGAACAAAGTCAAAAGACTGACACTACCCAACTCCAAGACTGATTATAAAGCTACAGCGCAGGTAGTCCCTGACTTATGACAGGGTTCCATTCTCACGACTCCACCGTAAGTTGGTTCTGACATAAGCTGAATATCTTTTTTTTTTTAGTTTTCACTATTATTACCTTTTCACTATAAATCTGATCTTTGAACACCTGCAAATGAACATCTAAGAACAGTAACATCAGCAAATTACGCACTGCAGCACTGTACATAGTACACAGTACTAACAATAAGATGTACACACACACATAAAAAACAGACAGTTGTAAGTGTAGTTCGTCGTAACTTGAAAATATCGTAAGTCAGGGTCTACCTGTAATCAATATAGTGTTGTACTAGTGAAAGAAGAGACAAAGAGATAAACGGAACAGAATAGAGACGCTCAGAAATAGACCCATATGAGTACAGTCAACTGATCTTTGACAAAGGAACAAAGGCAATTCAATTAAGACAGTTTTCTACAAATGACGTTGGAACAACTGGACAATCATATGCAAAAAAAATGAATCTAGACACTGACCTTACAGCTGTCACAAAAATTAATTCAAAATAGACTGTAGACCAAAATGTAAAATGAAAAGCTATAAAACTTCTAGAAGATAACACAGGAGAAAATCTACATGACATTGGGTTTGGCAATGAGTTTTTAGATACTACACCAAAAGCATGATCCACGAAAAGAAAAAATTGGTAAGTCAGATTTTACTAAAATTAAAAACGTCTGCTCTGCGAAAGACGTTGTTAAAACAATTCAAAGACAAACCACGGACAGTGAGAAAATACTTGGAAAACATATATGATAAAGGGCTTGCATCAAAAATATGCAAAGAACACTTAAAATTTAACAATAAGAAAAATAAACAATGCAATTAAAAAGCGGGCAAAAGATCTCAATAGACACTGGATCAAAGATATACAGATAGCAAGTAAGCATATGAAAAGATGCTCAACATCATATACTATTCCAAAACAAACCCACTGCCACCGAGTCAATTCCGACTCATAGCAACCCCACAGGGATTCCAAAGCTGTAAATTTCCACGGAAGCAGACTGCCACATCTTTCTACCAAGGAGTTGCTTGTGGTTTCAAACCGCTGATCTTTTGGTTAGCAGTCGACTGCTTTAACCACTGCACCACCAAGGATCCTTCATATACCATTAGGGTATTGTAAATTACCATAAAGCAACAATGAGATACCATTACACACCTATTAGAATAGCTAAAATCCAAAACGCTGACAATACCAAATGCTGACAAGGGTGTGGAGCAACAGGAACTCTCAATCATTGCTGATAGGAATGCAAAATGGTACAGCCACTCAGGAAGACAGTTTGGCAGTTTCTTACAAAGCTAAACATAGGCTCACCATTCGATCCAATAACTGTGCTCCTAGGTATTTATCCAAATGAACTGAAAATTTATATCCACACAAAAACCTACACATGAATGTTCATAGCAGTTTTATTCATAATTGCCAAAAACTGGAAGCAACCAAAATATCCTTCAATAGGTGAATGGATGAACAAACTGTAGTACATCCATACAATGGAATATCATTCAGCAATAAAAAGAAATGACTTATCAAGCCACAAACAGATATGGAGGAATTTTAAATGCATATTGTGAAGTGAAAGAAGCCAGTCAGAAAAGGAGACATACTGTATGACTGCAACTATGACATTCTAGAAAAGGTTAAACTATAAGGCAAACATACAGAGATAGTAAAATGTTCCAGTGGTTGCTGAGGCAGGGGGGGAGAAAGGGAGGACAAATAGAGCACAGGGGATTTTTGGGGCAGTAAAACTATTCTATATGATACTGTAATGGTACATGACATTATGAATTTGCCAAAGCCCATGGAACTGTACAATACAAAGACTGAATCTTGTTGTAAACGATGAACTTTAGTTAACACTATTATGAATCAATATTGGTCTTTCAATTGTAACAAATGTACCACACTAACACAAGATGTTAAAAACTGTGGAAACTGTGTGTAGCAGTGGGAGACCAGTGAGGGGGCATATGGGAATTGTCTGTACTATATGCTCAATTTTTCTGTAAACTTAAAACTCTCTAAAATATAGCTTATTGTTTGGGAAAAAAAAAAAGGTTCTTAGTCCTTTACAAATTTCCCTCCTCTTTCCACCTAACCATTGGAATCATCAACCCACCTGGATCAGGTGAAGATCATCTATCTTGCAAGTAATTACCATATCCCTTTAAATTTCCCTTTTCAGATACTTATGTAATGAATGAACAAATGAACACATCACTATTTTCTACTTAGTTAATGGTATCAGTATCTACTGAATCACTCAAGTCAGAAACCAACAGTTATATTTGGCTCCTCCTCTCATACTGCAGGAGTCCTGGTGACACAGTGGTTAAGCACTTGGCTGCTAACTGAAAGGCCAGCAGTCTGAACTCACCAGCTGCTCCGAGGGAGAAAGATGTGGCAGTCTGCTTCCATAAAGATTCATGGTCTTGGAAACACTATGCGGCAGTTCTACTCTATCCTACAGGGTCACTGAGTTGGAATCAACTTGATGGCAATGGGTTTGGTTTGGTTTTGGGTCCTCTCATATTAAATCACCACACTACACCCTTTTGACTGTACCTCTAAAATTTCTCTCAGATTTGTCCTGTTTCATTCTAACACTACTGCCATCCCACCACTCTTTTGAAATACCATACACCTATGCCATTGTTTTCCTTCTGCTTGACTTCACAGTAAGTTGTTCTTCTTTTTTTAAAACAAATATTCTTTTTGCTCCGTACTTCCTGCCACATCCACAGAAGCCTATGTCTGTATCAGCACTATCCTAACTTACCTTTCTGTTCATCTTCTCTCCTACCTTCAACCTATTTCTCACACTATAAGCAGAATTATATCTTCATAAAGTGCAGATCTAGTTGTTTTATTTAATTTTAAGGCATTTAAAGAATTCTAAATGCCACTCACACACTCATTTTTTTTTTCTTTTTTCAAATTTACCTAAAACTGAAAAGGTGGTCTGATTCACACTGGACTCCAGCTCTATCAGCAGTGATAATGCCACAAAGGTTTTATATAGCTAATTAATTTATGGAAACAATGCCTTGACTTTTACCCAAAAACCAATTTTGTAATAAACTCTTATTTGTGTAATTCTAAATCGTTTACTGGATACATGAATCAATGGAACGAAAATAATAATGCTTTCAATATCAAGATATTTTATAAATATGTACAAATTTAAAGGTTTCTCATGGATATGAAAAGAAATAGGAAAAAAAGCTTATGAGATTTTCATGTTTCGAATTTCTTTATTTTAAGTTCTCGTGCAGTTTTTAAGGCTCATCAGAATCCCCTTTAAGGTTTAACAGAATCTGCTATCTGGGTTGCTTTCTAGATGCTTCTAAATTAATCAAATGCTATAAACGCTATAAATCTTTTATCTGCCTTTTCCCAGGAATCTCAGAAGACAGGTGTAGACAAGAACAGAAAGGCATGTTGTAATCTGTAATTTCTTCTCTCTCCCTTCTGCCTCAACCTCTACTAGTGGGTGCAGGGGTATGCTTCTAAGAAAGTTGTTATTAGAGAAACACTGATATGGGTTACCTCCTTAGGATGTATGTCTCTGTTTGGGCTAAAATGAGCAAGTAACCATGAGCAGAATTCTTAGGATACCTGCTTTAGTGATGAAGTCATTATAGCACAGATTGCCAGCGTCTGAAGTGATGAACATAATCCAGCAATCAGCAGAGCTGAGGGACATCCTCTCCTGCTTTCCCCCAGTGAAGACCAACCTGTTTTCAAATATGGAATTGTAGGGGACGCAGAGCCAACATGGCACTACAGACAGAAGCACCATGCCATCCCTCCACAGCAAAGACCCGAAAAACTAAGTAAAACAGAGACAAACGTCAATCCTGGAACCCTAAGCATCAAATGAAGAGATAAAGAATTCAACCAAGCACTGAATGGAATAAGAAACTGACAAAGAACAGACAGCAAGGAGAGATACAGAGTGGAGGTCCCCTATCAGCTAATGCAGCATGGATTTAGCTTGGACTCCTCAGCCACTGAGATCGGTAGACAGGGAGTACGGGAAGGCAGCTTCATGGTGCTCTAAAACAGGAGACAGAGCACCCAGTAACTAGCAATACACGCTTTCCCATCCCCTATCCTTCTTCCCCCTGCTTGGCCTCTCCCACTTCCTAGCAGGCCGCAGTTGCTTAGCCAGGGAGGCACTGGCTTCATGTCGCTTGGATTTGCCCCACCCACACCAGCCAGCTCCTTCACTGCCATTTTTTTGTTGCTGCTGTTGCTTTTTTCAGCTTCTTTTGGCTTCCTCTCTCTCTCTCACCTCTTGCCCTTCCTTTCTGTTGAACACCTGGCTCTGTGTGCCATCTCTACTTCTTCCTGACAGGCTGTGAGGTGTTGCTTGGCTGGGGAACTACTTCCCTGGTCCATACCGCCACACCAGTGGGATCCCTGCAGGCCTTTTTTTATTTTTCTCTTTGTTTATCTTCATTTCTTGGTTTCCTGTCTCTCTCTACTTTCCTTCTTTTCCTGTCTCCGGAGTACCTGGCGCTGTGTGCCATGTCTGCCCATTCTAGACGGGCTGTGCCTTGCAGCTTGGAAGCCACTTCCCCAGTCTGTGCCACCATGCTGGGGGGATCTCTGGGGCATTTTTTTTTTTATCTTTTTCTTTTTTCCTTATTGTTTTTCTTCATGTCTCAATTTGTTGTCTATCTCTACTTTCCTTCTTTTCCTGTCTCCTGAATACCTGGTGCTGTATACTATCTCCATCCCTCTAGACAGGCTGTGCAGTGTCTAGCAGCTTGGGAGCCACTTTCCAAGTCTGCACTGCCAAGCCAGTGGGCTCCTTTGGGAATTAGTTTTTCTTTTTTCTCTCTGTCTACCATCTTTCTTCTTTTTTCCTGAACACCTGGCAACGTGTGCCATCTCTGCTCCTTCTAGACGGGCTGTGCAGTGCTGCAGGGCTGGGGAGCCACTTCCTCGGTCCATGCCACCGCACCAGTGGGCTCCCTCGGGACATCTTTTTTTTTTTTCCCTTTCTCTCTTCTTTTCTTTTCTCCAGTTCTTCTCTCCCTCTACCTTCCTTCCTTACCCTTCTCCTGAACACGTGGCACCGTGTGCCATCTCCACTCCTTCTTGACGGGCTGCACAGTGCCACTAGGTCGGGGACCCACTTCCAGTGGGCTCCCTTGGAGTATTGTTTTTCTTTATTTCCCTTATTCTTTTTTTTCTCGGTTTCTTGTCTTTCTCTACATTCCTTCCATTCTTTTATCCTGACCACCTAGCCACGTGTGCCTTTCTCTCTCCTTTTTCTCTCTCTCTCCCTTCCTTCCTTTCTTCCATCCATCTAGCTGTGTGTGCCATATCTGTCCCTTCTTGATGGGCTGTGCCTCACTGCCTGGCTAGAAAGCCACTGGCACATGGCTTCCCAGGGTCTGCACCACTCCAATGGCAGGTTCCGTCAGCACTTTTTTTTTTGGAGCGCTTAGCTCCACACAGCACAACCTCAACCCTCCCTATCTGTACTGTGTGCTGAACATCACACCCCCGAGCAGTACAGACATGGTTTACTGATCCTGCCCTTCAATGACCCCTGGCCCCGCCCTGTCGGCCCACCTACATGTCACAAACAACCCACCCCAGCCCCACCCCTTCCACTGGAGCTGCCCTGCTGCACCATAGCTGAGTGACTGGCCCTGCCCATTGGACAAGGTGGTGAGAAGTATCGTGCCCAAAGGCCCACCTGCTCAGACACAACCAAATAAAACAAAAAAACAGGATGAAACAAACAAATCTAAAATCAATAAACAAAGAAAATAACTACTGAATGTCCCGAAGACAGCAGACAATATCAAAACATATTAAAAAAACAGGACAGGATGGTTCCAGAAGGTCAAAATACCAGATGACCTTCCAGTAGAAGAAAAGGCACTGGAACTACCTGATAGGGAATTCAAATCTCTAATACTGAGAGCTATCCAAGAGTTGAAGGAAAAAGCAAACAAAAATGAGGAAAAAACAGACAAAATCGTGGAAAAGACAGACAAGACGATGGAAAAATTCAGGAAAATAATACAGGAAGAAAATGTCAAAATAAATTCACAACTAGTAAACATACAAAAACAGCAATTAGAAACCTGAAAGATAAACAACAAGATTTCAGAAATGGACAGTGTCATAGAAGGTCTGAGGAACAGGTTTGAAACAATGGAAGACAGAATCGGCGAAACTGAAGACAAATACTTGGACATCACTTCGCTTGAGGAAAAATCAGAAAAAGGATGAAGAAAAATGAAGAAACCCTGAGAACTAAGTGGGATAAAATCAAAAGCAAAAATCCGCGAGTGATCAGTGTTACAGAACAGGGGGAGAAAACAGAAAATACAGGGAGGATCACTGAAGAATTGCTGATAGAAAACTTCCCTAATATCATGAAAGATGAAAAGCTGACCATCAAAGAAGCTCAATGAACCCCATACAGAATAGACCCCAAAAGAAAATCACCAAGGCATATGATAATCACACTTGCTAAAACCAAAGACAAAGAAAGAATCCTGAGAGCAGCTTGAGAAAAACGAAAAGTCACATACAGAGGGGAAACAATAAGACTAAGGTCTGATTACTCCGCAGAGACCACGCAGGCAAGAAGCCAATGGGATGACATATATAAAACCTTGAAAGAAAAAAATTGCCAGCCACGAATAATATATCCTGCAAAACTATCGTTCAAATATGATAATGAAATTAGAACACTTCCAGAGAAGTGGAAATTAAGGTAATATGTAAAAACCAAACCAAACTTACAAGAATTATTACAGGGAGTCCTTCAGTTTGAGAACAAACAACAGCAGATGACAGCCTCAATATAGGACGCAAGACTGTACCAGCCAGATACCAAGCTAGGTAATGAACTCTCAAGGATTGATCAAAACTAAAAGATTTACAACAGGGAATCAGAGAGGTTAATCTGTAAATGACAACAATGTCAGAACAATAAAAGAGGGAATAAACGGTGTAGGCATAGACCTTCTAATGGAGAGGAAGGCAAGGTGATACCAAGTAATAACAGACTGGTTCAAACCTAGGAAGATAAGGGTAAATTTCAAGGTAACCACAAAGAAAGTTAACAAACCCACTCATCAAAATAAAGAAGAAAAACATAAAGTCTCGGTAAATACAAAATCTACAAAAACAAACAAAATGAAAAAAAAACCCAAAAGGAATTCAGCCAGCACAGGAGAGTAACAGGAACAAAGAAAATGTCAGCGCCACAAAAAAAAAGCACTACAAAGTGACAGCAATAAACTCACATCTATCAATAATGACACTGAACGTAAACGGCCTAAATGCACCCATAAAGAGACAGACAGTGACAGAATGGATAAAAAAACAGGATCCATCAATATGCTATCTACAAGAGACACATCTTAGAAACGAAGACATAAATTTATTAAAAATCAAAGGATGGAAAAAAATATATCAAGCAAACAGCTACCAAAAAAGAGTAGGAGTGGAAATACTAATCTCAGATAAAATAGACTTTAAAACAAAATCCACCATAAAAGACAAAGAAGGGCATTATATAATGATTAAAGGGACAATCCATCATGAAGACATAACCATAATAAATATTGATGCACCCAATGACAGGGCTCCAAAATATATAAAACAAACTCTAATGGCACTGAAAAGAGAAATTGACAGTTCCACAATAATAGTAGGAGACTTCAACACATCACTCTCGGTAAAGGATAGAGCATCTAGAAAGAAACTCAACAAACATACAGAAGATCTAAAGGCCACAATTTGCCAACTTGACCTCACAGACATATATAGAACACACCACCCAACAGCGGCAAAGTACACATTCTTTTCCAACGCACATGGAACGTTATCCAGAATAGACCACATCTTAGGTCAAAAAGCAACCCTCAACAAAATCCAAAACACTGAGATAATACAAAGTATCTTCTTTGATCACAATGTCATCAAAGTAGAAATTAGTAACAGGAAGAGCAAGGAAAAAAAATCAATTACATTGAAACTGAATAACAGAAGAAATCAAAGATAGAATCAAAAAATTCCTAGAATCAAACGAGAATGAAAACACATCATACCAAAACCTCTGGGACACAGCAAAGGCAGTGCTCAGAGGTCAATTTACAGCAATAGATGCACACATCCAAGAAGAAGAAAGGGACAAAACCAAAACATTAGCTACACAACTTGAACAAACAGGAAAAAAACAGCTAAAGAAGCCCACAACCACCAGAAGAAAGGAAATAATAAAGATCAGAGCAGAAATAAATGAAATAGAGAATAGAAGAACAGCAGAAAGAATCAACAAAACCAAAGGTTGGTTCTTTGAAAGGATCAACAAAATCGACAAACCACTGGCCAAATTGACAAAAGAAAAACAGGATAGGACGCAAATAACCCAAATGAGAAATGAAATGGGGGACATTATAATAGACCCAACTGAAATAAAAAGGATCATAACAGAGTACTATGAAAAACTATACTCTTAACAAATTTGAAAACCTAGAGGAAATGGACAAATTTCTAGAAACACACTACCTACCCAAACAAACACAAAATGATGTTAAAAATATGAACAAACCCGTAACAAGAGAAGAGATTGAAAACGTAATAAAAAAAACTCCCATCAAATATGGAATTGCTCTCAATATTCAGGGACAGGCAGGACTAGAGTGAAAAAAGTGAGCCATCTAGAGAACAAAATTTAAAGTGGCACCCACCCCATACTTACACAATCGTGACAGTGAGTAGTAGCTCTTTAAATTTTGCGCCCTATGGGTCTTGCTTCCCACAACATAGTTCAAGCCCGAATATCACTTCAGTATATTTGTGAATGAATGTTCAAAGGAAAATTTACCTTTATTCTCAAATTTTTTTTTCAGAAGGGTACTTTTTATGCTTTGGTTCAAAAGGGTTTAAGAAAGAATTTAGTTCTACATACTTAATACTTCATCAGTTATCTCCACTAAGAATTCCAAAATAACTATCCAAGTGTGTACATGGTATTTGAGGATGTGAGGGAAGACACTCTTGTTCCTAAAGTACTTTCTCTGTTGCTGATTAACAGAAAAAATAAACTGTTCAAATTCTTCTTAAGCCTTACATGGAAATTTTTTACACTTAAATAACTTTAACTATTAAAATGACAATTTATAAGCAAGAGAATCATTACTCTAAACTCTGGGGAAAAAAAAAAATTCCCTGCTGAAGTAATTTAGGTAAACAAACTCATTTGCATAAGGGTTACTTTTTCCTCCTCTTGTTAAATCCTCAATCCAAAAGGAAAAACAAACAGAATTCTAAATCAAATTTAAAGAGATGATTTAAGTATTAGAATGCTTCCAAAACACAAAGGTAATTAAACACAAATCTTAAGAATTTTAGCTTTTGAAGAAAGCACTGATTAAAAGATAGAAAACCTCTTCCAATTTTGCTTATTAAAAGAAAATAATTCTTACCAGATAAAGCAGAAAGGTGTGCAGCCCTGTTCCAAGCCCAACAGAAGACAAAATTCCTAAGCCTATCCAGTAGGCATACAAAAGAAATTGTTTCTCTATGCGTCGTACATACTGAAAAACAAAAAGGTGAAAAAAAAATCTGAATTCTCTAAACAGCAATGTGGTATTTAAAAGCAACCATCAAAATAGCATAGAAGTTCCAAATAGGAAGAAAACATTAAGATTAAAAATCCACTGAAGAGGCCTAATTCCTTCATTAATATGCAATGGCAGAGATGGGCAAAAAATGTGTCCAACTGGAATAAAGGTTTTGTTTCTAAACTTTTAAAGTCCTACTGTTGTGCTAATATTTACAGGACAAAAGCAAATTACTAACAAGAAAACTATGAGAATAAAAATTTTAAAGGTATTAAAGTTACAAAATCTTTGTTTAAAAAAGCATGACAATACTCAGTGGTAACAGCTGAGCAGTTATTAACATAAGGTTTGTGAAAAGAATACATTCTTGATTATTCAGTCCAAATGGGGATTTATTTCTAGATTCCAGCTTTGGTAAGTAAAGTCAGCAAGCCAGTTCACTGCAAACTCTTAATAGCCCGCATAGACTTCTTAAAAATATAGAAAAGGAATGCATTTAAAACTATAAATAAAATTCTGACTAGAGATAAACTGATTTAAAATACGAAATATCATATAATTTTAGAACTACATGCTATCAGAAGACACTGATGATTTGCTATTTTAATAAAAGTGCTTGACAAAATGTTCTTTTTTCCCCTCAGTAATGTTCTACTTACAGACTACAAGCAAATGAACTTGCCTTTTTAACATTAAGATACTAGTTATAAGATAAATTAAAACACGAAGCCAAGCCTAAGTATGTTGAAGGCAGAAATTCTACAAAACCCACAATAGTCCCATTTTTAAACTATTTGGGACTGGGGAAGGTACAAGAACAGAAACTGAGTTGCTGAACTGCTTACCTGCTGATGTGCTCCTTCAACATAATACGTAGCTATAAGCACAGCAAGCAGTAGTAAAAAAGACACCACAATGCTTTGACGATGCCATAATCTTAAAAATAAACAAACAAAAAAAAAAAACAAATGAAGAAATACTTTGCAGTCTCATTTTCAGGATTCATCACTCTCAAAATACTTTCTTGTTGAAGCAGCTGGGTTATCTAGCCTAGCAACAGAATCAGTTCTTTCTAGGCTGAGCTCTTAACCCTTTTGTACTTAAAAACTGTAACACTCAGCCTCTGAGGGAGGGGGATGCAGAGGGAGGTCAAGGAAAAGTGCATGGGCACAGAACCCAATTTCTTATCAAAAATCTCACCAAAGTCATTCCCTTATACAAAGATCCATCTCGGTTATACCACAGTTTCTAATTTGGAGAGCATTATAGTGTAATGAAAACGGCACTGGCCTTTATGTCAGAGGACCTGGGTCGGAGTCCCTTAAATATTGCCCTTCGAGCAGTCCATTTAACCAATGATTGTGTTTCTTGTCTTTAAAATCATAATAATCATATACCTACTTTACCTTCTTTATAGAGTTGCTGAGAGGATCAAATGAGCCGAAAAATGTTGTAAAATGCCTTATGAACCCTAAACTACAGATAATAACTTGGAAGTGCAAGCCAGAAAATGACAAGGCATGTAAAAGTTCAACTTGCTCTTTTAAAGAGAACACATTTCCATGGCAGAGTCCTCTTCCATTGGCTCAAACTAACAGTAAAAGTGCCGTGTATCCTGAACCTTGTCCTGCTAAACAATCAGTGTAACTAATGTACACAGGCTTGATTTCTCGGGAAGGTGAAGCCAGGAGAAAAAAAAAAATCTTGTTTTTAGTGTTCTTTGCATAAAAGATTCAACATAAAACACTGGTCAACTGTAACAATCCAGTGAGCAAACAGCAATACTTTTCCCTAATCTACTTTGTTTCAAACTACAGAAAGGAGAATATATATATTTCTATGGTAATATTTTACATGAAATAATCTATTTGGATGGAGGAGGTTGCAGAGGGTGGGAGATTACTGAGGCGTTCTAAAATTAGTAAAGAAAATTTATATAAAAGGTAATGGAAGAGTCTTTACTTTGAGGTCCATTCCTTCAAGATTACGAGGATTTCCAGAAAAAAATACTGCAAGGTAATAAGTGGCTGTCTCCACAGGACAATGTTCTGCCTTTCTTCCCGATCCCTCCTCTTCTTTTCATTCATTGAAGAAGGGTCTGAAAAACAACAGTGCAGAAGTTAAATCAGAATTTCTAACATTTATGTTCATTCTTTCCAGGCACTTTCAAAATTAATCCACCTTTCCACATCTGAAAGAACACATATAAATCTCAAACATTCAAACAATGTGATTCAAATCTGGGTCATGCAAGTTTAAACAGTTCAAGTATTAACCTGAGATTACCCCTTCTCTAGAGGAGGCAACCCTTGGAACACAATTCTAATTAATTAACACAGGTGGCCCAATACAAGTGTGCCTGAAATCTGCAATAGAAAGCCCAGAATTGTGGTGTGTCCCCATCACTTAAGCTTCCATGGTAATTAATTTATCCGTATATCTGCCTACCTCTTTCCTTTCTATTAGTGGCAATCTTGCAGGTTACTATTTTTGAAGGCACTGTTGGAGAGAGATGGTACGATGTACTAGCGCTTAGATGCATACTGCATGAAAACAGAATCTTACCCATGCACCAACTAACCACTCACATCATGTCCTAGAACACTGGGAAGTGGCAACTAATCCATACTCAGAAACACCTTAGTGGCTTAAGGAGATGAATTATCATAGCTGCTACTTTTAATCAGTGTGACCTAGAGAACAATTGAGGCAAAAAAGTTTGATCTTTGCCACCTCCCTGAACTGGGGGATATGAGATCATTATGCAAAAGATGTTCTAAAGGAATGGTACTGAAACTTTCGGCAGTCGAATCTGAGGTAGAACTATAGCTTTGGGGAAGATGATGAGTCTGGGCTAGATGCTTCTACCCTACTCTTCTTGCAGTTATTTCATTGTTAGAACACAGTTTTCTACTCTTGTACAATTACAGGCGTAAATCTAAATTGGTCCAACTTCTATGAAGGGCAAAGTGGTTTAGGGCTCAAAATGTGGAGGCAAGCTAGCTGGTTCCAAATCCTGGCTCTGCCACCTACCAGCCATGTGACTTTAGGCAAGTCAGTGAACTTTCCTGTGCCTCAATTTTCTCTACTGTAAAATGGAGGTAACAATGGTACTTACTTTTAGAGTCACTGTAATGACTGAGTTAACATATGTAAAGCTCCCAGAAGAGTTTGACAGTAAGTGCCCAATTAAGGTTAGTTATTATCATCTATCAAAATTATAAATGCACATACACTGTAGCCTAATAATTCCATTTCTTGGAATATATTTTACAGATATACTTTCGTACGAGTAGAATGACTTTTGTACAAGTTTATTCACTGCAGCATTATTTTTAATAGCAAAGGATTATAAACAACTTAAATGTTATCAACAGAGGACAGAGGCATGATTAAATAAAGTATGGTACACTCATACAATGGAATACTACACAGCTGTTATAAAAAAATAAGTTCTTCAAGTAGTTATAGCACAATCTCCGAGAAATACTAAGTAAAAAAACATGGTATAGAAGAGTAAGCATGACATGCTAATACAATGAAACCTGTGAGAGCCGGAACTTGACGGGACTGCTTTGTTTTCCAGTTTTCCGCCTTCGACAGGGTGCAGGCTTACCACTTTTCTATCACTCACTATTAGTGGAAAATATTTTAGTTTTCCTTCTCTGGCAGGTTTTCGCCTTACAAAGGTTCCAGCTTTCACAGGTTTCACTGTATTAATGTAAAATGCAGGGGAGGGGGAAGAGGAAGAATGTACAAATGTAGGTGCTTGCTGAAAGAAAGAACAAATAATGCGCAAAAGCTCCCAGTGGGAAGAGACTGTGACGTATGCGATGCCTATTCCAGAACACTCAAAATGCTTAATGAATATTGTTTGATGACAATTTCTTCATCTTGAAAACTTTAAAGGGTAGAGTAGAAACACATAAAAACATTGACTCTGTATGGAATATAGATGTCTTAATTCCAATGTATTTTCAGCTGAGGGACAAAAAGACCTTTTTTCATCTTCCAATTGAAGTTTTTTCATCCTATACTTGAGGCAGTCAATAAAAATAAAAAGCACTAATGACGGTTTACATAGGCTCTGAGTTCAACTCAAGGTGAAACAATCTAAAATTTATCGAAGATCAAAGTAACTCAAAAGTCACATCAGTGCAACAAAACGTCTTCTTGTAGGCAATGCAGTGATTCAAACAACAGAAACTATTTCAGACAGCTTGCATGTCTTCCAACAGAAGATAGTTTCTGTGATGTAATAATACTATGCTGGAGTATTACTTGCAATGCTTTTGAAATACAAAACAATTTAGAAGTTAAAAAGAAAACCATTACAATTAGCAAAAAAGAAAAATCTTTCATTTTCCTTTCAACACAATAAGGAAAGTTCCTATTTAAATCATCCCCATCAATAAAAGTCATAATTTTTGTGGTACATGTATACATAAGAGTCAAATATACTAAAAAAATTACTACAAATTCCAAATTTGCTTAAATATAAAAATTTATTCATCTCAAACTAAAATTGTTAAATAAATCTACACCAATCACACTGCTGACATTTTGGAAAACTGTGTATTTAGGAATAGTGCAATAAGTAAAATTATAATCTACTTCTAAAGTTACAAACTGGCATAATAAAATTGAACACCGAACAAAGCCTATTAAATACTTACCATACCATAAGGTTAAAAAAGTAATAACCTTGCACCTAGAACATTGCTGATGTGACTGTGGCCAGGCTGCTTGTTATCACGGTGAAAAATCATTTTATAGGCTCTGACCAATAATTTAACTTCCTATGAAGATATTATCAAAAGATAATGAATATCAGAAGTATGGGTAGTCACCGACTTACGACCGATTGAAGTTTCGGTGAAACGCACATACAACCAACCGTCTGTCCTTTTTTGGTACATCTTATTGTTAGTAATATGCTGCAGCATGTAATTTGCTGATGTTATCATTCTCAGATGGTCACTCAATTCTATGACTTACTGTTCAAAACACTGCCAGATTTATAAAGTTACTGATAATAAAAGGCAATAATAACGAAAACCAAAAGAAAAAAAAAATGAGGTATTTGACTTATACTACAACTGACTTATGACACAGTAGTCATATGAACTTCTTGTTAAGTCGGGGACTACTTGTAATGGATTTCTATTTTATTCCAATGAAAAGTGTATCCTTTAAACCAGCAGATCTCCTCTCCAAGCCATCATACTTTACCTGTGAAACTTCCATTATGTTGCTCCTTGTTCATTGCTACATGTCTCTGGTCACAACTTTTTCCATTCTCTGCCATTTCATAGATCAGTAACTCTTGAGGAGCTAAAAAAAGGTGGAGAGTGGGACAGAAAAACTCAGCCATATGTTACATATTCCTGCTTTGCAGCTATAACTGAATAAAACTGAATACAGGAATACCATGGCAGTAACACACCCACATGCTATTTGTATATTTACACTTTTTTCTTTTATAACCAAGATAAAACAGTATTCTTTCTTTTGCTTTTTTCTGTTGTTGTTGTTGAGAATACACACAGCAGAACATACACCAGAACAATTTCTATATGTATAATTCAGTGACACTGATTACACTCTTCAAGCTGTGCAACCCTTCACACATTCTTTTTCCAAATTGTTTCTCCCCCATTAACATATGCTCACTGCCCCTTAAGGTTCCTATCTAATCTTTAGAGTTGCTGTTGTCAATTTGACCCCTGATAGCTCTTAAAGGAGCACAATGCTCAAGGCAGACATTCTTTACTAGTTAAGCTGAACTATTGTTTGGTTTTAAGAAGACTTCAGAGGATGTTTTTGGTGTAAGGTTTAAAGATTATCTCAGGGCAATAGTTTTGGGGGTTCATTTAGCCTCTAGGGCTCCAAAAAGCCTGGATTCCATGGCAATTTGAAATTCTGTTCAGCATTTTCTCCCTTTTGATCAGAATTCTTCTACAGAAATTTTGATCAAAATGCTCAGTAATAGTAGCCAGGCACCATACAGTTCTTCAGGACTCGTGATAAAGGAAGCAGTTGTTCATGGAGGCAATTAGCCACATAGTCCATTTCTTCCTCCTATTCCTGATTATCCTTCTTCGTCTTTTGCTCCAGGAGAACAGAGACCAATTGCTGTGCCTTGGATGGCTACTTGCAAGGTTTTAAGACCCCAGGCACTACGCAATGAACTGGGAGGTAGAACAGAAGCACTAAACACATTATTAGGCCAATTAACTGGGATGTCCCATGAAACTATGACCTTAAACCTTCAAACCAAATCCCAGGAGGTATTTGGTTGTACATAAGCAGCCTCAGCAGCTGATCTTTTTGCTGTTGTTGTAAACATATCACATAATGTTTGCCAAGTTAACTTTTTATAGGTGTACAACTTATTGACAACAGCATAGAATTCTTAACACAAGTAGTAAAAACCTAAAAGCCATGTAGTAGTAACCCTTTTCCAAACAGTCTATTGATTTCTCAGCTTAAAATTTGGAGGTAATTTGTCCATAGGAGGATATCAAGTACTAGCATCTTAAATTACTGATAAGTTTAAGGTCTAGTGTTCTTCTAGTTAATGATTTAATATCATACACACTATTCAAATTTTTCTAGTCTTTCCCAGCCCTTTTAATATCATTAGGAAAAAAGATTATAATACCAAAGATGTCACCAATGGTGACATACATATCCAGGACCACAGAGTAGTTTTATTTAAGAAACAATTCTACTGAAAAAAACAAAAAACATATATGTGTGTATGTATATATACATATATATATACATATGGCATAGAAGATAAAAATTTTTAGATGTTTAAGATTTTAAATACACTGTATATCATGCTTCATATTATAGATATAAATGTTTGTATTTTAAATCACTGTAATACAACATACAAATTCTGCTCACATTAATTATTCTATACAAAAACACCATATTGCCTGTGACTGTGAATAGGATTGCTCAGGTGTTAGTAAAGCAAATCTTCCCACTCAAAAACAGCATCACTTCAACAAAGGCTATAATGCTGAGTCCTAGATACATAACTAAAACTTGACAGACTTTTAATGAGAAACAATCATCATTATCAAAATTAAAACTTTGGCGCTTCAAAGACACCATCTAGAAAGTGAAAAGACAACTCACAGAATGGGAGAAAACATTTGCAAATCATATACTTAATAAGGAAATTGTATCTGTAATATATAAAGAACCCTTACAACTCAATAATAAAGACAATCCAATTAAAAAATGGACAGAGGATCTGAGTAGACATTTCTCCAAAGAAACTATACAAATGGACAATAAGCACATGAAAAAGTGTTCAACATAATTAGCCACCAAAGAAATGACAAATCAAAACCACAATGATTCAACTTCACATCCATAAGGACAGCTGTAATCAAAAACACAGATAATAGTGTTAGTAAGGATGTAAACAAACTGGAATCCTCATACACTGCTGATGGGAATGTAAAACAGTGCAGTTACGTTTCAAAAAGTCTGGCAGTTCCTCAAAATGTTAAACATAGAGTTAATGAGTTAATATATGACTTTGCAATTCCACTTCTAGGTGTATATACCTAGAAGGTATATACCTAAGAGAAAAAAATTTACGTCTACACAAAATCTTGCATACAAATGTTCATGGCAGCATTTTTTTTTTAATAGCCCCGAAGCGGAAACAACCCCCGTCAGCAGATGAATGAACATATACAATGTGGTATATCCATACAATGAGCCCTGGTGGCACAATGGTTAAAGCAATGGACTGCTAACTGAAAGGTCGTCAGTTCGAAACCAGCAGTGGCTCCATGACAGAAAGATGTGGCAGTCTCCTTCCATAAGAGATTTACAGCCTTGGAAACCCTATGGGGTCGCTACGAGTCGGGATTGACTGGACGGCAGTGAGTTTGGTTTAGTTCATATCCATACAATGGAATACTATTCAGACATAAAAAGAAATGAAGTACTCACACACACTATAACATGGATGAACCTTGAAAATATTATACGCAAAAGAAGGCAGTCACGAAAAGACTACATATTACATGATTCCAATTATATGAAATCTCCAGAATAGGCAAATTCATAAACACAGAACGTATATTAGTGGTTGCCTAGGGCTAGGGGGATTCAAGGGAAATGGGGAGTGGCTGTTGACAAGTACTGGGTTTCTTTTGGGGGTGATGAAAATGTCACAAAATTGATTGTGGTGATGACTGCACAACTGTGAGTACACTAAAAACCAGTGAATTGTACAGTTTAGGGTGGTGAATTGTATGGTATGTGAATTATGTCTCAATAAAGCTGATTAAAAAAAAAAGAAATAGTCATCAGCTGGAAGCATCAAAACCTGTAAACATATTTACAGAAAAAGAATAGCATTCTTTGAACTCTAGGAGTCTTTCATTATCTTTATATTTAACAGGAGCCCCAAGCTTAAGAGTATGCTAATGACCAAATAGTTTAAATTTTTTCTGTTTTACCAGCTGATTCAGTGACAGCTCATATTTTTGAGTTACAGAGTTACACCGTTAAGAAACCAAACTCAAGAAATCACTGTATTAAAAAAAAAAAAACCAAACTTGTTGCCGTCGAGTTGATTCCGACTCATAGCAACCATTCATCCAATCATTCAACAAATATTATCTGAATACTCTGTATGTGCCAGAAATCATGCTAGACTTGTATTCAGCAGATTAGAATATAATATGGTCACAGATTCAATCTTTCTGTAATTTAGATGGTGCTATTTTATTCCTTGACTAAACTCTTAACTCAAATCCCTATTTCCAAAATTTATGCCTCATTAAGGAAAACAAGTGAGAAGGTGTATAAATAGACTATGAACGCAGAATACACATTCATCACTCAAACAGACAGTCCCTTCTTTTAGACATAATCCATTTACGGATACCTGTTTTGTTGTCTTCATTTCTCAATAAGCAAATAAAGCATAGGTTTTCATTAGCATATATTGCCCTGGACTAGATGATTAGAAAATTTAAAGTCAGAAATTCTAGATTTGCCACTAACTAGTTGTGTGACCTTGAGCAAGTCTCATTTTCTCTTGGCCTTGATCTCCAGAGTCCACAAAATGAGAGCAATAATTCCCACTTTCAAAAGATAGATGTGAAGATGAAATAGTGTTTGTGTGTGTATGCGCATGTATATATAACTATAAAGAGCAATACATCAAAGTAGTAGGAGGTATATGAAGCAGTAAACTCAGAACTGCCTATACTAGAAAAACAACTTCACAGCACAAGCCCCGCCAGTATGTCAGTGTTGTTTATTTAACAAACATTTAAAAAATACTGGGATCTGTAATGGACACTATCCTTAAGAAGCTCACAGTCTAATAGGGAAGCCAGATAAGCACAAGAAATCAATTAAAATAGAATGAAGTAGGTGTAATAAAATCAATAAATTTTATTAGACTGGAAGACTTTGTATTAATGCAAAGGAAACAGGTTTTAGAGTCTAAGAGATTTGCGTTCAAATCCAAGCTTCACAAGCAAATATTTTATGAGCTTGGAGAAGTTTCTAAATCTCTCTAAACATCAGCTTCTTTGATCTGTATGGCAATGTGTATAATATACTAATACACTGTCTCCCCTTGGTATGAATTCAATATATACTAGCTATAATGATGAAGAAGAAAGTAACCATGGGAACTCCGAGGACCATACATTCAGAAGAGTGCAAAGATGCTGAAAGTTTGATTCTGCAATTTAAGTCACAGTTTTGTGCAGATGTAAAAAGACAATGTTGATCAAGCAATTTCACAAAAAGAAACATGAAGTTATTTTGTGAAAATCTGTAAGATGAGAGCATCAAAATAGGTTCGCGAAATATAAATCTATTCCACAAATCTGTACTTTTTGGGTTTTATTAATAAAATCAACAGAGGATGTTTGAAATGGAAATGGAACATGTAATAAAGGATTAAAGATTTTCCACCTCCCAGCCATTTAACTTAAGTTCTAGAAATACTTAAAATGTGTCGGTTCATATTCAGTGAAATCTATAGGCAATTCCTTTCAGAGATGAACATTCACCTAAATCACAATAAATAAAATTTAACTAATTTGTGGTAAGAAGATGAACAGGGCACAAAAGGACTTGTATTATAAAGAAAATGTTCTAAAACCTTTCCTCCTGCAAAACACTCTTATTTTTCCCTATTTGCTCTTTCTCAAAGTGTCATCTTCAAGAGAGAAAAGAGTTTTATCCAAAACAATTTGGGTCCATTGGAGTTCTTCCTTATAACAATGGTATTATGCAATTATTTGAAGTTTTTGTTTTTAAGATATTTCAACAGAAATTTTCATTTTAGCAAATAATGTGTTCTTACACAATGTGCTTAAAAAGAAAACAGCCTATTGACATTTTCTTCTCAAAAATTCTCTCTAGAAAACAAAACAATAGCCTGGAATTTTATTTTGTAAGAAATAATTTAGGGAGCTAAGTCACTTTTCTTTTATTCAGTCTACTTCTTCACAAACAAAATAAATTCACAGTTTTAAAAACAACTTTTCAAAAACATTTACAGTTTCCAGAAGAAAGAACTATAAAAGTAAAATCAGCTTTTCAGAACCACTGGGGTTCTAAATAGTTAAGCTTATAAAAGAACCAAAACTTTTTTGTATTTTAACCATTTACGATGGAGAGGTTTTGAAAGTATATTACATTATTCTTTCTCTTTTCAAATTCCTCTGAAAACATCCTTAATTCCTTTACCCTTCTCTTCCTTAATCACACACACACACTGCAAAACTTATGGTCCACCTGTCTGAGCAACTGAACATAACTGGTGAAGGAAAAAAAGAAAAATCAAACAACTGCACAGCTACTTTCCAACAAATATTTATTAAGTGCCCACTATGTGCGGGCATTATTTGAAATGTCAAATCTCAAACCTCAAACTGATCCTCATTCCTACTAGTAAATTCTTTCTCACTCTCACACACTATTTAATTCCTTGTTCTCTCTCTCTCCTCAAACTTCGTACCTCACTTCCTCTCTTCTTATTCTCAGCCACTGACTTAATTTCATTTTATTATCAAGCAAATAGAAAGCAGAGGGGATTTCTCCAATCTTTCTACCACTAAATCTACAAAATCACCCATTAGCCTTCTCTTTTTACAACTAGGGCAGTGTCCTCCACCTACCAAAGGCCATTATGTCAAGATACATTCTGTATAGTATATCACTTCCTCTCGTCTTCCCAGGAAACTTTTCAGTCATCTCTGTCATCAATCTTTCCCCCTTTATTGGATCATTCTCATCAGCAAAGAATCATGGTCCAGTATTTCCCATTTTTAAGCCCTTCTTCACAGACAGATTTCTCAAGAGTTGCCTCCATACATACAGACTCCATTTCATCATCTCCAAATTTCAATATAACTTCTGTCCCAACAAATCAACAGAAATTGCTTTTGTCAAAGTCACCAATGACCTTCATGACATCACACTGAACCTCTTACCTTCACTGAACGTAACTAACTACTCCCTTTTTCTTAAAATACTCTTAGTCTCTCCTGATTCCTATGTCTCTGGAACCAGAAAGCTCCTCCTCCTGCTCTACATGCTACTGTTGTTGTTAGGTGCCATCGAGTCAATTCAGATTCATACCAACCCTACAGGACAGAACAGAACTGCCCCATAGAGTTTTCTAGGCTGTAATCTTCACAGGAGCAGATCGCCAGGTCTTTTCTCCCTCAGAGGCAACAGTGGGTTCAAACCACAGACCTTTTGGTTAGCAGCCGAGCACTTAACCACTGCGTCACCAGCACTCGTTCTCTAAATGTTAGAGTTCTTCAAAGGCTGGTCCTAGGCTCCTTTTTGTTTTGTTTACATTCTTTCTCTAATGATGTCATCTATTCACTTAGCCTTAAATATTCTCTACATACTGCCCCATACTACTGCTTTCAAAAGCAAAACCTACTTGTACTTCAGAACAAGTAATCAGATCACAGATGGGATCTTAAAGGGCATTTAAGCCAACTATACTCCTACAATTCAGAGATAAAGAAACTGGGTCCCAGAGACTAAGTGACTTGTACAATGTCACAAAACAGATCAGTGATAAACCTGGAGGTAGGATCCAGATATGGGGTGGTCTCATAGTAGGCAGGAAGTCCCTAGGTGGTACAAACAGTTAAGTGCTAGCCAAAAGGTTGGCAGTTCGAACCCACCCAGAGAAGCCTTGGAAGACAGGCCTCATGATCTGCTTCCGAAAGGTCACAGCCTTCAGAACTCTACAGAGCAGTTCTACCCTGCACACATGGTGTCGCCACAAGTCGGAAACAACTCGACGGCAACTAACAACAATGGCAGATATATGGGAGTGATGCCCATCAAAGCACATATGATCAGGGACCTATCCTCTCCTAACAGTCCAAAGTGGAACCTTTTGTTTATTGCTTTGGGAGATTCAGTAATTTAGTTTGGCATTGTTTTTGCAGTACAAATGTGGCTAATGTTTAAAATGAATGGATTATTGTAGTCTTAGCACTGGATACACAGCCTACAAAGAACCTTTGTAAGCAAATTTCAGCAGTGGTTTCTGAGCACTTCTGCCCAAGTCAAAAATAAAATGTATTTTAGTGTTAACCATTTATTTTAAATGCTTCTTCTGCATTTAAAATCTGCTAGTTACAGTCTTTTTATTTTTAGGAGCTCCCAGTTATCTAGTTTCTCTTCTAGTGTTTAGTTACAGCCTTTTTAAAAAATTTACCCTTTTATAGTTTTGTTTTACATTGTGATTCTGAGTTGATTTCTACACTGATAGAGCCTTATCAACGTAACAAACAGACCCTATTCCCAAAAGGGATTACATCCACAGGTATAGGGGCTAGGATTCCAAAACATAATTTGGGGGGCAGGGGACAAAATTCAATCCATAATATTCCGCCCTTTGCTCCCCCAATTTCATATCTTTACCACATGCAAAACACATTCACCCTATCACATCATCCTCAAAGTCTTATCCCATTCCAGCATCAACTCTAAGTCCAAAATCTCAACTTCTTAACCAGCTAATTCGAGTATGATTCTGGGCATGTTCCATCCTGGGGCAAAACTCCTTTCCATTAGTGGACCTGTGAAACCTAAAATACAAGTAATCTGCTTCCAAAGTACAATGGTTGGACAGGCACAAGGTAGACATTCCCATTCCAAATGGGAGAAATTAGAAGAAAAGAAGGAGTCACAGGTACCAAGCAAGTACAAAGCCAAGCAGGGCACTGACCCTTATCTCTCACTACTGCAATGGACTCCTAAATTCTCTACAATTCTCTTCTTGTCCCCTTCAATTCATCCTTCACACATAAGCAAGAGTGAATGTCTTAAAAATCATATACTTCCCTACTTAAAACTGTAGAATGACTTACTACTGCATTCAGATCAAATCCAAGCTTATTTCCATGGCCTGCAAAACCCTACATGACCTGTGCCCTGCCTATTTTCCTACCTCATCTCATACCACTGCATTCCATGTTCACTGTGCTCCAGCAACACTAACTTTCTCTGTTTATAACATTTATTACACTGTGCTTATTCTTTCATTTCTGTATTTATTTATTTTTCTGTTAGGAATATATGTGTGTCAAGAACATATGTCTCTCTTGGTTCCCACTGTTTTTCCCAGAACCAGGTGTAAGGACTGAGACACAGATGTCTGTTCACTCACTGGATGAATGACCAGATAAGGCAATAGATTTCACAGCAAAATGATCTTACCATGGAAAGAAAATTGGTGCTAGAAGACATCATTAAACATCAAAAGAATGATTGGTTTCAATTTTCAAATTCTGTTTTATGGCTTCCACAGATAATGTTAAACTGTTAACAGTAATACAAAAACGTTGAGAGAATGGCCAACAAGAATACCTCATTTGGTTAAGAATCTCACATACAGTGTAAAATATTCACAAAATGAAATATTTATTTACTGAGCCTTCATTAATAAAGAGCAAACAATAATCAAGTAAGGAGCTACATAAAGACATGCTTTCAAAAGACTGGGAAATAGTTGTTAGCAACTGCTCAGCAGGCCACATGATGATCATGATCATGATCACAATGATGGTTAACTATATGCCAGACACTATTCTAAACGCTTTACTTTTATCCATTTACTCCTCACTTCACTGTCTAGGGGAGCCCTCGTGGTATAGTGGTCAAGAGCTACGGTTGCTAATCAAAAGGCTGGCAGTTTGAATCCACCAGCTGCTCCTTGGAAACCCTATGGGGCAGTTCTACTCTGTCCTAGAGGGTCGCTATGAGTCAGAATCAACTCAATGGCAACAGGTTCATTGTCTAGGAGGAAACTGAGATACCAGGAAGTTAGGCAACTAATTCACTGAAGAGTCATATAGTAGTAGAGCTGGAATTTAAAACAAAGCAATCTAGCTTTGTAGGCCTGCCTCTTCACACTACTGGCTTAGTCCCCTCCCAGATAATCTATAAAGACCAAATTTATTATTAAAGAAGCCAAGAACAAGGGGTAAATGTACTATTACAGAGATTAAGCATTTCTGGAATACTGACAAACTCTTTAGCAATTATAGGTAGGCCAGCGGTGATAGAACTACTCAAAGGGCTGCCCTTGCTTAATTTAAGGAAACTGTAAGTATCACCTTTTATCTGACACAGAAAAGTATCTTCTGTTCAAATTCCGCATAATAGTTTTAAATGATCTACTCAATATAGAAAATAAGTAAACAAATCAGGACAAAGGAAAGAATTTAGGTTAACATAATACATAACATCAGTTCAGCAAACTCTATACAAATATCCCAGACAAAATAAGGAGTTTCTTGAGACAATATGCTCTTTAAAAGTGTATCCTCTAAAATATTTGCACATCTTTGTTAAAGTAAATAATCAACTAACAAGAAGTTAGCACTTCAGTTCATCTGGTTTCTTAGGTTTATCAGGATTCTCTAATCTAGAGTTCATTTCCAAGTTTTGTGAAATCAATGGAACCAAAAAGTCCCCAAAATGTCAAAGAATTATGTCTTCTTAGAATTTTCTAGACTAAACCAACTAAAAAGAAAAAAAGTATGTATGTATGTTCATATAAATTCCTTTAATACATTTTCATGCAAACCAGAAAACATTATCAAATCATACCAAGGTGCCTGGACACAATCTTAGCAGAACAGAAAGAACACTTGGATTTAGTTCCAGTTCTGGCACTACCTAAGCCATATGACCTCAGGCAAGCCAATTACTGATTGTTTCTGGGCCCAAATTTTCTCCCCTGTTAAATAAGAATCTGTCTATATATTCACAAAGGTTCCTTCAAATAGTATAATATTGTTTTCAATAGGATTTGGTGAAATGATGAGGTTTCTTACCTACTCTTAGTAAGTAGGGAGCCCTGGTGGTGCAGTGGTAAAGAGCTTGGCTGCTAACCGAAAGGTAAGCAGTTTGAATTCACCAACCGTTCCTTGGAAACCCTATGGGGCAGTTCTACTCTGTCCTATAGGGTTGCTATGAGTTGGAGTGAGTAGGAGACCCTTGCTGGTGCAAATGGTTAACTTACTCAGCTGTTAACCAAAAGGCTGGCAGCTCAAGCCCACCTAGAGGTACCTTAGAAGAAAGTCCTGCTGATCTACTTCTGAAAAATCAGCCATTGCAAAACCTACAGTGCACAATTCTACTCTGATACACATGGGGTTCCCATGAGTCAAAACTGACCCAATGGCAACTGGTTGTAAGCACTAAAAACTTCAGGTTGAGGTACACTTGGAAATTCTCAACTGGCAATACATGATGACCAAGAAAGATAAGATTTACACTCCCAAATGCAAGACTATACTCACTTTCTATTCACCTACTTATTAACCAGGGTGACTAATTCAATGGATCACCATGTAATACTATTCTTGGCTAGCTTTTGCTGTGTTGTAAAGTAGGACAAAGATCATCTCAGAAAAGTACGTACTGATATTTGCAAATAAATAAAAGAATACACTTTATATAAAACATACATTTTTAGAGTGATATAAAGTAACAGTACCCTCCACTGATATACTAGCTCTGAATAAAATGACAATATTTCCATATTTTCATTTACATAGAGATTTCACATTTATTATCTCACTTAACTTAATCCTTGTGATAATCCTATGATGAAAATTGAACAGGTACTTTTATCAACAGAACCCAGACCACCTGCCAACCATCACTCAATAAGTGTTGGAGTCTAAACTTGAATTCAAATCTTCTGATATAAAGTTTAATAACCTTTGCTATCCTAAAAACCAGTAATTCAAGCAAAGGGCATACAGAAATCGGAAAAGTGAGAGATATTTGATAATTAGTCCTTGAACAACTGAGTTGAACAAAAAGAATATAAAATCAGGTTTGGCAGTGGGGTACAGTATATTACTTAATATGGTCCTCCTAGCCATAATTTTTGTAACTCCCACCAAATGACAGAGTGAGACTAGGCAAATGAGGTGCTTGTGGTCCACCAAAGGGATTGGATACCTTGTTAATAATGTAAATAAGGTGCATGGCACCCTTGTGGGGATGGGACCATGCAAATAAGGTGTATGGAACCCTAACAAGGGGATTGGTCAGTTTTGCCATCCTACTAGGCTTAAAATGAGCCATCCCAGAGGTGGGAAGGGAGGATCTCACCACCACCACAAAAGAAAAGCCAGGAGTGAAGCAAGTCCATTGGACCTGGGATCCCTGCGCTGAGAAGACCCTGGAACCAGAAGACTGAGAAAGAGAGCTTTAACACCGAAGATGGTGGCAGACCAGCAGGTGGGCTTCCCAGAGAGAAAGCTGAGCACCTTCAGGCAGGAGTAGGGTGCCTCTGGGCACTCAGTATAGCTAGGTTTGCTGACCCACAGAGCTAGGGCTGTACATCTTTGGCCTGAGGCTGACTGGAGGAGTGGAGTGCCTCTGGACACTTATCAGCAGAACTAAAAGAGCTTTCAAACACTTGCCTAATCAGGGCAGAGGCTGAGGGCCAGAGAGAGGCTGAGAAGAGGCTGTCCTGATTTAAGAACTTTATCCTGAGTATTCCTGAACCTGAACTGTAACCTTTTACTTCCCTAACAAACCCCATAACCATGAGTATGGTCTGTGAGTTCTCTGTGGCCACTGCAATGAATTACCGAACTTAGCAGAGAAGCAGAGTGCTGTGGGAGGGACGGTTGATGTTAGAAGTGGTAAAGATGGTGGAGTGAGGAGGCATGTCTGACGTCCACCCCATAGGAATCAGCGTTGGGCTGTTGATCTTGATTCTCCTTCCCCCTTGTGAAGTTGGAGAAGGTTAGATGCCACCACACCATTGTTACAGGCAGTTGTAAAATCAATAAGCAAATCTACTAGATGATGACATCTAACTTTCATAATTACACATCTCAAATATCTTGTCAAAGAGAGGTGTAAAAAAATTTCTAACTCAGAAATAAGAACAACATGCAAATTAAACAACGAATTGATTAAACTAGCTATAGGCAAACTGCTAAAAGGCATTAAACCACTTATTGAAGCATTTCAGAAACCTGGTTATATGTGTATTTTCTTCCGGAATGTGAGTCACAGGAATTAAGCTATATTAATCAACTGTATTCAAGTAGAATATATCCCTTAGAAGAAAAAAAAAAGCCTCAGTGCATAATGTAAACAAAGAATATGAAAGATATCTAGAGTCATTCCATATATATTTCACATTTGTCTGTGTACCACCATCCCTCTTCCAAGGGTCAATGAAAACAATCTAAAAAACCAAAAACCAAACCCACTCCCATCGAGTTGATTCCGACTCATAGCAACCATATACGACAGAGTAGAACTGCCCCATAGGGTTTCCAAGGAGGGCCTGGTGGATTCGAACTCCCCACCTTTTGGTTAGCAGCCAAACTCTTAACCACTATGCTACCAGGGTTTCCAAAAACAATACTGAAAGCATAAAATACTGCCTAGTAAATAACAGTTTCTCCCTATCATCTTCTATGCTAAGAACTAAAATCAAGTGCTAATGACTAAACAAGTAACAGATACTAGCAGCTGGAATATTCAATTCTCTATCATTAAAAACTAGAAATACGTGTACAAGTTTCTCCAAATGACCAGTGCAATCTGTTTACAAAATATCTGACAAGCCTCAAAGAACTTAAAGACAATAATGCTATAATATGGAGCCAAGATAGGTAAACAGTGCCAGAGGCTATATATTAGGAGATTTTTGCATGAAGTTGCAGGAAATCAAAAGATAATTGTGTAAAATCTACTGGAGGTCATAAGTAATTGTAGCCGTGTGACACAGGACCACATATGGCTTCTAGGAAATTTAGAAATAAAGTCAACCTTCACGTTTTACTGCAAATACCTCCACTGTAATGAAATACAGGGGTCAGGGATTAGAAAAAGGTAGAGAACTATTCTTCCTGAAAGTAGTGGGAGATCAGATCCGAGAAGGTCCTCTGCAAAGGCTCTACAGAGCAAAGGCCCCATTCCCTTGGCCACTTAGGATGGTACTTGCACGCCTGAGTTTTGTTTAGGAGCGGATACATTTAGCATCACGCGCTAATGGCTGGGGAGGGCAAGAACCCAAACTGCCAGATCCTCAGAAAAAGCTCGATCATCAACAGGGAAGACCATCTCCGTTTACTCCTAGGTCTTGCATACTTCGAGAAGGACGGAGGTCGGTTCTCTACAGAAGCCTAAAACGGTTTCCCAGCCCAAGGAGAGGAGAACGAACGGTCAGGGGTCAAGTGTCTGGGTTCAATGTCTCGGTGGCCAACAATGGGGAGATGTCCCAGATAACCTGGCTACCGCCAGGCTGAGACATACAAAGTCAGCAGCTCCCGAAAATACCGCTGGAAGTAGAAATCACGGATGCCTCAGATTTGCACCGTTTAAGTTTGAGAGCTTCAGAAGAAGTCAGACTCTGAGGACAGTCTCAGGCTTCACTCCCTAATTCCCCGCGCTCATTTACCTACCCGCTCAGACCCTGCTTTCTCCGGATCTCAGGATCCTGGAAGCGGCTCCTGACCGATTCTCACACCCGCCGCTAGGCTCCGACCAACCGGAACTCATTCGCGTCACTTCCGGTCCGGTTTCCCCCGGGAGACACCCTCTGTAGGAGAAACTTTCCTCCTTCTTTTCGGTACCCTCGGCCGATCCTCGCGGGATTTCAGTTCGGCTCTCAGTTCGAGCCCTGTGGGCGGGGCGAGAAGGAAAAATGATTGTTCCCTTCGCGTTTCCTGCTCCGGAAGTGATTGTCACGAAACTCCGGAAGAGGTAACTTGCGCGAGGGAAACATGTTCGCGCCCCAGAAGTAAAAACAGGGAAGGTGCGAGTGATAAACTGGAGCAATAATCTAGGTAAATCGGCTTATCAGAGGGCGAAAGGGGGGGATATCGTTCTCCATTCTGTCTCTAGTTGGAACGTTTCTTCTCGCCTCATTCCATAGTGACCCTCTTCTGTCTCCCGCCCAGTGGCCGCTGAAGCCCTCTCATTCTGTCTTGTCGGCCTTTTTTTGGAAAAGAGGACCAAACTGCTGGTGGAGGGGAGGCCCAGAATTTCTAGTTCCCTCGCAAAGCTTCCATTTAGGCAGCATCTTTGCCCTCCTCCGAATGTGGGAAAATATCGGACAGGTCTCACTCTGCTGAATATTTATTGATTAACCACAGCGTTTCAACCTGTAAAACCTTGAGGAGAATGAAAAGATTTTTAAGAACATAATTTTAAATTTTAATTTCACGTATCACACCGATAATTGTCTAGAGAGAGATTTAACCCATTTAACACTGTATGCCCTAGTCACTGTACTAGACACTGGGAATAAACTACAATGGTTATGAATAAGTGTTACAACAGCTCTGAAGAGGAGATAATTAAGTCTGACGGAGGGATGGCAAAGACTTCAAAGACAGGTTTCATTTGAACTCGGCCTTTACGGGTGAATAGGATTTGTTTAAGTGGAGAAAAACAAAATTTCTGGGAGCAATTGCTGCTTGAAAGGACGTAAGTCTAGTAATTTGGTGTGGCTGAACAATACGGCATGTAGCCGGAGAGGAGGTTAGAAGGATGAAGTCGGTTGTAACCAAATTGTGCGGCACTTTGAATTCGTGCTAAGGATTTATATTTTATTCTTTAGGTGTTTAGCCAGTGATTTTTGAGCAGGGAAAGTACATGATCAGATTTGTGTTTTAGAAATATAATTGTAATGGCAGGATGAACTAGGGCAAGAATGATGCAAATGTGGAAAGAATAGAGTTAAAGAAGTTAATTGTGGAGGCTTTTGGCAAGAGATAATTAGGGCGCTAGTAGACACAGGAAACCCTGGTGGCTAATGGTTAAGAGCTACGGCTGCTAATCAAAAGGTCGGCAGTTCGAATCCACTGGGCACTCCTTGGAAACCCTGTGGAGCAGTTCTCTGTCCTATAGGGTCGCTAAGTGTTGGAATAGATTCGACGGCAACAGGTTTGGTTTTTGGTTTGGTTAGTAGACATAGGGAGCCCTGGTGGTGCAGTGGTTAAGAGCTTGGCGGCTAACCAAATAGTAGGCAGTTCAAATCCACCAGCCGCTCCTTTGAAACCCTATGGGGCAGTTCTGTGTCCTATAGGGTCGCTATGAAGCGGCACCCACTTGATGGGTTAGGTTTTTTGGTTTGGTAGACATACGGTATAGGTTTAAAGACAGAGATAGATTCCACAGGATTTGGTGACTGGATGTGGTAGGACAGAGAAAGAAGAGTCTAGGATTACTCAAATTAGGAATGCAGAAAAAGGAAGTTTGAGACAAAAGGGAAGATAATAAGTCTAGGTTAGAGTTCAGTTTAGAGTACTTCATAGGCCTTTAACTGGTGAAATCTAGCCGATGGAAGTTCAAGTTCCGAGCCCAGAAGAGGTTTTGGGAGTCATTGGCACAGAATGATTTGGGAATAAATAAGATTGTTTGTCTGACAAACTTTATTGTCTGTCTTTGTTTCCTGTAGTACTCTCCAGAGTCCAGGACATTGCCTCAATATGTATATATTGAGTGATTGAATGAAAAGAGCATATAGACCAGTGCTGTCCAATAGAACTTTTTGTGATGATGAAATGTCCTGTATCTTGCTGTCCAATATGGTCGCCACTAGCCACTTCTGGCTATTGAGTACTTAAAGTGTGACTAGTTTGACTGAAGATCTGAATTTTTTAAATTTTATTTAGTTTCAGTTAATTTAAGTTTAAACAGCCACGTGTGGCTAGTGGCTACTGTATTTAACAGTGCAGATATAGAGACTGAAAAGAAGGCCAAACGTGTAAGCTGAGATAACATATATGGAGGACCAAACAGAGGTCTTAGAGCCGGAGAAGAAGACTGAAAAGCTTTCAGAGAGGTAGGATGAGAATCTGTTCAGAGCTGAGTTAAAGAAACCAAGTGAAGGAAGTTTAAAGGAGTGATTAGTGAGTGATGCAGAGAACTCAAAATGAGAGCTAAAAAGAAGCAACTACATTTGGCAACTAGGAAGTGTCTAGTTCCTTAGAGAGCAGTTTCAATAGAGTGTAGGAAAGGGAAACATCTTGGCAAAGTGATGAGGAGATGAAAAATCAGACATGGGTAATTGAACAAGTTAGGAGGTAAAGGGAAGAGGAAAAGTGAGGCAGTGGATTAGTGGGCAAAGCTGATTTGGGAAAGGTTTTTTAGGTTGGAAAAGACCATGGGGCAGTAGTCATTGGAGTAGGATTAATAAGTGAAGGAACATGGTTCAGGAGGTAATGGGATCAAGAGCACTGGTGAAAGGAGTTTAATCAGGCAGGGAAATTAGAAAGTAACAAGAAGTGGCTTTTATAGGTGTCTTTGTTTGTTGTGCTATGCTATCATTGCCCTGGATTATCTATGAGACAAAGAATGGTTATTTTACTTTTACCTTAGTCTCAAACACTAGGCTTATTGATATGTTTGTACTAGTTATGCAGGGGGAAAAAAAAACGTAAAGGACCTTTTAGAGGAGTTAGGTGACAGTCTGATCAGTTTGATGTAAAATTAGAAAATCCTAAAGAATAAAGACATAAATGTTAATTTTAACATTTTAAAATTGGAGACCTCACTGAGGTATGGGACATTAAGTGATAACCAAACTCAGTCATCTCTACTTTCTGTTTTAGCTAACTCTTACTGGTGTATCTGTTTTTAAAGTCAGGAAGATAAGTTTTCTGTCATGACCTTTAGATGAGTAACTTTTATAGTTCTACTATTTATTACTTATTGTGGAGAAGTAACTCCTATTTGATGTGCATTTTTCTCATATTTAAAATGAGTCAAATAATATATTCGTCTTATGTTCCTAGCAACAATAAATGAGGTAATGGATGTAAAGGGTTAGTATGTTATTCAACACATACAAAAAAAAAAAAATCCCCGTAACTGTTGAGTGGTTTCCAATTCATAGCGACCCTATAGGATAGGGTAGAACTGCCCCATAGGGTTTCCAAGGAGAGGCTGGTGGATTTGAACTGCTGACCTTTTGGTTAGCAGCCGAATGCTTAACCACTGAGCCACCAGTTTTCGGTGACTGATTTTTTGGAGATAGATCATCAGGCCCTTCTTCTAAGGCACCTCTGGGTAGACTCGAATCTCCAGCCTTTCAGTTAGCGGCCAAGCGAGTTAACCAATTGCACCAGCCATATAGATCCTCTATATGCAGTTCCCTTCTTTAGATAATAATTGAATATACTGCATGGGATATTTGGTTACTGTGCAACCCAATAATTAGTGCAGTGAATCTTTCCAGTTGTTGACATAGAGGTTAGTATATGTTTTAGAAATAAAAATATATGTTCAATTTGGAATCTTGTTACTAGATTATCAGGGTGAAGTCTTGCTAATGCGTAAGCATAGTATAGTAACTAAATCATAGCTGTATTGAGATAATGTGGTTTTTTAAAACTTCTAATTAAGAATTTAATTTTTTTTTTTTTTTTTGCTGCAGAGGCATCTAGAGCCATAAAGTAATATCTCAGTAGAGCCCTGTCACTTTATTCTTTAGGCATGGCATAGTGAAAGAGGACTGAAACTAGATGCTATACAGTTTTCCATATATGACCCTCTGACCTCTCTGTGACTCTCTGTCACTCTCCTTTGATGCTTAAATGTTGATTTAAGCAGGATTCTGTTTTAGCCCTTTTTCACTGTACATTCTTACTTTTCCCAGTGGCTCCTTTCACTTCCATGGCTTTGGTTACCTCAAATCTGTACTTCCAGCCCAGGCCTTTCTTCTGAGGTCTAAACTGATGTAGATAGTCGACTAAAGACTCATGGTGACCCTGTGTACAGCAGAACTAAATGTTGCCAGGTCCTGCGTCATCCTTATGATCATGAGCACATTCAAATCCTTGCTGGCCCTCTCCTTTACTAAACATGATGTCTTCCTCCAGCGATTGATCTCTCCTGACGAGCTGTCCAAAGCAAGCGAGTTGGACAGTGTTCTGTTGTGATCCATAAGGTTTTCGTTGTCTAATTTTTGGAAGTAGATTGTCAGATATTTCTTCCTAGTCTTAGTCTGGAACTCCATTGAAACCTGTCCACCATGGGTTATGCTGATGGTATTTGAAATACCACTGGCGTAGTTTCCAGCATCACAGCAACACAAGCCACCACAGTATGACAAACTGACAGATGAGTGGTGGCTAAACTGATATAGCCTGTTTACATTTATTTATTGCTGGACATCTCTACCAGGATGCCTTTTAGTTAATACCAGACGTAATATATCTAAAACTGAACTCAATATCTTTGTTTCCAGACTTATTCCCTATATCTGTAAATGGTACCTCCATCCTCCAGTTGTTCAAACCTAGGTATTGTTCTAAACTCCCTTTCTCTTACAGCCGGTCTTCCAGTCAGTCACTCAGTCAGATAGTTGTGCCTCTGCCACGTATTCCCTTTCCTGTTGCCACTACTCTTGTCTAAGTGACTGTCATCTCATCTGGGAGTGGCAAAATAGTGTTAAGAATGTGGGCTCTGGAGGCAGACTACTAGTTACTACCTGTGTGAACTTGAGCAAGTTACTTATATTCTCTGTACCTCGATTTCCACATCTGTAAAATGAGGATAATAATTGTTTATTTCCCTTAAAGAGCTGTTGAGAGCATTAAAGGAGACCCTTGATACAGAGTGCTTAGCCAGTGCCTAATATTTTGTATAGCACTTAACAAATGTAAATGTTTATAATTTCATTATAGCAACCTCCTAATTGATCTTCCTCTACCTATTCATGCCATTCTGTAATTCAGTCTTTATATTGAAGCCCAGGAGATCTTTTAGAAATCAAAAATCTGATTATTTCACTCCCCTTCACTGGCTTGTCCTTAGGATAAGTTCCATACTGTTTAAAGTGGCTTACAACTTTCCCTTTATCCCTTGCTACTCTTCCCCTTCATCGTTTAGCCATCTATAGTTCTTTCAGGTCATCTAACATACCATTATTTCTCCTCTGTCTTTCTCACTTGTTTCTGCCTGATCTTTCTTCCTTCTATCTTCTTATTCAGTCTTTATTGCAGTTTAAATGTCATTTTCTCAAGGAGGCCGTGGGACAAAGAACTTGGTTTGGCCCTTTGATTCTGGTTTCTGAAAATAACCCAAGCAATCAAAATGCCTTTGTTTTCCAAAATAGCTAGGCAGGTAGGGGCTCCAGAGGCTCCACACCTGGCAACTAACTTGGCGGGGGGGGGGGGGTGCTGTTGAATTCATACATATTCATTGATTGGATTAATCATAACTGTGCATTAAAGCCAAAGTCATGCGTATTCGTTTTGGTCCCAATGACTAGGGGACCCGGGACTTTGAAGCACTCTTTTGATGCCTCATAGATTGGTGAGAACATCTGTGCATGTGTAAAAATGGCATGGGGGTGGTGTCTGAGCTCCTTTAACTTCTTGAGGGGGAGAGAGAATCACCATCAGCATCAACCCAAGGCAGATTCCTATGAGGCAAAGTTCAGACATGTCTCCTCTCTCCGCCATCTTTACCAACTTTGACACCAACTGTCCCTCGACAGCACTCTCTACTCTGCTGGGTTCGATAATTCATTGTAATGGCCACAGAGAACTTACAGATAGTACTCACAATTATGGGATTTATTAGGGAAGTAACAGGTTACAATTCAGGTTCAGGAACACTCAGGATACAGTTCTTCCATCAGGACAGCCTCTTCTCAGCTGTGCTCGCAAGGCACACCTCTCTCTGGCCCTCTGCCTCTGCCCTGCTCAGGCAAGTGTTAAAAGCTCTTTTAGGTCTGCCAGTAAGTGCCCAGAGGCACCCCACTTCACCAGTAAGCCTCAGCCGAAAGGCACTGAGCTTTCTCCATGGGCTGGGAAGTCTAATGTGCTATCTCCTGCCCGTCTCTCCTGCCGCCGTTTCTCTGCCACTACTTCTCACCGTCTTCAGTGTTACACTGTCTCCTGGTTCCAGGAGCTTCTCAGCACAGGGATCCCAGTTCCAAAGGACATGCTCTGCTTTTGGCCTCTCCTACCTTGGTGGTGGTGGGATCCTTTCTTTGCTCTGGAATTGGCTCTCTTTGAAGCCCAGTGGGATGGCAAAACTGACCAGTCCCCTTGGTGGGCCACAATTACCTTATTTGCACTGTCCCACTCGCCTTGTAACTTGTGGGAGTTACAAGACCGTGGTGAGAAAGGCCACACAAAAGCTATCCATCACACCGCAGCATGGGAGAGGGTGCAGCAAGTCCCTGGGGACAATGGAAGCCTCGTGGTGCTGGGACCTGTCCCAGACCTTGCCTGATGGTCTCTACCTTGTATCCTTCCTGGTTATAATACATGACCAATTGTAAGTAGAGGTAGTCTCCGTGAGTTCTATGAGTCATTCTGGTGAATTATCGAACCCACTGGGGGCAGTGAGAGCTAGCAGAGAGGCTGGTGTTTGCCTGTTTGTCGGGCTGGAAGGACAGAAAGGAGCCCTGGTGGCACAGTGGTTAAAGCACTCAGCTGCTAACTGAAAAGTTGGCAGTTCGAACCCACCAGCCACTCCGTGGGAGAAAGATATGGCAGCCTTGAAAACCATATGGGGCAGTTTACTCTGTTCTGTCAGGTTGCTCTGAGTTGGAACTGACTCAGCAACTATGGGCTTGGGTTTTTTTTTTTTGGCGGGGGGAGGGGTTAGGGAGGAGAGTGTTAACTTGTGGAGACCCAACTCTGGGTGGTTAGGGACAGAGAAAATGCCACATGGGTGGCTGGTGCCTGAATGATGAAGTGGGAAAGTGGGGATATGAATTATCTTGACATTTTTGAAATTAGCCTTATGTCAGCTATTAAGCATACAGAGGCCTTCCTTGACCTACTAAACGGGGTTAAAGCCCTTTCTTATAGCATCTCTTTATAACATTCACCAATCTTGTAATCATTTGTCTGTCTGCTCCACCCACGTGTGAACACCAGACAATGGCCTGTCTTGTTTACCACTATATTCCCAGCCTAGCAAGGTGCGTGGCACATAAATAGGTAGCCAGCAAACATTTGTTTTTTTGATCTTAACTTCTCTTGGCCTCAACTTTTTCACTTTTGATATGGAAATAACCCTAGCTTCTCAGTGTTACTAGATCAAATGACAGTTCATGTGGAAGTACAAGTTGAAGCCTTAAACTGTGAACACATAGTTTTATTATAATAAAATGAAGAAAGGAAATTCTAAATAAGATTGAGCTACTTCCAAACCATTACTAGAATGTAAGCTCCATGAGAGAAGGGGCTGTCTGCTTTGTTCACTATTTTATCATCTAGAGCCTAACAGAGGGCCTGGCTCAGAGTAGATATTCGTCAATATTTGTGGAAGGAAGGAGGCAATGTATCATAAAAATGAAGAATTAATAAAGTAGATGAGCTTAGTGACACACTTCTAAATACTTCAGATACCCATTCCTTAGCTACACCCTGGGCTTTTTTCACATTATAATGCTCCATCTCCAAAATCAAAACCTCATGCATCTCTAACCACAGCCATCTGCCTTTCCAGCTTACTGTTCTTCAATAGCATGTGGATTTCCTTCTCTATTACCTTCCTGCCCTTAAATCACTCTCTAAGAATACAGACCTCATGGTCTGTCACTTCAGACATTGTTACCTCATCCTAAAGTATTTGTACCATGTGCCTTGGTTGCTTACTCCTGGTGAAACGCCAGCCTGGATGAATCCAGCTACTATCCATTGTAATAGGTGGAAAGGATGGAGAATGAAGGATGAATTTCGATGCAGGTCAGTTTATGTTTGGAGGTGGAAATTAGGTAGTTTCAATCTTTTGGCTTCTGTTTTCTCTGTGAAGTATGAAGCCATCTGTCTTAGTTTCCTAGTGCTGCTGGAACTCAAATATCACGAGTGAGTGGCTTTAAAGAACAGCAATTTATTTTCTCACAGATCTGGAGACTACAAGTCCAAATCAGGGTCATGGCCATGTTGATTCCTTCTCAGGTGTTCCTTGGTGACCCTCACATGGCAACTCTCTTCCCCAGAATGTGTTTGCTTCAGTGTCTAATCTGTTTTTTTAATAACTCAGAAGCGATTAGGTTTAGGACACACCTTACACTGATAAGGCCTCACTAATGTAACCAAGAAAACCCTCTTCCAAAACAGTTACATCCACAGATATTAAAAAAAAAAGAAAAAAAACCAGTGCCTTCGAGTCAATTCCAACTCATAGTGACCCCTATAGGACAGAATAGACCTGTCCTATAGGGTTTCCAAGGAGCAGCTGGTGGATTTGAACTGCCAGCCTTTTTGGTTAGCGCCGAGCTGTGAACCACTGCACTGCCAGGACTCCTCCACAGGTATAGGGGTTAGGATTCCAGCTTATATTTTTGGGAGAAGGGGGGACACAATTCAATCCATAATACCATCTCCTTTCTTTGTGCCTGTACTCAGGCTGCTAAGTACTGCTGGAGAAATTGACAACTTCTCAGTATAGTACCACTCTAAAAATCATCATTGTTAATCTTAAACATGTCTTCAGCATTCCCCTGCAATCCTGCTGTATTTTGCCACAACTTTTCAGTCTTCCTCTTCTCTCTTCCAACTTAACTTTTTAATTTCTGCACAACCTCTCTCTGAGGAATAACTTCTTGCCTCCAAATCCACAGACCTACCTATATGTAAAACTCCTGTCACATTGAGAAAGGTGCCCTTTCTCCTTTCTAAGACCAAATTCCCTCATAAGGGCTTTAGATCCCCTCCCTCTTACTACTTTGCATTGTTAATTATCCTTTCTCTATCGTGAGCATCTACCTACCTTTCCTCTGGCACCATTCCATGGACGTTTAATTATACTCAGCATTTAAATATACTTACCTTTGCATCTTAAAGAGAGGAACAAAAAAAAAAAAAAACTTATCTCCATGCCCCCTTAAAATCTATTGTTTTTTTTTTTCCCCTGCTCTCTTGAATTATCTATTTCTTGACCCTGCCTCAAACTGGCTTCTGTCCCACCAAAGACAATAACCCCTTTTTGCTAAAACTAGTGGACAAATTGTGTTGGACAAATTGCTATTGACCATATCCTTCTGGAAACACGTTCCTCACCATATTCTCCGCATCTTCTTCCTTTTTTGCCTGTAGAAGTTGGGCATGTACGAAGTAGCAGTGATAGCACCTCTAGTTCCAGAAAGGATTGGAACTTGAGAAGGGGAAGTGTGAAATACTATAAAATGCAGAGGGTTTTTAGTAGGTGTCTCAGGAAATGTCTGAAAGGTAAAGGATTCTACTGGATTCCAGGGAAATGAAAAAATGGTAGGCTTTAGAACATTAAGTAGCAGTTTCAGAGAAATTACTTTTGTTCTGGCCATCACAGGTTTGAGTTTGAGATTGCAAGTGTGTGGAATAATCAGGTGGTTTTACTTTCTGATTAACTGCACCTTTGCCTTATATCCAACCTCAAAGCAAGATATAAGTATAGCACTATAATGCCTTAAGTTTATAATTTGGAGACATTATAAATATTGTATTTATAGACATTGTTTTATTTTGTTTTTCATCAGAGATTAAGTGTAATCTATTGTTCTCTGCCAGTTAACCAGTTGCTATGGTGTTGACTCATGGCATTCCGACTTATGGCGACCCCATGTATGTCAGAGTCCGTAGGGTTTCAGTGGCTGATTTTTCAGAAGTAGATCTCCAGGTGTTTCTCCCAAGGCCTCTCTGGGTGGACTCAAACTTGCAACCTTTATGCTGGGTTAGTGGCAGCGTCTAACCTACCCAGGGAATCCTCTCTAACAGTTACAGAAGGCCTATTGGCTAGGCTTATCTCATTTAATGTCCTTTCTTTTCCAACCCTGCTTTGAGATCTGGAGACAACCATGATTTATTTGCATATCTATTTGCAAAGCCATTGTTTTTTCTGCTGTATTAGAGACCAAGTCATAATACACTAGAGCAGTGGTTCTCAACCCTGTTAGACCCAACACATACTTTTTGTGACAGATCATTTGTAATGCATGTAAAATATTGCACCTGCTTTAGAAATCAGTCTGGCAGTTCCTCAAACAGTTTGAACTAGAGTTACTGTATGATCCAGCAAATCCACTCCTAGGTCTATACACAAGAGAAGTGAAAACATGTCCACACAAAATGTTGTACACAAATGTTCATAGCAGCATTATTCATAATAGCCAAAATAGTAGAAACAACCCAAATGCCCATTAGCTAATGAATGGGTAAACAAAATGTGGATATCCATACAATGGAATGTTATTTGGCCATAAAATGAAATACTGATACATGCTATAACATGGATGAATCTTAAGAACATGCTGAGTGAAAAGAAGCCAGACACAAACATTGTATGATTCTGTTCTAGAATTACATAGTGGTAATGGTTATAAATATACTAAAAACCATTGACTTGTACAGCTTAAAAGGATGGTATATGGATTAGATCTGAATTAAAAGTTTGTAACATCCCTTATATTATCCTGAAATGAAAATATTTGCTAATACTGGGTAATTTACCTACTGTATAATTTCAATGTAATGTCCTAAGTTTGATGTAAAGGAGAATAAAATGAAAATAATTTATGCTAAAATATATATTTCCAGGGATGACATGTAATGGCTATGCAGATTATGCACTTCAGCATTCCACAGGTGCGCCAGTTACACAGACTATAATGTGGTGGCCCTGAATGTCTCAATACGTAAGTGCTTGGGCACTATTCCACTGAAAGACTTGGTGAAACTGTCAATTGCTTATACCTGTGTATAGAACACTATGAATCGAACGGTCTCAAATGTAGACTGATAGAGGTATTTTATTCGTGACTCATACAGCTTTGCTGGGGTAATAGGATTTTCTAAAATACAGGTATTTTTACCCCAGTTTATGACAGGGTTCCATTCCAGTGACTCTGTTGTCAGTTTTGATGTAAGTTGAATATCTTTTTTTTTTTTTTTTTTAAACAAAGAGAAATTTATTCCCTCACAGTCAAAGTAGGCTAAAAGTCCAAATTCAGGGCGTCAGCTCCAGGGGAAGGCTTTTTCTCTCTGTCAGCCTTCTTCTCTTCGGTGTGCCCCTGGACTAGGAGCTTCTCTGCACAGGGACCCCAGTCCAAAGGACGTGCTCTGCTCCCAGCACTGCTTTCTTGATGGTATGAGGTCCCCTCATTGTTCCCTTTTATTATCAGCATCTTTATAAATCTGATCTTTGTCTTTAGGGTTGGCGTGAGAATGATACATCAGCAAATTACGCATTGTAACGTATATAGTACATATTACTAACTATAAGATGTGCACACACAAAAAAAGGACGGTTGTAAATGTGGTTCATCGTTACTTGAATACTTCCTAAGTCGGGGATTACCTGTAATGAAGGATACAGCATGATCTTCCCTTGTTTTATATGGTAGTTACATTTCTGGAAAATTCAGTGTATATTAAAACCATGCAAAAAATAATTTGTATTCATATGTAAAGTAGAGTTGGGGGTCTAGTCTCGAGTATTAACAGTTTTTCACCGACAGTACTGCCTAATGGAACAACTCTTCATTGTGCAAGACTTTTAGCATCCCTTGCCCAGTAAATGCTGGTAGCAAACCTCACCCTAGTCCCATTATTGTGACAACTGGAAACTTCTGTGAGGGGTTAGTACAATCCCCTTTGAGAACCACTGCATTATGAGGACACAATTACATAAGCACTGTGTTGTAGACAAGGGGTGAGTTACTCTTCATTCCTTTAGATCCTTCAAGTGTTTTGGTAAAATGGAACATTTCCTTTCTCTGCAAAGACTTAGGGAAGACTGAGGAAACCAAGAACTGTAGAATTTGCATTAATTTTAATTTGCATTAAAATGCAAAATGACCTAGAGTGTTTCACCTGTATGCTTGAATCTTTTATAGTACCCAAGGGGGAAAAGCAGCATAGGTACATCCAAGAAACAAGATCCATTTTGCTTATGTTTTGGGTGACCTCATATAGTTAAAGTGTTGCTTGCTGGTTACATACTATCATAGTTTATCTGACGAGCCTATAATTTTTCACTGCTAGTTATAACTTTTTTTTTTCCTTCAAGACGCTCTCCAAATCCTTGGTTATGGATTACTTGGCTCATCCCGGCGTATGCTTGGCTGTCGGAGTTGCTTGTGGAATGTGCCTGGGCTGGGGCCTCCGAGTACGCTTTGGAATGACCCCCAAAAGCTCAATGAACGAGACAGACAGAGAAACGGGGACTGAAGCCAGCATCTTAGGAGAGAGTGGGGAATACAAAATGATTCTTGTGGTTCGAAATGACTTAAAGATGGGAAAAGGGAAAGTGGCTGCGCAGTGCTCTCATGCTGCTGTTTCTGCCTACAAGCAAATTCAAAGAAGAAACCCTGAATTGCTCAAAGAATGGGAATACTGTGGCCAGCCCAAAGTGGTGGTCAAAGCCCCTGATGAAGAAACCCTGGCTGAATTATTGACCCATGCCAAAATGCTGGGATTGACTGTAAGTTTAATCCAAGATGCTGGACGTACTCAGATTGCACCAGGCTCTCGGACTGTCCTAGGAATTGGGCCGGGACCAGCAGACCTAATCGACAAAGTCACTGGTCACCTTAAACTTTACTAAGTGGAATTTTGTATGATGTTGATCCCTCCACCACAAGTCATTCTAACAACTTATGCTGACTTTCTTCCCCCAAATTCAATATTCTTGAGATGCAAATAAAATCTGTTCCCATGTTCTTCTGTCATGTACTTGCAGAATTATCATCTTGGGCTAAAAAAAATATTGTTGGTTAAATGGTCCTGATCTAGTGATAGGTACTGAAGCCAAAAATATTTGAGAAACAGGTCATGATAAATCTAGGTTACGAGTGGGAAAACATTTTCCTATGCCATGATCAGATATCTTTATGCTGATAGCTCTTCTTCCCCAAAACTGGTGCTGTCCCCCTTGGAGGATCTGGAGTGCAGAGGTATTCCCACTGGATTCAAACTGCAAAGTTTGTTTTCCTCCTGCCACTTTGGATGACTGATAGCCTCCTTTATTAATAGATCATGGTATAGCCATCCACAATGGAGTGTTGAGGATTGAAAATGAGGTTTTATATTCATGGTATAATGCACCTATGCAGTGCTTCATGTTCATTTCCTCTGATCCACACTGCCCAAAGGTTCTAAGCATAATCTATAAAATTCCTTTACTTCTCTTTTTTCTCCTAACATTGAAGGCATTTAGACTTGTGAAATGACCTGTAAGCACCTTGAAGGTGTTAATGGCCCCATGTAGAAATTTATGGTAAAGTGAATGCAGTTTGTCATCCCAACACTCCAATGTTTCTTTACCCCGGAGCTTAAGGAACTAGGTAATTCAGTTATTTAAGGGTACCTTTTTTTCCGTTTTGATCTTTATAACTTAACATGTAATTCCAGCTACCTAGAATATGAAGCAAAAGGTCCAAGCTCCCAAAAACTGCATAACCTCATGATTTTTTCTTGGTAGAGGCCATTTTCCCTGAAGGCCTCTGAGGCAATCCTGACAGTTTCCAAATTCAGTATATCCCTAAGAACTATACTGGTGCCAGGGAGAATTTTGGCAACAGGCCAATATTAGCTGGCTTTAACTTTCAATGGCTTAATATTAGCCAGAAGTTAATATAAGCAGTAAGACAGCACAACTTCAAGGTCTAAGGTCAACAATGGAGTCTGTGGGGAGACTTTTTTGTAGTAGTTTATTTTTTGTTTTTGAGAATATACAGCAGAACATACACCAACAATTTCTACATGTATAGTTGACATTGATTATATTCAAGTAAAGCAACCGTTCTCACCCTCCTTTTCTAAATTGTTCCTCTCCCATTAACATAAACTCGCTGCCCCCTAAGTTTCCTATCTCATCTTTGATGTTGCTGTTGTCAGTTTGATCCCATATAGATAGATCTTAAAAGAGCACAGTGCTCCAGGCAGACATTCTTCACTAGTGCAAGGAAAACTATTGTTCGGTTTTAAGACTTCAGGGGTTATTGTTGGTTTAAGGTTTAAAGATTATCTCAGGGCAATAGTTTCAGGGGTTCATCAGTTTCCGTGGCTCCAGAAAAATCTGGATTCCATGAGAGTTTGAAATTCTTTATTTTCCCCCACTTGATAAGGATTCTTCTATAGAATCTTTGATCAAAATGTTCAGTAATGATAGCTGGGTACCATCCAGTTCTTCTGGTCTCATGGGAAAGGAGGCAGTTATTCATGGAGACAGTTAGCCACACATTCCATTTCTTCTATTCCTGACATTCTTTACTTTGTTGATCCACGTGAATGGTACCTTGGATGCCACTCGCAAGCTTCTCAGACCCCAAGCACTACGGAACAAACTAGGAGACAGAACAGAAGCACTAAACACAATATTAGGCCCATTAGTTGGGATGTCGCATTACCCTAAACTTCCAAACCAAGAAACCAAATCTCATGAGGTGTTTGGTTGTACATCAACAGCCTCAGCAACTGCTCTTTGTTGTTGTAAATATATCACTCCATTTTTGCCAATTTTTACAGGTACAATTCTGTGACAGGTAACAATTTTTACAGGTGTACAACTTATTGACAGCAATTACATTAATCGGCTGTGCAACCCTTACCCTTAATGTAAATTTACCATCACTGTAAACTGAAGTCAGTGCTCCATAAACAATAACCCTCTGTGCCCTCTCCCTCCCACCCCTGGTAACCACTAATAAACTTTGGTCTCTATATGTTTGCCTATTCTTGTCTTTATATAACTAAGGCGATGCAGTATTTCTTTCTGTGACTGACTTATTTCACTCAGCATAATGTCTTTAAGCTCCATCCATGTTGTAACAGGTATCAAGACTTCATTGCTCTACTGGCTGAGTAGTACTCCATTGTATGTGTGTACCACATTTTGTTTATCCATTCATCCGTTCACGGGCATTTAGGTTGTGTCCACTGTTTGGCTATTGTGAATACAGCTGCAGTGAATACTGGTGTACAAAGTCTGTTTGCATTGCTGTTTTCAAGTCTTGGGCATATTCCTAGCAGTGGAATTGCTGGGTCATATGGTAGTTCTATTTTTAGTGTTTTTTTTTTTTTAAATTTTAATTTTGTTGTTGAGAACATACACAAAACATACCCCAGTTCAACAATTTCTACATGTACCATTTAGTGACATTGATTACATTCTTCGAGTTGTATAACCATTCTCACCCACCTTTTCTGAGTTGTTCTTGCTTCATTAACGTAAACTAACTGCCCCCTAAGGTTCCTATCTAATCTTTTAAGTTGCTGTTGTCAGTTTGATCCCATTAGATAGATCTTAAGAGAGCATAAGGATTAAGGCAGACAATTTTTACTAGTTAAGCTAAACTATTGTTTGGTTTTAAAGACTTCAGGAGTATTTTTGTTTTAAGGTTTAGAGATTATCATAAGGCAGTAGTTCCAGCGGTTCATCCAACCTTCATGGCTCCAGAAAGTCTGGATTCCACAAGAATCTGAAATTCTTTTCTGCATTTCCCCCCTTTTGATCAGGATTCTATACAATCTTTAATCAAAATGTTCAGTAATGGTAGCCAGGTACCATTTAGTTCTTCTGGTCTCATGGGAAAGGAGGCAGTTAGTTGTTCATGGAGGCCAATAACCACACATTCCATATCCTCTTATTCCTGACTTTCCTTCTTTCTGTTGTTTTAGGGGAATAGGGACCAATTGTTTGGCCTTGGATGGTGCTTGGAAGCTTTTAAGACCCCAGGCACTATGCATTGAACTAGGAGGTAGAATAGTAGCACTGAACATGTTACTAGGCCAATTAACTGGGATGTCCCATGAAACCATGACCTTAAACTTCCAAACCAAGAAACCAAATCCCATGAAGTGTTTGCTTATACATAATCAGCTTCAGCAGCTACTCTTTGTCATTGTTGTAAATACATCTATGACAAAACTTCTGCCAATTCAACTTTTTACAGGTGTAGAACTTACTGAAAGCAATTACACTAATCAGCCGTGCAACCCTACCCTTATTTCCATCACCATTAAACATCCCCACCCCATCCCCCCTTGCCAACCACTAATAAACTTTGTTCTCTAAATATCTCTGTCTTTTTATGTGAGGTCATACAGTATTTGTCGTTTTGTGATTGACTTATATCACTCAGCATGTCTTCCAGCTCCATCCATACTGTAGCATGTATGAAGACTTCATTTCTCATACTGGCTGAGTAGTATTGTATGCATGTTATCATTTTGTTTATCCATTCATCTGTTAATGGGCATTTAGACTCTTTCCACCTTTTAGCTATTGTGAACAGTGCTGCAATAAACATTGGTGTACAAGTCTCTTTTTGAGCCTCTGCTTTCAAGTCTTTTGGGTATATACTTACGAGTGGAATTGCCAGGTCATATAGTAGTTCTATTTTTAGTTTTTTGAGGAACCACTGTGCTGTTTTCCACAATGGCTGTACCATTTTGTATTCCCAACAGCAATGGGGTAAGGGCTTCAGGTCTCCACATCCTCGCCGACTTTTTTTTTTTTTTTTAATCTTAGCCATCCTAGTGGGAGTGAAATGGTATCTCATTGTAGTTTTGATTTGCGTCTCTCTGATTGCTAATGATGTTGAGCATCTGTTCATGTGTTTGGTGGCCACTGGAATGTCCTCTGGTGAAATGTCTAAGTTCTCTCCCCATTTTATGATCAGGTTGTCTTTTTGTTAAGTTTTGTATATATTTTGGTTATTAGGTTCTTGTTGGACATATGGTTTCGGAAGATACTCTCCCAGTCAGTAGCTTTTCTTTTTTTTGTGAAGTCTTTTAATGAACAAAAGTTTTTAATTTTTTTGAGGTCCTATTTATCTTTAGCTGTTTGTGCCTTTGTTATTATATTTGATAATCCATTGTTAAAAGCTAGGCTTGACAGCGTTGCCCTGCTTTTTAAGAATTTTATGGTTTTAGTCTGCACATTTAGGTCCTTAATCCATTTTGAATTTTTGTCTGTGATGTGAGGCATAGATTGTTTCATTTTTCTGCATGTGGAAATCCAACTTCCCCAGCACCATTTATTGAAGACTCTTTCTTCCCCATCGAATGGACTTAGCATCCTTGTTGAAAATCAGGTGACCACAGATGTGTGGGTTTATTTCTGGACTCTCAATTCTATTCCATTGGTCTATATGTCTGTTGTTACACCAGTACCAGGCTTATTGTAGCAAGTTTAAATTGATTACTATAGCTTTATAGTATATTTTAAAATCAGTTACCTGTGAGTTCTCCTATTCTTCTGTTTCAACATTGCTTTAGCTATTTGGGGCCTCTTGCCATTCTATATAAAGTTGAGGATTGGTTTTTCTATTTCTGTAACGAAGGCTGTTGGAATTTTGATCGGGATTGTATTGAATCTACAGATTGCTTTGGATAGTACTGACATCTTAATAATATTAAGTCTTCCAACCCTTGAACATGGAAAATCTTTCCATTTAAGTTTTCTTTAATTTCTTTCAGCAGTGTTTTATAGTTTTCATTCTATGAGTCCTTCATGTCCCTGGTTAGATTTATTCCAAGGTATTTTATTCTCTTAGATGCTATTGTAAATGGAATTGTTTCCCTAATTTCCCTCTTAGATTTCTCATTGCTGGTGTATAGAAACTCACCTGATTTTTGTTTGTTGATCTTGTACCCTGCAAATTTGCTAAATTCCTCTTTTAGCTATAGAAGGTTTTTGGGGACTCTTTGGGATTTTCTGTATATATAGGATCATATCCACGATGTGGGCAGACTTTTAAAAGGTTCTTATTTTTGTTCTGCATATGACAGCATGCGGGACACGGCAACTGTGAATGATGCCACAATAGCAACTGTTTCTAAACAGAATGTTTATACTGCATTCCAAAGTGATGCAACAGCATGTAATTGAGTTGAAGAAACTCAATTTTAAATGTGAATTTCTGGCTCAGGTAAATTTCTGAGGCTTGCCTCAGAGACTGATTGCTACAAATTCAAAGCAGTTCATTACCAGCAGGATGGCCTGGGGTGGCTGATTCAAGTGACTGTAATAAAATTACCTGTTCAGCAAATCAGCATGGCAATCTACTTGGATGTATAGTATAAAATTCACCTGTACTTAATATTTATTTTATAGGATTTGTAATCTTACACAGTAGTTCTCAGAGTATAGGCTGCAGACCCAAGGGATTCTCCCAAGACACTTCTTGGGGTCCATGAGGTCTAAACTAAGACGTGATCTTTTTCATTGTACTGATATTTGCAGTGATACATAAACAATGGTAGGTGAGTCCTGGCACCTCTCACAGATGAAGGCAGTGAAGAATGGTCACTGTATTCTTCACTGCCATGCACTCAGTTTAACCCCGCCCCCCGCCAATGTCCTTGATGACGCAGTAAAAAATTAAATTTTGACCCTTGAATGTAAGTCTCAATATTCTAACAATAAGCACTTCTGCATACTGAAGTATAATTGTCTTGACGAAAAAGACTTGTGTGTTTTAGCTGTGAGCTAAACTAGCTGTTTTGTTGTGAAATGGTACTTTTATTTGCGAGAACAACTGAGAACAAACTGGTTATTCAGAAATGGCAGGCATTTCCTCAAAAATAAACTAAGTGAGCAACTCACTTCAAGGAAAACAATCAACAATATTTTGGAAAATTTATATCTGCCTCTCCTGCCAGCTTCCCAAAACTTAAGACTTTCCTGATGAGATCAGTGGTCCTCACAAATATGATTTTTTGATATATAATGTGTCAACATATGGAAGAAGTACCTAACTCAGTGAAATCAGTATTTTCCAGATGACCAATGTAAACCCCAAACAAAACCCATGCCATCAAGTCAATTCCAACTCATAGCATGAGGGTACAAATCATGCATGGGTAAAGATCTATCTATTCAAAGTAAGGATAGATCAATGGATTTCAACATGTTGTGTGCCAAGTCGATTCTGACTCATAGCAACTCTATAGGACAGAGTAGAACTGCCCCAAAGGGTTTCCAAGTCTGTGATCTTTCCGGGAACAGAACGCCTGGTCTTTTCTCCTGTGGAGCTGCTGGTGGGTTCGACTGGTTGACCTTTTGGTTTGCAGCCAAACACTTAACCACTGAACCACCAGTTTCAGATTCCACATTGCAACTAACCACAGGCATCTGAAAGGCTATTAAAATATTCCTTTCTTTCTCAATTATATACCTGTGTGAGGCCAGATTTCTTCATATACTTCAACTAAAACATAACAGACTGAATGCACAGGCAGATGTGAAAATCCAGCATCTTCTATTAAGACAGACATTAAAGAGACTCCTAAAATAGTGAAACAACTTGCAAAAACAGTAAAACAATCACTCTTTTCACTAAACTTTTTTTTGATTTGGAAAATATGGTTAATTCATAGATGTTACTTATGTTAACATGTGAGTTTATTACTGTTACGTTTAATTGGATTAATATTTCTAAACTGTTTTAATTTCTAATACAGTAAATATTAACATACATAACTCACATAAACTCAAGTTCTTTAAGAATACAATAGTATCCTAAGGCAAAAGTTAGAGAACCACTGATCTAGAGTGAGAATGTCTGCATGACTAAATCCATTTACAGAAAAGTCCTACTTGGGAGATCATCTCAGTTTCTTGCTCTTATAACAATATATACTATGTTGAACTGGTTATCAACAAGGATCATAGCTTTGTTTGTACTGTGGCTATATTTGAATACCAGGCAGGAAGGTCACTGAAAGCATGTTTAACACCTGCAAGTTTTCTATTCATCTCTCCCCCTTTCTACCCTCCTGTTCAAGTTACGTTTAGAAAGTGGTTAAGAACTTTGCTACCCTTGTTTTCTGTTTTTAGTTTTTCTCCAAGACCATCACTTTTGATATACTCAGTAATCCTACAAGATCCTTGGCTTATTTATTACGAATTCATTCTACCATTTATTGTATATTTACTATTGCTCAGTCCTGGGCTAGGCATTTTATGATTAAATATCCTCCTCCAAATAATTAATGACAACTAACATACATATGAGGAAAACAAGCTCAGAAACTCAGCTTGTCCAGGAACTGAACCTAAGTCTTACACCAAAGCAGTTCTTCCTTCTACTATATGCCATCATGGATGGTTTAAGTGGCAACTCGGTATCACAGGACACAGTATACGAATATAACAAGGCTTTCTACTGCAGAGGAGCCCTAGTGGTGTAGTGGTTAAGAGCTCAGGCTGCTAACCAACAGGTTGGCAGTTTGAATCCACCAGCCACTCTTTGGAAACCCTATGGGGCACTTCTATTCTGTCCTATAGGGTCACTATGAGTCTGAATCAACTTGATGGCAATGGGTTGGTTGGTTGGTCTACTTTAGAAAAGAAATTCTCAAGTGTGCTATGGGAAAACCTTTACTAAGGTATTTTAAGTTGCTTCTATTAGGGAGGGGAAAAAGACAGAAGAATCATTCCACTGATAAAAAACCAGTTGATTAGAAGTATGGGAAAGGTCCAGAAGAATAAGCCTTGACTCAGAAAATAATGAGCTCCCTCAGGAACCATTCTATTCTCCCTCCTGATTTTGATAATGATGAAGAAAAGGGGCAGATTCAGCAGGCACACAAGCACAGCCAGGGACTGAATAGCAAGCTGTTTTCACTATGACAAGCCAAAAAGAAATTTCTGGTTAATACTGTAATTTCCTATAGGAAAAATAAGGGGGAGAACAAAAGGTGGGAGAGGGCAGGGGTTCTAAGTTTTTAAAGGCCCTTTGTAGAAACTATGATCATTTGCCTGACTTAGAGAGTTGTACAACAATACAAGGATAGATAGGGGGCTATCTGTAACTGTACTAAGGATTAAGGGATGGTATAATGAACTTAAGAGTAACATTCTTAACCATAGCAACATAACTGGATTCATACACTGGTTTAAAAAAAAAATCAATTTACCCATAATTTAGGCAGTCTTACAGTTCATGGTAAGGAACACTATGTTGCCTACATGTTTAAATATACTTTTATTTCACTTTAATATAATTTAACATCCATGATCTGTTCATTTAAATGAAATGCTAAAATAAAAATCTAAAGTGCCACTTGGCTAAAATGTAGTCCACTATTGTAGTGACTGGTTCTTTGGACTATTCTTATATATCTTATTGGCATCCTTGTTGGCACAAACGGTTAGGCGTGCAGCTATTAACCATAAAGTATGGAGGTCGAATTAACCTACAAGTGCCTCAGAAGTGGTGACCTACTTCCCAAAGATCACAGCCACTTAAAAACCCTATGGAGCGCAAGTTCTACTTTGAAACACACGAGGGCTCCACGAGTCAGAACAGACTCAATGGCAACGTGTTTGGTTTTTTATTCACTACAGGAAATGTACCATGATATAATACACAATGTTCTCACATGTCCCAATATTTATTCCTCTTTTCTGCCTCCCTCCTACTGCCTCAGTATCCAACATCAGACTATGAAAACTATGGTTCTTTTGGTTTAAGTTTGAGAGTATTTAATTAAAACTACCATTCTACAGGTTATGTCCACAGTCCAGTAATTTATTTTAAATTTGAGTAATTTCAAATTCCACAAACGAAACTGAAGAACAGCAATATTTTGTTTGAATTCTCTCTTCTGTACACTCAGTGATCTAAAACACCACAATATCCAACATACACAAACCTCAGGGAAGGGTTAGTAAATACACACAGATTGGAATCATGGTGCTCGTTGCTTCTGAATGGAATGGTCCCACAGAAAAAGCACAGGACACAGCACAACATAAGGGCACCTGATACACATTAAGTGAGCAAAACACACTAGCATTTTCTATATGCGTAATGGGGAAAACTGCATAGGTTAAAGGGCCTTTTATGCTTATTTAAAAATCAGGCAAGTTGTCGGTATGCGTTTTTCAAATAATTTGGAAAGCAATGCAATCCAATGTAGGATACACTGATTAGTGTTGTCTTTTTTGGCATTGACAGTCTTGTGTGGTCACATACCAATATTTTTGCTTTAGCTTTTCTTTGAATAAGAGAGACTTAAATGCATTTAGATAATACATATTGTAAGCTGTTTACATACACTAAATTTAAGAGATTCAACATTAGCGTTTCTTTTTTTCTTTAAACACTACAGAGTGCAAATCAGGTTCTTCACAACAGATTGAATATTAAGCAGTTCTTCAAAGAATGAGGGGGGAAGACAAAAGCCCAAGTGAATAAAAACAATGAAACTATTCCCCTTTGAAAATAAATTCTAAGATGATGCGGAATGTGAAATAAGGTTTTAACATAGGTGATCCATCCTTCATGAAATACAGGTTACAAGAACATGTTGCCTTTTTTTCCCCGTTATAAACTGAGAAGCGGGTAGAGACGGTGTTTCAGTACGAAAATAGGTGACTACAGGATCAGCTTTCCATCTTACATGCTGTACCCGAAGCCAGGCTGTGGCTGCCCATAGGGTGGGGCAGTATAACCATAACCAAAAGGTGCCTGGGGAGGGACTGCAACACTGGGTCCTGCTGTCAGCATCAACTGAGGCTGACCTAAAAAAGAAAGAAAGGGGAGGGGGAGAGAAACCATTAGTATAGCAGGACTACAACACCTCAGTCTCCCCCACTCTGGCAACACGATCACACTTTAGAATGAGATGAGTGAGGGCATTTTTCCCTGTCACAATGGTGGAGGTGATAGTCTCCCCCTAAGAAAAGTCCTACCCAAAAAGATAACAAATAGTGCAGGGCTGACAGCAGAACTATGAGTTACTTCTTATCACTGAAAGCAATATACACATGGATGCCTGAAATGATCAGGCAAGACATCTGCCAACAAGCCTATCACGACATGGTGTTTGCCCACTACATGTAGTAACAATAAAATTAACACAATAAAAACTTAATTTTTTTTTAACTGACATGTTTTATTTAACACAACTGAGATTTTCAAGTTAGACTTAAATTTGTTTTAAACCTGTCTAAATGGTAATGAAACCTAATGTACTTCAAGAGACATTCATGTATGCATTAGGTATGAAATATATCAGAGCACAGACCCTGTATCAAGTACTCTATTGACATTCTTTTTATGGAGTTAAGTAGTTGCTGACCACATACAGACAACATGACCTGTGGAGAACCTGGCTTATCTGGAGGAAGAAAAGCACACAAAACACTTCTCTGCCCCTATGAAACAAGTACTCTTAGCCTACTACAAGGACGTAAATCTAGAGGAAGATTTCTCTGAGCACAAGTGACCTCATGTCCTTTTTGTGGATGACAACCAAAGTTGTCCCTAGTAAACACATTTTTGGAAACAAGCAATTTATAAAACTCACCTCTAACCCCAACATTGACATCTATCCTGAAATTCTGAACTCATTTTCAATTGCCTACCTGGCTTGTCCATTTAGACATTCTGAAGGCAAGCCAAACTAGCAAGGCCAACCCCCCCCGCAAAATACCGCACCCACCCTGTTTTTGTTCTTCCTGTGTTTCCTATCTCAAATATGGCTTGAGTCACTGACAGAAGCATCTTCAAACATCTTGCTCCTATCTCTAAGGATCCACATCAAGTTTATCTTCCAATTTTATCAAAACTACCCTCTCCCCTAAATTCCCAAAGTACTTTTTTTCTATAGTAAAAAGATAATGCCATAATAAATGAGTATACTTATCTGTTCTTTTAAAAGTGGCTTGAGATGTAAGAATCACATCATTTTTATGCCCCCCTCCCTAAGAACAACTGGTTATAGTGTTGTGAGTTATACCCTTCAAATTCATTGTTCCAATGAATTTGTTCACCAGATATGAAATAATGAAGGAAGTTATTAAGACATAAGGTGTAAGAAGAAATTAAATTGCCTTAAACATCACTTGAGAACCTGAAGATCTTATCTCTCCGGAAAGTTCTCAAAAGGAAACTTTAACCCGTTCTCTGTCCCAGTTAGACTTTAAAGTGAGGAAATGTTCTAGGACGGCCTTAGCATTTTCTCTCACCTTTCATTCTTCTGAAAACTGAATTTATCAATGCTTCTTTCTCAACAATTATGTACAAGTAATCAATCAGCAACCAGGCACTATGGAGGTTTAGGATATGCTCTTAAACAATGCTTGTTGAGATTTTCCTTGTATTAAGAATATCTGAATAATGTCAATGTCTGTTTAAGGCTGTTTTCAGACAAAAATGATATGTAGAATCATTCCTTAACTCAGCACTTTGCACTTTACTAGAAACTTGTTCTATTTCTGTTTGAGGTAGAGTCCCTAAAGAATTAGAATTGTCTACTACACTTCTTTTAGGTTAAAAAAGAGGTATTACCATAAACAATAGGTTGTGTCTCTGTAGCTTGTTCCTCTTCTTTTCTCAGTGATTCTGAAGCATCTAATTTATCCACCTGGAGAAAAACAGGTAATGTTAATTAGCACCCCAGAATTATTATAAACGTTAAGTTTATGGCAGAAAGTGGAAAAGCCTTAGTATGTTAAATTCTGTCAAAATAAAACAGACTACAGTAAAATAGAACATTCTCAGGCTCCCTCAAATTCAACGGCAATGGTCATAATTCAGTCGAGGTGGTTTTCAGCACTGTCATTATAAACCCTCAAGAAGGAGGGATTTATAAATGCCATAAAAGCTCACGCCACGCTAAAACTGGGCATGCTAAGATGCAGCCTGAGGGAAGGAACCACTTTATCAAATGAAGTTTAAACCCTATCAAAGACAGTAATAATGAAGTCATGAACAGGCAAGACTTCCCTCCCCAAAAGAAACGGTATTCAAAAAGGTGAGGTCAGTCCAATGACTGAGCAAGTACTTGTGCAGAATAAGCTCTATTTTGCCAACTGTGCACAGCTTCTGCTGATATGGATTATAGGTCTGGATGGAAATGTGGCTCCATATTCAATCTTCTTTGATATAAAAACAGGCTGTACATTTTAATGCTACATGTTTCTACTTTCTAAGAAGCATCTAGGAGAGCCTGATTTTAGCCCAACTTCGAGAAGAAAATTTCTGCTTTTAATTAAGCCAGAAAAGTAAATGGCTATTATATGCTAGCTACTCTAAATCAAAGTGGATAGTATAAACAGAAACAATATTGTAGAGGAGCCTAGATGTACTAGTGAAAGGAAGGAGTTGGAATATATAGGTCCTTCCACTGACTAGCTGTGTTAGGCAAACCACCGCAGTGGCCTTCAAATTTCTTCCTGTGATGAGAAGGTGATCTGTAAAACTCCTTCTGGGCTAACATGATTTGATTCTGTAATTCTATAAAGAATTGAGAAGTGACATTATAATCCTGGGATTAGGGAATCTCCTTCACCATGTATTTCCACTTGTCTTTAAACTATATTTAAAAGTTGAAAACTCAACCAAGTCCACATACTTGGTCTATCATTATATGCTAAGTAACACTAATCTTCAAATCTCAGTGTTATTTATTACTAGTGGTTTTCAAAATCATAGCGTGCTGGGTGAGGCGGGGAGGAACATTTATGAGTGTTCACTGAATGTTCCTCAAAAAGTCAAGTAATGAAAAATCACTCACAAAATAGACACATACACGTCAATAAAAGAGCTGTAAAAACCAGGTTCTAAAAAGGTTAAAGCGGTACCTTGCTTCTATTTGCAATTATTTAAAATAATATATTTGAGTCTTCATATAGGCCACTGAAGTTAGGACAGTATTTTATACATACTCTGTTTCATGTTAAACACCACAAATATGCAGCTTTAATCCATCCTAACTTGTCAGGGAGCTGAAAGTCTGAGAAAAGTAAGCCTAGGTAGACTATAGACACCTGCAGATAAAATGTGGTTTATCTACCCTAGGAAGATGGCTTTGCTTTTACATACTATTTTCCTATTTTATAGCCTAAATGTTCATGCATCCCAAATTACCCTAATATACAAGCTAAAGACTATTATGAAGTGTAAGTATCATGATAAATACCTACTTTTTGGCATCCAAACCTACAACAAAAATGATTACAGCTATAAAATTTAAAGCACAGTTCTGTGCCATCAGGGTTCACTGGGATTTTGCTACCCTAGCCAATATCCAAAAGTTAGCTAAAGAGGTTATCAGAGAAATAAATGGATGCCTGTACATAATACTTCTAAAAACAAAAAGAAAAACCAAAGCCAAAAAACCCACCATTGCGTAATACATTTCCAGACTCTCAAGGAAAAGAATCTAAAGTGAACACGTTTAAAAGTAATGTGAGCCAGATGTTGAACACACAAGTCCTATTACAGAAATACACGGAAGATTCAGAAGAGCTAGCAATATCAGAATGTCTAAGCATAGACATAGGCAAGTTGGGCATAAGAGAGGAAAACAAACAAAACACCCTGAAGGAGTAGCATCAAGCTAAGCAAAAAAATTTGTATTTTTCTACGTAATGGGACAGCCTCTGGCACAGCGACATCCGATTTTTGTTTTCACTGACCCAATTTAAAGTGCTCCAAAAAGAAAAGCAGAGAAGGCTTTTATGAACACAAGCTTTTGTTAAGAGCTGTAACAAAAGTTTCTGATCCTTGGATTAAAAAAAAAAAAAAAGACAGGTAAGCATGTCACTGAGTTCAGCTGCATCTGTATGATTTGGAAGTTTATTAAAATTTAAAAGGCTTTTCCACAAAGACTGCAATATGCTGCAGAGGAAAAGTTAACATGCAGTCAATTACTTTGGTGTATGTGTGCATGAAAAAAAGGCAAAAGTACTGAAGCAAGAAGTGAGATCTGAAGATGACTGTTGCTATACAGGCTCTCAAGAAACACACACAGCCCACAGCAATGCTTTAAGAGTTTCAAAAGTAGTATGATGTAATTGCAATGACTGTTGTACATGCTTTATTTAAAACAATGCATAACACTGCAGTTCAATTACCTGTTTTTCACACACACGCTTTCTAACTGCCTTGCTTACTAGCTGCTGAAGGGCCTCACACACAATGCATTTTACTCAGGTCTGCCCTAAGTTCCAGTGGTGACTCCAATTTGGTTCAATATGATCCCAAGGCACTGCTCCCCCTCCCCCAATTATTTTAAATTTGTTTCAACTCTCCTACTTTCCCACCCCTCCCTAACCACAATTTGATCCCAGACATAAATTTATAATATCCTTTCATTTATAATGAGATAGAGACAAGCCAATGAAGGAAACAGCAACCAAAAGGTGCCTAAATTTGATCTTCCTGGACAAGCCAACTGATCAGTAAGAGAGCAAATTTTAGGTAGCTTTAGAGATGTGCCTTTATTACAGAAAACAGGAGTTAATATTGCTTCATTCTATACAGAAATATCCCATGTTACTTAGCAACAATAATAGCAGCTTTGCTCTCTTGATTAAAAAGGTCTGATTCCTCTTGAAAACGGACTAGCACCATAAGAACTGGACACCTGGAGAAACATGAGGAAAGTCTCTTCGGAAGCAGCTAGTATCTCTTGTAATCTACTTTCAGCAAAAAAAAATTAGTAAGAATCAAGAGATCAGAAACTGGATCACAGTCCTTCAATACCAAAGAGGGGGGAAAAAAAGCCCAAAAAGCCTTTTAGGGCATGTATGTATGTATATAAATCCAACAACTGTCAGGCAAGCTCACAAAATAAAACCAGAGGCTGTTTTATTTCAAATATTAAGAAAATCCTATTATGGTCCAGATACCCTGACAGGGAAGAGAAATTTCCTGAAACTTTGGAATTAATATGAAAACTCACCATCCTCAGTTTTTAATGATATATTTAAGAGAGACTGTGAACCAACTACTGATTAGCCTCCTGCCCTTCCTAAAGCCTATTAGCCGATTAGTAGCAAACATCTACTAATGTCCTACAGCTCTATTATAGTTATGTTTCAAGGGACTTGCAGAGGCTTTAGTGAAATTTTATTGGAGGGGAAAAAGCAGCAGCAGCAGTGTAGAAAAGGAAGGGAAAAAAATCATGCAAATTCCTTAGACTCAGTCTTCCAGACTTAAAGATGGAAAAGAATCAACTTTCACCTTTTCCTTTATTGCATCAACCTGCAAAGGAATTCAGAAGGTGCAGCTTAGAAAAAAAATCAAATTCCATATTGAGCATAAAAAGGTAGAATCAGCAACAAAGGTTTAGGGGAGAAACATCTAACCACTAAAAAAGGTATGAGAGAAGTGAAAATAAAGGGCATACTGGAAGCAAAACTTAGAATTTTTTTTTAACTTCAGAGCTTATTGCAGAAGAATTTATGCTATAGTCAGTGTGAAAGAAAGCAGCTTAATCTAGTAAAATTTATAGTACTTTGGTTAACAGCAGCTTAGAGCCAGGTCTCATGAGTTGGCATTATGCGTAAGAATTGAAGCTATTCTCATTGATGACTAAGATAAGGCAATTGTTTTTATTTTCTCTTACACTGAACTTTAAGCAGTTTATACACAGAAAATGTTAAATTTTAAAAAACTATAACCAAGTATAATGATATATAATTAGATGGTATCCTAAAGGAAAATTCAGTATACTGTGGGGATTGTTAGTAGTGCTTTTTATTTTTTTTCTCCCCTCCTTTATTCAAGCATGCTGAAGAGATCAGATGCCACACTCTGATTTTAAACATGTTTTGCTTTGAGGAAATGGATCCTTTAGGACCATTTTTAAAGGCCTTACAGGAAGAAAGCTAGTAACTGTTGAGAGGTAGGGTGAATAAAAAAAACACTCTAACATCAAAAAGGTACACTAAAGTGAACAGTGAATTTTATAAGGTGATTATATCCCCAGCATGTTTGAAATATTTTTAGTAAATATGTGGTTAGTTGTTAACCTCCTATAATATTTTTTAAATTAGGGGCTAAACTATCAAAAAATTGTGAAGATTAACAGGATAATAAGAATATACATGCAGCTTCCCAGGGGAAACAGGCATAGATATTAAAGTCAAGAACCAAGCAAATAAATGGAATCTACACTATGCATGCTACTTTGTTATGGATATCTGAGTTACAAGAACTGATTTAGGGGAAGATGCTGTTTTAAAAAATATCATTTTTTTTTTTTTTTAAGGAAAAAAAAGCCCAACATACAATACAGAAATCATACTGTTAACCCTCAGACATACACTGAGGGTAAACATTCTGAAAAATTATGTTTCAGTTCCCTTTCCAATCAGTGTCATTTGTCAACTATTAAAAATCATAGAAACAGAATTATTACATGATCAACTAAGTGACTGACTTCTACAGAAAAACATTTGGAAAAAATAAGTTGGCACATGAATTTAATATATCCTCAAGGTAATTAGTCCAGAATATACTCAAAGGAGTCATTACCTTTGTCAAGTATTCTTTCATGACCTGGATGAAATAGGGCATGGCAAAATCCATGATATTGTGCCTCCATGCAGTTTCCAGGACAACATCTGGCCTTAAAAGATCATAACAGGTAAAGAGACAGGCTCCAAAGCACTCTCTTTTTTCTTCCTGTAAAAACCACTGTAGGAGTTCTTCAGCCAATTCAGTATCTTTAGACTCAGAGGCATACTGCATTGCATCCTATTCAACGCAAACAATGAAAACCAAACATTAAATTTACAACACTCTGAATAGTAAACCAAGTAAAAAACACCTCCCAGTTACAGCACTTACGTTAAAATTTTGAAAAGAGAACAGACATGCTAAAAATATACGTATGTTAAAACAAAGAGAGGTGCGACAAATAGGCCCTAGAATCATTGACTTAATTACCATCTCCTCAAGTGGGGGTTTAAAATCAATTCTCATATCCTTAAAACTAATACTTTCATACAATATGATCGCTTGTAGTATACCATTGATACAGACCTAGTACTTGGTTTAACACACTGATTGCCCCAACCCCAACTTTATCCACCTTGTAGAGGCTGTCTTTCTTGCACAGCTCTACACTCTGTTTCCAGCGATTGTTGCCTTTGAAGAGATAAGCAGCAATTCTTCTGAATTCAATGAGTTCGTGTTTTTCCAAGCGCTGAGCAAGTGAGATATTGTCAAAGTTGTCATAAGCATCTATAGATGTTCGCAGAGCCTTGAAGAAATAAAACAAAGCCAAAGTGCCAAATCAATTTTTGATTTTAGTTTAATATTAATGTTTTATCCTTCTAGATCACGGAACCCAGTAAAAGGTAATATGTAATATACCAGCCTAGATTTAGGAATCAAACTACAAAGTTGTAATCTGTGAACAAGTATCAAGGTTCTTCAATTTAATTTTATAAGAATAAAGTCCTCAAAGGTCCTGTAACCTCTTCTAAAGGCACTACTTTCTCCAAGGTTTTCAGTATCAAGGACCAACTTGAATGGTTATGAAATTGGAAGGATTTGTAATTTCAAGAGTAAGATTATGCTCTAGGGAAAAATTATGCCGACTGTAAGAGAAAGAAAAAAGGCAAAAAGTTTATTAAAAGACAAATACTAATAAGATACTAGGCAAAGTAAACAGTAAATATTTAATATGGTTTTATAATAAGTTTTATGGGATATTTAAAGTATGAAAGACTTTTTAGATCCTACCTATGATCTAGATGTTTAGGGGTAAGTAACCATAATATTTTTTCCAAAGCAAAATCTTAGACAAGATCTAAGCAAAATTCTGCACACTTGGCATTTAACTATAAGTAGATTTATCAAACCTGAAAATCTCACTAAATTTAAATCCTAGAAATACTTATGACCTACTACCTACAATCCTAAAGCACGACAGATTTTTTTTTGACCATGAAAAGTACTAACTTTATGAACCAATCATAACCTGAGTTTTGAGAATATATGCAAGAACCAAAATTTTACCTGGTAATCCTCTTCTGTAATAAAGAGGTTGTTCAGGGATTCATTCACAGATTTGTTGTTGTGGTTCTGAACTGAACGCAGATACGGTTTCACCAGAGAAAGCTGTTTCACCTTTAAAATAAACAGTTTCTTAGAAATGTAGCAAATCATCATGTTCCATGGACAAAAGCTACCTAACTTTGGTTTATAATTATTGTTGTTGTTACTGGCTGCTCTAAAGCCAGCCCCTGACTCATGGCAACCCCACGCACAGAAACGCTGCCTGGTCCTGCGTTATTTCCCTTATCAGTTTTGGATCAGAGTGTTGTGATCCATAGGGTTTTCACTGGCTGATTTCTGGAATAAACTTTCTTTCTAGTCTGTTAGTCTGGAAGCTCCGCTGAAACCTGTTCAGCATCATGGCAACAAGCAAGCCTCCACTGACAGACAGGTGATGGTTGTGCATGAGGTGCAGTGGCTGGGAACTGAACCCGGGTCTCTTGCATTGAAGGTGAGAATTCTACCACAAAACTATCAGTGTCCCCTTGTAATTATTACCTTGCTGAAATAATTGACCGCACGAGTATGGTCCAACCGTGGAGACAGCACCATCAGCAAATCATTTAATAAGAGAGGCTTGAATTCTAAGTAGAACTGTATTGCTCTGTAGTATAGTTCCACATTGGCAACCTAAAATGGAAAAAACCCATACATAAGTCAGTTATTTCCTAACAAGCTTTCCTCTTCTGAAGTTTTTACCTTCTGTAGAAGGTACCCAAAAACCAAACTCTTTGCTGTGGAGTTGATTTCGACTCACAGAGACCCTATAGGACACAGCAGAACTGGCCCATGGGGTTTCCAAAGAGCAGCTGTTAGATTTGAACTGCTGACCTTTTGGTTAGTAGCTGAGCTCTTAACCACTGTGGAAGGTACACACCTTGGTAATGATATCTTTGAACTGCCCTTCTTTCCATGCATCAGTTGGATGATTCATCATGGTAATTATGGCATTATCATATTCTTCATACTTATCATACAAAAACACCAGTTCTGCCCAAAGATGAGCTTGTTCTGCAGCTCTTAGCACCTGCATAAGAAAGAATTTTAATTGCTTTATACATGATTCTCTAATTCTAGCTAATGGCCTTAAATTTTGTTTCTTTTTTTTAAATATCACAGTTTTACTACTGAGTTGCCTCACAATATTAAAGGTTGGTTACCTTAGGTATATTCACTCTAGACCAGAACAGCTCTAGGTGCTCCCTCATTTTCTGTGGCTTAAATTTAGAATATAGAATAGCTAATTCGGTAAACATCCCCATGTGAGCTCGCTCAAGTCCCAAAGCTGCTTCCAACATGGTTATCAGTTCTTCAAAATATCCACGATCCTAAAGAGAAAAGTACAATTAAAGATAAGAATATTCGTAGCAAATGGTCTCAATTTATATAAAAGAGTTTTGTTCATTACCTGATAGTAGTTGATAAGTTCCTCTAATTCATCTGCATGTACTACAATATGAAGCCCACACATCTGAGCCAGTCGGAACTCTTTCCCATCCACACAAGCAAAGCAGACCTACAACAAACATTTCCATTATGTGAACTCAAATATAAATTAAAAACAAAACAAAAACAAAAACCCACTACCGTCGAGTCAATTCCGACTCACAGCAACCATATATGACACAGAAGAACTGTCCCCTAAGGTCTCCAAGGAGCGGCTGGAGGAGTCCAACTGCTGACCTTTTGGTTAGCAGCCATAGGTCTTAACCACTGCACCACCAGGGCTCCTCAAATGTAAATAGAGCTATTCAATTCAATAAATCAGCTTAAAGAGCATTTCCGATTGGATCTTAACTCTTCAGTTAAAATTGTGTTTAGATTACCTCTTTCCATGTTCGAGTACTGTTAGCTTTCCTAGCTCCATCAACAGCTGCCTGATATTCACCCAGGTGAACCAGCGTAGATGCCAGGCGTCCAAAATTAGAAACATTATTGTACAACAACTTAGCCGCATCATACATTTTTTCATCGTAACAACGGTCACCAACCTGAAAAAAAGACAATCCATTTTCAGTAAGATATTAACCTCAGCTCAGTCCTCTTTCCAAATTCACAACTGAATACTGGGAAACTTTTTTTTTCCTGTAAGATTTTTTCCTTGGGAATCTTTAATTGTTGACTCTATTAAGCTAATAAAGTTATTCAACTCTTAACTTTTAAACTGTTTTTTAAAAAAATCTGAACAGGAAACTCACTTGTTGGATATGAGCATTGTTTGGCCCATTGATGAACTCTTCTAACTCTGCAAGGCGATTTGTTTTAGCCAGCGCAAATATCAATTCTGTCTCCACATAGGACTCTCGAGCCTTCTTACGAGCCATCTGCAAGTACTTCACAAGTTCTTCCCAATTTCCTAGGTAGAGAAAAAGAAAAAATAAATCTAAACACTAACACCCAAGTAAATGAAACTTGCTAACAACTTCCTTTTCAGGGAAACAAGAGTATGCCAAATTTAGAGTAAAATGAATCTAAAATTGCAAAAATTCTATAACACTTCTATGTTACCACTGACCAACCTCTAACAGGACTTTATGAGAGTTCAAAGCACACGGACCTTACAAGTTCACAAAACGCAGTCTATCTTTATCTGGACTAAGATGGAGAGGGCTAAAAGTTTTGAAGAGTAACCCTGCAGTAGCTTAGCTTAATCATAGCTTAGGTACATTTTCTGAGATCTCAAACACATAAAAGAAGTCATACCACTAGTATTGGCAGCCTGAACAACTTCCATGTAGGATGAAGGATCATCTGCTTTGATGTAAGAATCAATGGCTTCTTTCACCATTCCTTTCTGCAACTGGGCTTTTGCAAGCTGACTCCAGACTGCTGGTTCATTGCAGCGTTCAGCAAACTCATATGCCCGATCCAAATTTCCAATATGTTCAATTAAGACCTATGCAACCAATTTTAAAAATTAGGGTTATAATAAAATGAACCTTACCCCTTATTGCAATTCCATATAAAATTTTAGCATTTTATTGCTCTTCTGTTGCCATAGCAATAAGTTCTGTTTACCCTCATGGGTCCATGCATATAATGAATCAGAAGACAGTAATGTAATCTGAGGATTTACCTGCACTGCCGAAGTATTGACATCAAATTTCCGAAAAATGGCAAAGGCTTCTTCAAACAGCTCATTGCTGATGGCAATATTGGCAATATCTGGGGCATCATAATTATCCAGTCTGTTAATATATTCCATAACACGCGTACGATCGGCTTTAATTGCAGTCAGGATAAGGAGGTTTTGCAGATTCCTTTAAGAAAAAAAGATACTTGAATGCAATATTAAAAAAAAAAAGCTTATCAGTCATAGAGAATAAAAGCTGTGGCTATAAAGATTTTTTTTTTTCTGGCCTCAGGAAGGTGGGTACAAAGGGAGGACAACTTTCTCTTTGTTGCTTCCCAATACTAATAGGCCATAACTAAAGACTGAGCCAATGGATCCCCTTCATAGCATACCTGTGTTCACTGAATACAGAGTTATCAAGGACAATTTTCTCCAGCAGTTCAATGAGTTCATTGGGAAGGTCTGCAGTCATAAAAGCCTTGACAGTTACTGATACTTCTTCAGGATCCTGAGTCTCAGACAAGGCTGTCTGTACAACCTAGAGAGGATATATAGGGAATAAATAACAAACTCAAGGCAGTTTTAAAGATACTATCTAATAAGCTGGGCTCTCACTAGAAAACCTGAATAGCCAGAAAAGAAGGTAAGGGAGGGATGCCTTTAAATTTACTATCCAAAGGTCTTCCTATCCACATCTGTATGCACCCACACCATGTGTACTTGTACTCTGTTGAAAATCACCTGAATATAATCATTTTCTATCTTTCCCTTGATTAAATTTACCCATATTAACCACTCCTCATTATCACTTTAATGGCTACGCATAATTTAACTATACAGATGTGGCATTATATACTCAGTAATTTATTTTTAGCTGTTTACATGGTTCCCATATGCTGCAATGAATTTTTCCTGAAAGTTTGCATCTACTTGGGAATTTCCCTTAGAAATGCTTCCGAGAAGAGGAATGAAACGTTAATAGCCTTAATCTACTCTTTTCCAAAATGTTTTATTTATATTTCTACCAGGAGAATTTAAGAACCAATACAATAAACCTACATTTTTAGGGTTTTAAAAATAATCTTTTCAATTTTACATAGGTACAAAACTACATCTCATTGCAGTTATGTTCTTACTAGTGAGATTTAACCCACTAACTCTTTTGCAGTTTCTCTAGTCAACTCTGATTCTTGATTACCATTGTCTTAAATGTTTCCAATCAATTTAATCACTTCCCAGGTATTAATAACAGCAATCCTTTCTCACTTTATTAAATGTTTAATTTGCGGTTTTCCTTTAACTGATGAATTGAGGGGGTTTTACATAATCAAGTGTTTTTTGATACGTAATTTTATTATTCTTAACATTTGTAATACAGATATACATTTATAGTACAATTTTTATTTTTTTCTACTTTTTACTGTCCTCTCTGTTAAATACCATCCATTTGAGTATATTTGCATATATAATGAAGGAAAAGGTCTTATTCATAAAACCTGTAGTTTAATGAATTAAAATAGATAAGCCTTAAATACGTTCACCAATGTTACCTGGTCAATTAGGGGTCTCCTGTAAGGATTGCTTTCCAGTAGCACACTACCCCACAATTCTGGATCCTTTCGACGTACCAGGTAGCGGGAGAGACTTTTGAAGAGGGAATTCTCATTGCAAACCTAAATAAGATGTTAAAGATTCATTTCAAGGTAAAGAGTAAAGACTTTTATAGACTGACTTTACTTTTAAATGTTTACTTCCTATCACTTAAACCTGGTTCACTGTTTCATAGGAACCCTCCCCCTCAACTAGTTTTACACATAATCTTAAATTGAGTTATACCCAAATTTTTCCTATTAAAATACAACCAACATAAAAAAGTTATTAATTTCTAAAGGCTTTTAAAAAACACCTTACATTGGATCTATTTCTGGACTTTCTATTTTATTCTACTGGTTTGTCTATTCATGTACCAGTACCACACTGTTTTAATTATAGAGACTTTGAAATATGCTTTAATATTTAGGAGGGCTAGTCCCCCTTCTTAGCACTTTCTTTTCAGAGTTTTACTAGCTAGTCTTGTGTGTTTAATTTTCCACGCATGTATTGCATGTATGTGTATGTTTTGTGTGTGTGCATGAATATACAGATGCTTATATTTCCTAGCTCTGACCACTGAAAGGTTCTAGAAGCAAACACATCGAGAGGCCAGTCTTGGTTTCTAATGTCATTCCCCACTAAAAGGGACCTGGGTTCCTTGGAGAAATGCTTGATTCCAGGGCTAGAAAAGGTATAAAATGAGCTAGTGTATCTTACTGTGCCAGAAAATAAGGAAGTGCTCAAAAAAAAATGGTGAAAACTTGTCACAAAGACATAGGAGTCACAGTGAAGAGGTTTCCACCAGCCATATCTGGGACAATTTGAACATTAAAATACCTAACAGTAATGAATTATACCCACTGAATAAAACAGAAATCCATGAGTCCACGAATCCATGAGTGTTGATAATTATAGAAGAAGTGTAGGGGTAAACAACACATTAAGAATGATTTAGGCAAGAATCAACAAGATGCTAAATTGGGAGGAGGGGCGATTTTGATGAGCAACAGGATGTCTGGTTTGCATGATCTTAAAGTGTCTCTTCAGAGACTGTTGTTTAACATCTGCGAGGGGGAAAAAAATGGATAAAAACTGATATCACCAATGAGGGACAAATGGACATCATGTGCCTTAATGTAATCCATGAGAAAGACAAAATATCACTTAAGCAATATTCTGGGTGGGAATGTATAATCTAAATTTAACAGAAGAAATCATCAGAAAAACTCAAAGTGAGAAATATTCTACTGAGGGAAAAAAAACTTTCCATTCACATGAAATATACAAAATAGGTTAAGTCTGTAAAAGCAGAACACAGTTTGGTGGTTGCCAAGGGTTGGAGAGAAGGGGGAATGGGCAGCAGCTATTTAGCAGTTATGGGCTTTCTTTCTGGATGACAAAATTATTTAGGAAATAGAGGTGGGGGCTACCCAACATTGTGAATGTCCTAATAATCACTGAATTGTTAACTTTAAAATGGTTAATTTTATGTTATGTGAATTTCACCTCAAGAAAAAAAAGTATACAAATAAGACTTTTAAAGGAAAAAAAGTCACTGTCATAAAGAACAAAGAAAAGCTGAAGAACTGTTCCAGGTTAAAGGAGACTGACAAAATTGGAATAAAACCAGTTTTAAAAGTATACAGGGCCATGATGTATGCAACTTATTCTCAAATGGCTAAACGATAATATGTTTTGTTGTGTATACATATCTGAATGAGAACATGAGAATACATAAGATAAAGCTAATGGGGTTAAAACATTAATAGGTGGGTGAATCAGGATAAAGGGTATATAGACATTATCTACTATTCTGGCCACTTTTCTTTACGTTTACAATTATTTGCAAATAAAGTTTTTAAAAAAGCACCCCATCTTCCAAAAACCCTTTACATTACCTAAATCCACTCATAAACTCTCAAAATTCATTAGCCTGATATTTTATAGTAGCTTAAAAAAATGCAGTCTTCTTTCCACAAGTTTAGCTAGCAGTACTCACATTAATAAGTTCCAGATCACACTGGCCACGTTCATAAGCAACACATGCCAGGTGTGGATCTCTCTTCTCACAATACTTTCCAACAACACGACTGTCATAATAGGGATTTTCACGAAGAAATCTCTCTGGATTGTTATTACTATCTATATAGATTTTGGCTAGTGCATTGTGAGTGGCAGGCTCCTCACAGCCTTCATGAATTCTGGCCTCTAGCCAAGGCAAAAGGAGTTTCAGTCTAGTAAAAAAACAAACAAAAAAACCCACACTTACTCTATTATAGATAACACACTCTTGACATGCTAACTATGTAGTGCTTTATATAGTTATACAGGAATTTATACAAGTACCTTATATATGAATTTTCACATATATTATTCTTAATTACTTCCCAACTATCCTATACAACTTGGGAAATTAAGGCTTGGAGATGGATAACGGACTTGCCCAAGATTACACGGGAAGTATTTAAGACTGTCTTTTCACTCTGTTAGACCTATCTGCTACATTATCTAGCTAGGAATATGAATATGAAACATAAGAGTCATGGATTGTCCTTTCTTTATACTAGACAAAATATCTAGACTTTATATAAATTTTGTTTAGGGCAAGGGTAAGATGGGATGTAAGTATGAGAAATAGGCCAGATTATCTGAAGTGCCTTTCAATTTTAACACAATTACGTACAACAGTACCTATAACTAAAGTGGGCTGTACCCTATGTACATACTGGGAATAAAGTCTAGTAGAGCTTTAGAAGCTCCAGGTTTAATAGTTCTAGCAGTCAGATGATCATTCCACCAAGGGTCAAGGTTTCGCTAAGCTGTAACTTGTTTCAACGGTCCTGATGAGCTTTTTTCTTTTACCCATGATTTAAATATTAAAAACAGCCAGAGAAAAAGCAGTATTCAATTATTTTGACAGTGAAATTCAAGTAGTTATCACGAACACATTCCCATTATGGTAAAAACACTTAATTTTTTTATTAACAAAGGCAAAAATCAAGCTCCTATAAACATGTGCAACTCACATCAACTGAAATATACTTCAAGCTGATACTTTTTTTTCTTTTTTCAAGCTGATACTCTTAAATCAGTATTATGTGTATTTCCATTGTCCTTACATGCAGAATTTTTCCATGCTTGAAACATTCAAATACAAACTATATGAATACCATTAGTAGGACATCTATAACAACTCAGGTTTATTAAAACAATCTACAAAACTCATTTGCTGCATCAGCACTTTTTTTAAATTCTTTTTTTTTTTTTATTGTACTTCAGGTGAAGGCTTACAGAACAAACAGTTTCTCATGAAACAGTAATACACCTATTGTTTTATGACATTGGTTAACAACCCCACGACATGTCAACCCTCTCCCTTCGTGACCTTTTTTTTTTTGGTGAAAATATACATAGCCAAAGATACACCATTTCAAAAATTTCTACATGCACAGTTCAGTGACATCGACTCCGCTCTTCCAATTGTGCTGCTATTCTCACTTTAGATGAAGGCTTACAGAACAAAATAGTTTCTCGTTTAACAGTTAGTACACACATTGCCCTATGACAATGGTTAACAACCTCACAACACATCAACACTATCCTTACTCAACCCTGGGTTTCCCTATCACCAGCCTTCCTGTCCCCTTCTGCCTTCTAGCCCTTGTCCCTGGACTGCTGTGCTTCCTTAGTCCCATTTGGTTTTATGGGGCTGTCCACTCCCCAGCTGAACGGTGAACCTCGGAAATGACTTCACCACTGAGCTAAATGGGTGTCTGGGGGCGCATCAGCACTTCTTCAACACTAGTTCCTCAAAATGTTCCAGTAAAAAAAAGGCTTCGTGGCCTACTAAGTATTAGCTCATATACTATATTCTTTTCTACTGGAAATCACAATTCATATTAGTATTTTAAGGTACTACAAATTAAAAACCTGTTTAACTCAGAGTTGTACAGAAACTTGTCAAACTTGAAGAAACATCATGCTATTTACCAGTCAAGAATTAGTTATTAAATATTATACTGATATCGCACATAACTAAAGTAGGCTTGCTACATACTTTACATTAAAAACATACACAGTGGAACCACATAGCTATAATTATAGGACATGTAAAAAAAGTGATCAACCAGCTCAACAGATTTTCTATATGACAGATCAGCTGTAAAATTTCAGAAAACAGATTTTTTTAGAGCTATCAGATAGCTCAGCACTTCCAAATTAGATGTCTCCAGTGATTTACCGCCCATATGATACTTAACAGCTTTTAGGCAACTTTTGTATTTTTAATCATTACCACACTAAGAAAGGCTACTAACTGATCCCAGTTATGAAAATTAAAATGGTACTATACCGGTTTCTTTTTTCAACCTCAGCAACAAGCTCATCAGTAGAAAATTGACCTCTTACAACAAGAATCAAGTTTTTAATGACATCTTCAGAGCAATCAACATCAAGTAATCCTCCAATAACCACAGGAAGTCGACTGGGATTCACCTATAGTAAAAACAACAACAACAGAAAAGCAGAAAAATGCCATTATGTTGCAAATAAGCAAAGCAACCACCATCACCACCAGCTGCCATCGAGTCGATTCCGACTCACGGTGACCCCATGTGTCTCAGAGTAGACCTGCACTATGTAGGGTTTTCAATGGCTGTGATCTTTTGAGAGTAGATCACCAGGACTCTCTCCTGAGTTGGTTCTGGGTGGATTTGAACTGCCAACCATTCATAAAGTAGCTCAGCACTTAACTGCGTGAAAAGGAGTTAAAAAAAAAAAAAACTCATTTCCCTCTTACAAGCTCTGTTTTTTATTTAGTAATAAGTTAAGAGTTTAAATTTGCAATTAGACAGAGGAACTTATCACGAAGTCTGATTTGGTTAATTAGTTACCTCAGCATTGGTTCAAAGGATAAATAAGTCCAAAAAAGGTAGAGTCACAGAATGACTATGTAAGACTCTAATAATAAAAAAGCCCACATTAAAACAAAACTACCCTTCTATTATTGCAGTTAGTAGGTAACGTTTCTAATATCTGTATTTAAGATGGCTTTAAAACTGTACTTTGGAGTATTACTTACCTTCTGTACATATATCTCTATATATTTTTGAAGATTATTTCTATATAAATAGAGCACCAAATCATGGACAAAGTCAAATCGATCACACACGATGATAAGTGGTAACTGGTCTGTTAGCTTTGCTTCCTGAAAAAACAACAAACAAGAATAAGTCTTCATTTTCTCCTTGTGTGGGCTACCAAATCTATGTAAAATATGAGAATCCATTCTACAATGATGGGAGAGGCCCATACAAACTTGGCTCTTTTGTTCAAGAAAGAAATATCTCAACAGCCAGAGTGTGCACACATCCCCAGTTTCAATAAATTTTTACTAAGCAATACTTAGATTCACATAGCAAAACACCAGGTTCTTTCCATATATAACCTTTAACCAAAAAAATTTACAACCAGAGACAAATATAAACAAATTAAGATTTGGAAGCCACCAGTGGCATTCAGAGTATAAAATCAACACATTGGGACATTAATTAACAGTAACACTTGAATTAAATTTGGAGTTGATTTAAAGAACTATTATCGCATTGTCAAAGTATGATATAAATGGCTCACATTTGTTTCACACTAGTGATTTATTTTTTACCCCTCCCCAATCCCATTCTACATGATCAGCCTCTAATAATCTATTCTAATAAAGTCTACAAGGAGCAGCATGATGGTGATGGCCATGAACTAAATAAATACACCACATGTTGCTATAATTAAAAAAGGCAAAAAAGAGCGTTTGAAGAAGAGAGATCTTTAAATTTCCAAGTGCTTTTATCATTACAAATCCCAGCATATAATCTTTCTTACAGACTGACACAGACAGTGCTACAGACAGGTAGGGAAGACCTATACTGGGCATTTACCTGATACATGTCCTGTACATTCCACAGACATAAGGTACAGCACAAAAAACAAGTTTCCATCAGGAATTCATTTATACACAAAGAAACATTCGTCAATAAATGATTCCTCCAAGACAGTCTACTAAGGAAGAACTTTCCCCAAAAGATAGCCACTAAAAGCAGTATTTGCAAGATTAGAATAAAATGGTTTCTAAGACTGAGTATGTCAGTCATCTGACTACAAAAAGTAAAAAGATTAGCCTATGAAATGTTCAGAGAATACAAAACTACACCTGGGAGCCATGAAAAACCCTGAATAAAACCCAAAATGTCTGTAAATCTGAAGTGGAAGCCCAGCTGCAGATTTTTCAAATTCAGGGAAGTGTCTTAGTCATCTAGTGCTGCTGTAACAGAAACACCACAAGTGGATGGCTTTAACAAAGAGAAGTTTATTCTCTCACAGTCCAGTACGCTAGAAGCCAGAATTCAGGGCACTAGCTCTGGGGGAAGGCTTTCTCTCTTCCTGTTGGCTCTGGTGGGAGGTCCTTGTGATGCATCAGTCTTCCCTTGGTCTGGGAGCATCTCAACACAAGAACCTCAGATCTAAACGATGCGCTCTGCTTCCAGCACTGCTTTCTTGGTGGTATGAGGTCCCATGTCTCTCTGCTCGCTTCTCTTTTGTATCTCAAAAGAGACTGGCTTAAGATACTATCTAATCTTGTATAACTCTAATCCATGTCACTGCCACTAATCCATCTCATTACATCATAGTGATAAGATTTATAACACATAAGGAAATTTCATCAGATGACAAAATGGTAGACAATCATATGATGCTGGGAATCATGACCTAGCCAAGTTGACATATTTTTTGGGGCACACAATTCATGACATTCCACCCTCTGGCCCCCCCCAAATTCATGTCCTTGCTGCATGTAAAATATATTCACCCCATCATACCATAGCAAAAATCTTAAATCAACTCTAAGCCCAAAATCTAAAAATTCTTATCTGTGAAATCTAACACACGTTTTCTGCTTCCAAAGGTAAATGGCAAAATAGGCACAAGCTAGACATTTCCGTTACAAATGGGAGAAACAGCAGGGAAAGAAGGGTAACAGGCACCAAGCAAGTCCGCAGAACAGATTACATTAGCCCTCAAGGCTACACAACAGCCCTGCCCTCCAGACTCTAGGTACTGGTCACACTCTCTGGATTCTGAGTGGAGACCCCTCGGCCCCTCGGCCGTGGGCTTCAGCTCCGCCTTCCCAGCCTACTGGGATGGCAACTCTGCTCCCTCAGCTTAGGCAGAAGATTCTCCTAGTCCATCTGAGTGGCAACTCTACCCTTAGAAACCCCAGAGGTCATGGCCATGCCTTTTGAGACCGAGGCAGGTTGGCTTCTTGTGTTCCTTGTCTCTTCAGTTTCTGCTTCCTATCTCTTGGCCTCTTGGCTCTTCGGGCCTCACGCCCGCATCTGCCCTGCTGGGGCAAGTGTTCCAAAGCTCTGTAGCTCCACTGATAAGTGCCTGGAGGCACCCTACTCCACCAGTAAACTCTGGCCAGAAGGCACTCAGCTCTCTTGCTCTGTGTGGTGGGTCAGCAAGCCTAGCTCCACTGATAAGTGTCTGGAGGCATCCTACTCCACCCGGAAGCTTCCTGCGCACAGGCACTCAGCTCTTTCACTTAGTGGGTTGGCTCCAGTGCTGTCTGGTACTGGTCTTCTGGTTCTTCTGTTGCTGGTTCTCTGCCACTGCAGGTTCTTTGCTACTGCCACTCCTCTATCCATTCAGCTTCAAAACCACTTCCACATTTTAGCTATCTGTTAGAGCAGCACTCCACTCTCAGTACCAAATTCTGTCTTGGTTTATCTAGTTCTGCTGTAACAGAAATATTACAAGTGGATGACTTTAACAAAGAGAAGTTTATTCTCTCACAGTCCAGTAGGCTTTAAGTCTGAATTCAGGGTGCCAGCTCCAGGGGGAAGGCTTTCTCTCTCTGTTGGATCTGGAAGAAGGTCCTTGTGATGCATCAGTCTTCCCCTGGTCTGCGAGCATCTCAGCGCAGGAACCTCAGGTCCAAAGGACACGCTCTGCTCCCTGCACTGCTTTTGTGGTGGTATGACATCCCATGTCTCTCTGCTCACTTCTCTCTTTTGTATCTCAAAAGAGACTGGCTTAAGACACTATCTAATCTTGTATATCTCATCAATATAACTGCCACTAATGCATCTCATTACATCATAGTGATAGGATTTACAACACACAGAGAAATCACATCAGATGATAAAATGGTAGACAATCATGTAACACTGGGAAATCATGACCTAGACAAGTCGACATATTTTTAGGGGGCACAATTCAATCCATGACACAAAGTTGAAAGCAAGTATTGCTTAACAGCATGGAAACTCTGTACTAACAGATGATATAATCATTTCCCACTAAGTAGTGAAAAATTAGTAGATCAACACATCAACCTTCCTCACCATGTTTAATATAAAATATTAAATACTTTGTTTTACCATTCAGGTGAAAAATATACTTGCAAATAATCTAAGATTACTTAGGTATTCTATTTTCATGCATGAGTGTTTAAGACTTCTGCTGGCAATGACAACTGTCTGTATTCCAATAGAAAATTTAAGACTGAAAAAGTAGACAGAAACTAGGACTTTTTTCTTTTTTAAATTTTATTTGTTTTAGATGAAAGTTTACAGTGCAAATTAGTTTTTCATTTGAAATTTTATATACAAATTGTTTCGTGACATTGGTTGTAATCCCCAAAATATGTCAGCACTCTTCCCCTTTCTCTTTCCATCCTGGTTCTCCGTCTCTATTCCTTCAGTTTTCCTGTCCCTTCCTGCCTTCTTGTCTTTGCTTTTGGGCAGGTGTTCCCCATTTAGTCTTGTATACTTGATTGAATTAAGAAGCATGTTCCTCGCGTGTGTTGTTTGTTTTATAGGCCTGTCTAAACTTTGAAAGGTGGACTTTGGGAACAGGATCTTTTCTTGACTACCTAAATCTGTACACAATACGTGGAAGTAATGCTATTAACATTTTTACTTGTTTACTAAAAGGTTTATACTCAGTTACAATGGTTAAAGATTTTCAGACTAAAACTGACATTATATTAACACATTTAGAGGTTTTCTTAACCACAAACTTATTCTTTTCATAAATATTTACAACTACTTATGTTATCAGGCACTGTTCTTAGGCAATGGGTATACAGCAGGGAACAAAGGAAGCAGAGTCCCTTTCCTCAAGGAACTGACATTCTAGTGGGAAGAGACAATGTCTCACAGTGATTAAGTGCTAAAAGGAACAAATAAAGCAGCCTAAGTGGGAGGTCAGGATGGGGCAGGGAAGGGTTCTAGTTTAGACAGGGTAATCTGGAATGTCTTCTCTTGTGACATTTGATCAAAAACCCGAATAAAGCAAGGAAACAGGCCATGAAAGTCTCACAGAAAAGTGGTCCACAGTGAAGAAGCAGCACATGCATGCAAAGACTCTAAGGCAGGAGAGGGCTTAGGGGACTCCCAGGAATATTAAACAGGCCAATGTGACTGAAGCAAAATCAGGAGGGAAATGGTAGAAAATAAGGTCAAAGGTATAGTAAAGAGCAGATCATGGGTCAGAAGAACAGTTCCGTGCTTTCCACAGACAGCTACAGTTCCACAATGTTAGGACATGATCAAATGATGCTAATGACCCCATTTCATCCCCTCACAGGCTACTTTAGAGGGAGAGTTATATTCTACCAATCTCTATTCCTGGTGGCTAGCACATAACTGGTACTCAAATGTTCATGACTAGAGTCAGCTAAGTATTTTTCTTATGGTCACAGAATTTACATATAACACCAGTCCATTATCATGCAGTTAATACCTACAAAATAAAGTTTAAAAATAATGGTGATGCCCTTCAGGAGCAGGGCAGAGTGAGGAGAGCAGGATACAGGGAAGGGATTGGTCCGAGGGACTGATGGACCATGGCTGTCAGGGCCTCCACCAGACTGGGTCCAGTGCAGCTAGATGGTGCCCGGCTACCACCACCGACTGCTCTGACTGAGATCGCAGCAGAGGGTTCTGGACAGAGCTGGGGAGGGATGTGGAATGGAATTCTGGCTCGCAGAAGGGGGACCAGATTTGCTGGCCTAAAGGGGATTGGAGAGGCCCCGAGAGTGTAGCCCCCACACACCTTTTGGCTCAGTGGTGGGGTCATTTCACAGGTTCACCATTCAGCCGGGGAATGGACAGCCCCCTGGAACCGAATGGGACTGGTGGGGCACAGCAGTCCAGAGACGGGGGCCGGAGGGCAGGGGGGGACGGGAGGGCTGGTGGTGGGGAACCCAAGGTTGAGTCGGGATAGAGTTGATGTGTTGTGAGGTTGTTGACCATTGTCGTGGGGCAACATGTGTACTGTTACATGAGAAACTATTTTGTTCTGTAAGCCTTCATCTAAAGTGAGAATAGCAGCACAATTGGAAGAGCGGAGTCGATGTCACTGAACTGTGCATGTAGAA
>NW_004443990.1:3605814-3631872 GCF_000243295.1 Trichechus manatus latirostris
GCAGCACAATTGGAAGAGCGGAGTCGATGTCACTGAACTGTGCATGTAGAAATTTTTGAAATGGTGTATCTTTGGCTATGTATATTTTCACACACACACAAAAAAAAAAGGTTGAGAAGGGAGAGAGTTGACATGTTGTGGGGCTGTTAACCAATGTCATAAAACAATGTGTACTACTGTTTTGTGAGAAACTGTTTGTTCTGTAGGCCTTCACCTGAAGTACAATAAAAAAAAAAGAATGGTGATGAGAGGCACTGTAGTTGTGTATTACAGGTCAATAAGGAAATGTGGGTAAACGGTCTATTACATTCATTCTCACTACTAGGAAAAGAGTAGTACTGCACTCTCCTCTCAGATTATTTAAACGTCAGACACTAGGTTCACCTTTAATTCAAGATGGAATTAAAATTCCTTCAAGAAATCAGGAACAACTTAAAACCACACAGTTTTTTAACAATGGTTACCACCTGAACATCTATGAGACATACAAGGTATTGGATAAACTTCAACTTACAGCTAAGAAAACTGAGGCTCAAACACATTAACTTTCCCAAGGTAACAGAGCCAGCCATTTACTGAATGAACGAACAAAGGCTAATAATCCAAAGAAATAGAATTTGAACTAGGTCTGACTAGTTCAAAAGCCCACAACCCACACCTCCTTTCTACTATTATCAGGCTTGATATATTTGCAAAAAAAACAGTTAACGATACTCAGAGGAACTGAAGTAGAGTTACTGGTACACTAGTCAAGCACAGAGCATCAAATCTTTCTCACTGAGGTTCTTTTGACACGAGAAAGTCTCAGGTTCAATGACATCATTCCAGCAAGACTATGCAGACCATTTATGATGACCAAGACATTCTAGAACTATACTTTATCTTTTAATCTAAAATGCAGGGAAACTTCAACACTTTGGCTCCCTCATCGCACTGAAACCTGAGGGTTTAGCTATTTAATCTGAAGCCTTGTTAGAATTCTTCAAAGGAATGATGTGTCAATGCAATTATAGATTATTTTAAAAATGTTGATAGTCTGCAGCTACAAGAAGCCTATTTTTCCTACCGAATTGTACAATAAACATTTTCGTTGTCATTTTATATTTAAAATTCTTCCTGAAGACAAAACATTTTAAACTTGAGAACTTCATATAGCACCTGAAATAATTTCCCTCTAAGAAGACATATAAAATATTTTTGTAATCTGATAGTTCTACAGTTTTCCCAGTCTTTTACAGACAGCTGCCAACTTTAAAGTTTTATTTTCCTCACAAAGTAACTGGTGGGTATGAGAATGAAGCTGAAGCTAAGTTAAATATTAGACAAAATTAAATTGCCCTAGGTATATTTTAAAGAGTTAAGAATCTTTAAACTTCTACTCTTCACTCCAACACAAGCAGTCCTTACTTCTCTGAAATTTTACTTCATGTGTAAGAAAACCGAGTTTTGGCTTAATCTTTACTTTGTTCCCAGAGTCAGGGTAATTTGATGACAGAGAGACTAACTCTATATCCTTTAGAACTCTTTGCCTACAATAAAACCAAAAGAGAAAAATAAAACCCATTGCCAGGGAGTCGATTCCGACTCTAGCGACACTACAGGACAGAGTAGAATTGCCCTATAGAGTTCCAAGGAGCGGCTTGTGGATTCGAACTGCCGACCTTTTGGTTAGCAGCCAAACTCCTAACCATTGCGTCACGAGGGCTACAACAGAAGTTCCTTAAAATGATAGTGAGGGCAAGCTAAGCTTAATCTTCTAAGGCAGCCTAAATGATATTCTAAAACAACATGGATGGTCTATACTACTTCTAAAATTTTTTCTTCCCAAAGTTAAAATGAAGAAAAATTCCTTTGAGATGGTGCTTTTTTTTCCCCTTTCTTTTAAACAGATGGTCTTTCTCAAGTATTTCTTACCAGTTTCCTTCCCTATTTCAGAGAAAACCACAGAATATTAAATTTAGAAGAAATAATCCAGAACACAATTTCAGAAAGCTAAGATTTTACATTTGGGGAAAAAACGTATTTTAAAACTATTACCAAACCCCTGCATAACAGATCTTCAACCCAACCAGAAAATGCAGTACTCAAAACCACTTACCTTGAGAAAATTCTTGACTCGTTCCGGATCGTAGCAGTTGCTTTCTCTGCAAATTCTTTCTACTTCTTTGATCTGCCCAGTCTTACAAGCTGCCTGAATATATTTAAAGTGCACATCTGGGTCCTGACTAAAGTTAACAATGGATCCCAGAAAATAAAAGAGACCTTAAAGAAACAAATAATTGAAATTAAGCATAGATATACCTTCTAGAATGACAGAATTCAAAAACATTTAAACAACTAAAAATGCTGTTACGCTCAAAGAACGAACCTGAATACTACCAAAAAAAACTCCAAGCCTACTGCCGTCAATTCAATTCCAACTCATTACGACCCTACACGACAGGGTAAAACTGCCCACAGGGTTTCCAAGGAGCAAGTGGTGGACTGGACCTGCCGATCTTTTAACTGTGCACCACCAGGGCTCCACATGAATAACAGATACTTCCAAAACAGTTTGCTCAAAAAGCTTAATAAGGCTACTAATTGATCCAGGAACCAGGTCAATAAAATTGATTTGCACTTTAATCCCAACTCAATGTTTTCTAATAATTTAGAAACAATTAGGGGCAGCTGCTCAATACCAAAGTTTATTATTATATAATACTTCATGTGAAAAATTTTGAATAAAGTCCCTTATACCAGCTGTTTTTTCCACATGCAGTTAACAGGAAACATACAAAACTAGTTTGGAAAGAATTTAATGTGGTTCTCTACAACAAAACTTTCTGCAATGATGAAAATGTTCTATATCTGCACTATCCAATACTGCAGCCACTAACCACATGTGGATTATCAAGCACTTGAAATGTGGCTGGTATGACTGAAGAACTAAATTTTTAATTGTATTTAATTCTAATTAAATTTAAATAGTCACATGTGGTCAGTGGCTACTATACTAAACAGTACAAATTTAGGGCACAGTTAACATATAGAAACTGAGAAATCTTGTCAAATCTCTTATCCTTGCTGGCTAGATCACTACCACAAAGAAAGGAAAGAAAAGGTAACTGGGGACTAGAAGTTTAGCTAATGAACATAAGACTCACTCATCAGTGATTACATTAGTACTCTGTACAGCAGTGGTTCTCAACTAGGGGTGATTTTCCTCCCAGGAGATGTCTGGCAATGTCTAGAGACCTTTTTGGTTGCCCCAATGGGTGTGGGGAGGGTCTGATACTATTGGCATGTAGTGGATAGAAGCCAGGGATGCTGCTAAACAGCCTGTAACGCACAGGGCAGCCCGCTTTCCCAGCCCACAATGAATCATTCAGTCCACAATAACTAGTGTCAAGGTTGAGAAACCTTGCTGTATAGTAACAAGATGCAAAATGTCCCTGTCTAGAAACTCTTGCCATTACAGAGTCAGACAATGCAAGTATGAAATCTTATTATACCTAAACATCAGTATTTTCATCTTATAGTTATGTAGTGGCTTTGTCATAACTGTCTATCATAAAATTCTGCCTTTAATTCACCTATAAAATATCCAAGTAGACAGTCTTATTCACTGCATATCCCCTAGGACCTGACATAAAGGTGCTTGACACCATTTAGTGAATAATAAAACTTAAAGCGTTCCATAAAATTAAGCTTTTAGAAAGACAAGATTTCCAATAACTTGTAATCATAAGCCTACCCCTCTTGGCAAATAATTAAAACTCAGAGCCTCCTAATTACCTTCAAAACTCTTGAATGATTCAAAAAGTTCAATCAGAGACTGAGTTGACAGTTGTTCATGATACTTAGAAGCCACCTGAACACAGATCTGCAGATTCTGACGAATATTGGCAGACAGCATGGCTCTGAGGCATTCTAGGGAGTCTTCTACTGATAAGGACCCAAAGTAATTCACTAACCACTAGAAGACAAAATAAATAAGCAAAACAATGTTGAGCCTCATTTACTATTAGCCAGCACCACAAACATATTTTCAGAATACCAATTAACTAATGCCAGTCGTTAGCCAAGAGACTGAAATACCTCAGGGTTAAGAAGGTGGGTGTGAACAACTGCACGCTTTATGTCATATAAGTCAGTGAAGTGTTCCAAAGCACGCTGCAGTAGGCCAGCCTTTTCACACAGCTGAGCAATATGAGCCCGGTCATAATGTGTGAACATCTGATTCCCCAGAATAGCATCCGCAACCTATAAAACCACGAACAGAATCAGTTCATTTATGCACCCCACTGGTATCAGTAATTCTACACCCAGATCACATATTAAGATCAATAGTGAGTAGATAAAAGAGACAAAAGTACAAAGGAATGTTAGCTGATTTATTCTGAATGAGGAATAGGTGTATCGGTAGTTTCAAATAACTTAAGAATCTCAGAAACTGTGAATAACTACAAAAAAGAGTATTGACAATACATCTAAAAAGCAGGAAAAACATACCTGAGGTGCATGCATGAGGTTCATCTCAAGCAACCGCGTCTGTAGAGGACCTTCAGATGGGCGATTATTCTTTAGGGCATCAAGCAAAAACGCAGTGCACTGCTGAATTAGGTTGTATTCCATAAAGACATCCACAATCTACAAAAAATGATTTAAAAGAAACAGTTTTAAGATGTTTAAGAACTATGATACTGCCGACAATACGTAAATGACAATACATAAATGAAAGGAAATAAAACTGCATATAGATGGTATCATACTATCCATTCTTCTGTAACTTGCTTTCAAAAGAAACTTCATGTTTATCCATATAGACAGAGCTACAATTCCCACAAACCGAAAGCTTAATCCATTCTTCACGGTTGTTTTAAGTAGATCCTCCCATTCTCCATTTAAATAAAAGTCTCAAAAATACCTTTTAATGTCTTTACCTGTGTGATATCAGCAAGAGGCTCCTCATCCTGAACCAACATTTGAGCAAATTGCTGACCCTGATCTGGACTGATACGCATTACATTTCTCAGCAGAAAGATCCAATCCGGTGTATATCCAACCTATAAATGGACAAAAACTTAAAGCCACATGCAAAGCTTCATTTTTTGAGCATTTAAAGGCTTCTTCTACAATACAATCTTAACAATTTTGAAGTACTGGTGGAAGTACAAATTCAATTTTAATTAAGGATGATCCATCTGACCTTGGTTTATATTAGGCCAACAGTTATCTTGGTGATGACATACTTGAACCAATAGCTATACATTCTAATAACTTATCCATTTTCAATGAATGACCATTTCAAAATTTGTTCTAACAGGTTAAACATGCTCCTGCCATCTTAAAATCTGACAAGCCATGCAAGAGTAACTGTTTCTATTTTTGAATTCTATTTGAGAACTAAGATAGGGCTTTTAAACGTTTCCAAGTAGTTCAAAATTTAAGGAAATTCACTATTAAAGCCACTGAGAGTTGCCACAGCCTAATTTCTATATCAATGTTTTAATAAATTTATGTTGAAATCTGTTTCACTTAACTCACTTTTTTAGCATATAAAACAATCTTCTGGACTTGACCTGTTTCTGCAAAGCACTGGATGACTTTATTTGGGACATTAGCCCTCAGGTACACACTAAGTGCCAATGTAGGGTCCACAGATTTCACAAGATCACCTAGTTCTTCAGAACACTCCAGCTGTCCAAAGGAAAAAAGAGATTGTTTAATGATCCAGGAGCTGTTTTCTAAAAATTGATACTAACTCCACTATAAATGATAACTAATATGATAGGTACTTATCTACTTAATTTTCCCAGAATATATTATAAATAAATACGCAGGAGATATTAGTGGTAAAGACTCTGATCTTGTATTCACAGCAATGTCTTGGTAGAATTCTCCACACATCATAAAATTAAACAAGGATAAAAAGCCACCAAGACTTCACACTTACAGATATTACCAGCTACCCTGTTAGGACTGTAAGTAGCTTATTTACAGCAAAATCTTATACTTCTAACTACTAAGAAAATTCTGATATCAGGCTCACACAGTCCCAATTTTTCAAAAATTTTATATCAAAAATTTTAATGTAACATTATCAAATGAAAATGTGATACTGAAGCAGCCAGATGAGGCTTACTATAAGGACTATTTTTAAAATTAGGGTGTAACTTGTATGCTTGAAGGCTCCAAGCTCCATTATCTTTTTGACTTTTAGATTTAAGGCTGTAAGGCAGAACACACTATTTCACAAGGTGAAATAACAGACAAAAACTTTTAGGTGGTACATATGAGCAGATACTATCCTGTATTATCCAACCTGCCTTAATAAGCCAGCTCCCCAATCTGGAAAGTAACTTCCCTAAAACAGTTTTGCTTTACATACTAGAGTTGACTTTCAACTTCTGATGGTTACTTCAGAGAGTAATCCATATAACTAATATTCAGTGCTGAGAAATAAAAAGTTCCATCAAGAGTCTATACCTCTTAATGGACATGTTAACTAATGAAGAGCGACCAGTGTCCCTTTCACCACAAACAGATCATGTATGATCATTCACAAAAAAAGTTAATGATGCCCAAAAACTTTTACCTCTATTATATAGGTCAACTCAGTTACCTTGGCGGTTCCCATCCTTCCTTATCTTAAACAATTAGGACGGACATCAAATATCACTACTCAGAGTGCTTTCAACAGTTCCACCTCAGTTCTTTACAATGCATAAGACATGGGCAATTCAACATTATTACTTTGTGGAGAAAGGCTTTTTATGGTGGTATGAAAGTACTAATAACACTAATGGGTTGCTTAAACTTGTTTGCTGCCTTACAAATTAGCAGTTTTTCCCACAATGTGCTCTACAGAACATAGTATTGTTAGATCCTCTGTGTAAAAAGAAATTAATAAGGACTGAGTATATACAAAAGGCATAGAGAAATCCTACAGTATGAAAACCCAGTTAACAACATAAAAAAGGTTCACATTTAAATAAGTTTTAAGACACTGAGTTAAATATTTCTCCATGTAACACCAATTTACATTCTGTGAAACCACTCTGGGAAACAGTACTTCATCAGAGAGCCCTGCTGTCTTGTTCACACATCTACAATTCAACATTTTATATAACATTGTTTTGTAGCACACGTGAACATGCTTACCAGCAGCAAATACCATGATTTTGACGATACTGTGGAAGTTCTAAAAGAAAAAATACAATACTTGTATGGTTGAAACTATTGTGCCTATCAAGTGTGGAATACAGGAATATATTATGTCCTAATGAGTGTCACAAATACTGACAAATACAAATGCATACTGAAGTAAGCTTCTGACACTAAGCTTTTCCTAAAGCGAATGGGTAGCAATTAACTTCCAGGGTTAGTAATTTTAACTACTAAGCAAGAATACTGGATTCTGTTTAAAAAACTAAATAACAAAAACGCTCCACTTCAATGTGCCATAAAAATGTATTTCCAAAAGGAAATTAGTTCATGCATCTCATGTGATGTCTGCTCCTAGAACAGATAATGGATGTAGTAAATAATGGCTGTACACGTTGTGGTGCAGCCTCTCTAGGCTTGCTTTTTAACTTGCTAACATGTTGTTTGGAGCCCTGGTGGTGCAGTGGTTAAGCATCTGGCTGCTAACCAAAAGGTTGGCAGTTCGAATCCACCAGCTGCTCCCCTGGAAACCCTACGAGATAGTTCAACTCTGTCGTATAGGGTTGCTATGAGTTGGAATCAACTCGACGGCAATGAGTTTGGTTGTTTTTTTTTCTTTTTTTGGGTAACATGTTATTTAATTCAATTAAAGCAAAAGTATGTTAATAAGTTAACCTACCTTATCTTCCTTCAACCATTTCTCCAAAAGCTGTTTCCGCCCTTGCTGAAGTACAGGCCTACACAGTTCTAATGATTCATACTTGTTCAGCTGGCCCTGGTCCAAAAGAATTCCAAAGTACTGAAGCAGAGGAGAAGTCTGACCTGGCTGGGCTGGGACACTCTGGAACCGACGGATGGTGTCTGGAGTACGGAGGATTCCCTTTAGGAAAGTAAAATTTTAAAGACTTTTAAGACGATCCAAGTATCACATTAATAATTCTGTAAGTGTCTTACATTAATCTTAAAGGTATGATCCCATCTATTAACATCAAATTTCCAATCTACATGTGTAGTAAAGATTCAGTCAACATCTGTCACAGCTCTGGTTCAATGTAATGAGATTATTCAGAATCAGAAATATACCAATTATAACATCAATGTGCAAAAGAATAAGTATAATCAAGAGTGCTTATAGCTAGTTACTACCCCAAGTTCACATTAAGTGCAAATTTCATAACTAATACGGGTAAGAAAAATGAGGTGTCTATTCAGTCCAACATAATACAGTGGTGCTGGGAATAAATTCAGTTCAATTTCAGACAACACCATCTACCATAAGTTGGACAGAATCTGTTCAATCTCCAACATTTGAAAATAAAATCAGTAGTTAACATTTAAGAAAATCAAGCAATATTGCACCTAAGTAACTAAGCATCATTACGGCTATGTAAACCACAGCTTGCTAAACCTACATATCCTTCTAACATTCTGAATTTCAAAAGGCTAACCAAATCTAGAGGCACAGACAAGTAATCATCATATACCAGTAAAGAAAACTGTAACCTAAAAAAAGGTTAGTATCTCCGTGGGAAGATGGTACTTCTTCTAGCAGTATTAGAAATAGAGAATATTAATCCAATCATGGCAACTTAATTTTCGTAACTGTTTATTTACCTTTGGTGCATTAGCAGCCACCTTTGCCGCCTCTGAGTAATTTCCCTGGGCAAAAAGAGCATTAAATTTCCGGGCAAAGAGTTCCTCAGCCCCAGCTAAGTTGTTACGTACAGCCATTCTCAGAGCCAGATCAGGATTTTGTAGGACATTGGTGATATAGGGAATTATGTTTTCTTCTTCCACACACACTGAAAGAACCTGCAATTTAAAGATTAATGGATAGCTGCAATGTGTTTATTTGGATATAGATGCTATCAAATCTGTTTAGAGCAAGTTATTACTTAGTGTACTGAAACTAAAACTGTGATAGCTGCTTTCCTCTTAGCCATTAGAAGAAAGAAGAAGAGATAAAAAATAAAGAGACTAGGAAAGAGAGACTAAGGAGATTTAAAAGTGAGTGCCACAGGGTGCTCAATCATTTTGGGTGTCCTAAAATATGGCCATTCTGTCATGTAAAACCCCCTACTTCATAATGTCCAAGATCTAACGGCTTTGCTACCATCCATTCATTCTTAATGTGATCAAAATCAAAGATTAATTCAGCTCTGAAAAGACAATTTCACATAGCTTATAGATTTTCTCAGTGAATGCAATCTCGACAACTTTCTGAAATGACTCTGAAGAAGGTATGAAATCCAAATAAAACATAGGGCTTACCTAGAAGCTGAAGCTACATTCCTTTTACCTCTAGGATTTTTCTACAAGAATTTTTCAATAATTTACTTTAATTATATTTATATTCCTAGGTGCCAGATTATACATTCAATAAGGTCAGGGACCACGACCACTGAATCCCTAGGCACCTACTATGATGCAAGGTACACAGAAGGTGTTTAATAAATGCTTACTGAATAGCCTTAATGACAGTGAAAGAACTAACAAATGTGGTATCAGTAAAGGATAAGTTCTAATTGTTTCACAGAACTGTTATCCAACCTTGGTCCTCCTAAAAAGTCACTTGCCACAAAATGCTGCTCTGCCTTCCCCCAAGAGCTAAACTACTGTCAAATGCCCTAGAGGAAGGGAATCCTTCCCTACCCATCCGTCCCTTTCTCCAAGGCCAGGTCTGGTTATATACCCCAGGTTATAACTACTTATATTTTCCCTAACAGCATTTCTCATATTATTATAACTGCTTGTCTGTTTCTCAGTCACTATTCCACAGCAGGAAAGGGTCTTAGCTTTGTTTAACTGTATTAGTAGTATCAGACAGTGACTAATACAAAGCACATGCTTAATATTTTTCAGATGAATGAAAATGGAAACTTTTTGTCCCAAGATCAACAAGAACTGAGCACTATTTTAGAACTCAGTAACCAAACAGATCCCCACCCTTATCTTTAACGGAACTTTACCTCCTAGGAAAAATAAGACCAACAAATTCAGTTCCAACTACAATTTCTGAAGCTTCCTATTGATCACTACCTTAGTCTTCCCCAATACCACAGTTTCCTCTTTACCGTACTTCTAGATTGTTCTTGCAGATTTCTAGTAACCGATAATGAAGATCTACAGGGGTCAGAGGTGGTTACTATTCCTATATCTTCTAAAGTACTCAGTTCTAACAAGTTTGGAATTTAAGCTAAAGAGCAGAGGTGTTCGAGACAGGAATGTCAGCTATAATGTCCTCTTGACTGCTTTTTGTTTCTTCAGTCGGTAGAAACCATACATTCATCACTTAATGGCATATGCCCAGTTAGTAGTCTGCTTTGATAAATTGACTAGAAGAAATCCCTGAGATTTAAGATTACTATAAACACCTAAGTCCTTACTCAAACCAGGTGGCACATAATACAGGGGTGAGGGGGTGGAGGTGGGAAGGACAGTTTAGCTATCAATAAGTTCCTAGAAGCAGAGTTATGAATACCAAATACCTATGGTGAAACCATTCCAGATTCTTTAGTTTAAGCATTATCTTAAAAACATCAGCACAGTAGCAGAAGCAAGAAGTTTCCTGATTTCACGACTGCTGGAAATTCTCTAAGAAGCACTAAGGCAGTTCACCAGAAGGCTAATTCATTCTTGATTTTTCCAAGACCGACACAGCAACTAAAGAATAACTACTGAAGTTTTAAAATCACTTTTGTGCCCGACACTGACTGGTGCTAGAAACACAAGCAAACAAAGACAAGCCCCTTTTCTAACGAAGAACAGTGACTGAGACAGTTAAGCCAGCAATTTTAATTCAGTGTGATAAGTACTATGATGAGGGATATAAGTTATAGGGGCATAAATCAGAAGTACCTAACCAGGTCTGGAGCTGAAGTAGGAAATCAATAAGTAGGGAAAAACTCCCTTTCTGTACAGGAATTTCCTCTTCATATACATACCAGATTTCATAAATCAACTGAGTAAAAGAGAAAACAAAACCCAACTATCTACCCTCCTTTGCTCATTATCTGGGGAAAATACAAATTTGGAGGAAAACGAGTAAAAGGCAAGACTAAAAACAGTTCTGAGTTTTTAAAATTCTAGTCATTTTTTCAGAATACAAGATACTTCCTGGTAGAGTATTTCCAATTACATTAAAATACTAAGAAAACATGGAAAAAAAGACAATTTGTTTGGTAGTATGAGTAGGTATGTCAAATGTGACAAATTCAGAACAGCTAATATTTTTCCTATCCAAGTAGATAATTTTCCAGATACCCTGCAATAGCTACTATAACATATTATCTTCCAACGTTAAATATTTAGTAATAATTAAGGAGTTAAGAATTATTTTCCCTGTAGTTTATAATCTGTTTTCAAGATTTAAATAGGAAGAAAGTCCCTACAGAAATTATACGGTCTGTCAAATGTGGCCTGAGTAGTTTCTTTGCATGGAGAATCACTTCTTTCAACAATAAAGGCACATATACAGGATTAAAGAGACTTTCTATTCATATACTTCTGTATTTTCAGGTACTATTTTCTGATATTCAAAGTTCCGACTTACTTTTGGAAAAAAGCTAACAGTAGCAAGTATTTTATTTTATTGGTTAATTTCAGTTTCAAGGTTTCCTTACTTGTCCCTTTCTGTTGACTCCAATTATTCCAGCTGTGGCTTCATGAGGTGCCGTAACAAAGATTGTTTCTCCACTGATTCTATTCATGTAGATGCAGGTACCAGTCTCAAGATCATAGAGGTGGATATAACCATACTTAGTAATCAAGAATACTACATCATGTTTTTCACTGATCTGTTCAAAGAAATCAACACTTCAGTAAAATAACGAAGCTACAGACAGAAAATAAAATTTAGTGCAATTCCACTTTAAAGATGATGAAATTCTAGACCTCTGACAAAGGGTTTATGTGAGAAATCAAAACTAATACTTATGGTTCACTATATTTAAATATGGACTAGCCCAGGCTCTTATATAAAACACAAGACTATAAATGAGATCTGTCAGAAGACATAATCTGAACAACTTAGGATAACCCAATTTACACATTACATGAAAGTTATCACATTATTTCACAAAGTTTCACTAACAAACTATTTTAGAATTAAAGGTAATCTTTTAAACACCATTTAAATTATATGACTATGAGTAGTTTTTGGATTTTTTTTTTTAAAGAGAGATTTTAAAAATTCATTTATTTTGCCTAAAATACCTGCATTGCCACAGGAAAGTCATTTTGTGCTTCTGGAGGAAAGAAAACATCCACTGCCTTCTTTGGAAAAGGCTGGTTCCCTGTAGGTGGTGTGCCAACTTCAATGATATGTAACTGTTCAAAAGAAAATAAAATTCATATAAACCTAGATCTTTCAGCAATCAAGACTCAGTTCATCACAGCAGCTTTATTTGTAGCCCCAAACTGGAAACAACCAAAATGCCCTACGATAGGTTAAGTAGTTAAACGAAATTCATGTATGGAATACTAATCAGCAAAAATAGGATGAAATCTCAAGGACATTATACTCAGTGGAAAAAGTCAATCTCAAAGGTCATACAGTGTATGATTCCATTTATATAAAATTTTTGAGGGCATGAAATTATAGAGATGGAGAACAAATTTGTGGTTGCCAGGGTTAGGGAAACAAGCCCTGGAGGTGCAGTTGTTAAAGCTCTCTGCTGCTAACCAGAAGGCTGGCAATTTGAACTCACCAGCCACTCTGCAAGAGAAAGATGTGGCAGTCTGTTCTGTAAAGTTTTACAGCCTTGGAAACCCTATGGGGCAGTTCTACTCTGTCCTACAGGGTTGCTATGAGTCAGAATCAACTCCTGGCATTGGGGGGTTAGGGATGGTGGAGGAGAGGAGGCTGGGTGTAACTACAAAGGGGCAGCCAGAGGGAGGTCTTTGTGGTGATGAAATAGTTACTTATCTTGAATCTACACATGATAATATGACAGAATTTTACATACACACATTGTACCTATGTCAATTTCCTGGCTTTGCTAATGTATTATAACTATGTAGATGTAACTATTGGGGGAAACTGGTTAAGGGGTACAGGAGATTTCTCTGAATTATCTTATAACTTCCTATGAATCTATACTATTTCAAAAGAAAAAGTTAAGTCAGTTAAATATCTGAAACATAATCACACCTCAAATAATCTACTTTAAATAAAGGGTACATAATGCTAATACATTACCCATGGAAGTACTTTCTCATGGCTTTGAATTATAATTTAATATTCCAACTTAGGTTGTTTAATTCTTCTCTGCCTGTGACACAGATGGAAAGCATAGGCCTAGCCAAGCTCTCTAATCACATACACCTATAAACTACATGGTAATACTTTTGTTTAAACGTCTGATGCTGCAATCAACATGCAAGAGAAAGTAAATGTCAATGAAAGAACACTACACATTTTGCTCAGTCATGTCAGGAATGAACTCAGAAAGAAATTCAGCTGAAACGACATATACCATATGAAAGTCATAGGGTCTCATCCCTAATCAGATGACTAGCAATACTGCAAAAGTTATGACTATCTTCAAAGTCATGGCAAACTATAAAAAACATAGCACAATGTATTAAATAAGCTCAAAAACCTATAACATGTTTTCAGATCTTATTAAAAAATGATACTGAAGCTTTCCCCCAGCAGGCTTTATCAAAAAGAGTCCCACTCTATGTCTTAAGGATAATATTCAATTTTAAAAACCTGTCTTTTTGTTTAAAATTCCATCAATTCAGATCTAAACATAAGTGCTTTCTATCCTTGTTATATCAAGAAGCTGGTATGTTTATTTCTCAGTTTAGGGATTCTTACCTTTAAAGTTTAAGGAGAAATGTACCTCTCTGTGCATGTTTCCCTCCCTGCCAAGGTTATATAGATTATCATATCTTAAGTAGTTGCTATCTTTTTTTTTTTTTTTTAACTACTTACAAGGAAAAAGACAAATATTCTAACAAAACTGAAGTTCTGCTTTCTTTGTTACGCCCAGGATCTAAACCCTCTTCTTGACTGGGGGGCAGTACTTGTGAAGATACTTGTCTTAGGTATCTTGTGCTGCTGTAACAGAAATACCACAAGGGGATGGCTTTAACAAACAAATTTATTTTCTCATAGTTTATGAGGGTAGAAGTCTGAATTCAGAGCACCTGCTACAGTGGAAGCCTTGGAGGAAGGTCTTTGTCTCTTCAGCTTCTGCTTCCTGGTTCCTTGGAGATTTCCATGTGTCCTGGCATTTATCTTACCCCATCTCTTCCTTGCTCACTTATTTAATCTCTTTTATATCTCAAAAAAGACGGACTCAAGAAACACCCTACACTAACCTTGCCTTATTAACGTAACAAAAACAACCCATTTCCAAATGGGATTATAACCACAGGCACAGAGGTTAGGATTTACAACACATTTCTGGGGGACATAATTCAATCCATAACAGTATTCATTACAAGTTTTGATGGAAGGTAGTCCATTTCTGAGGACCAAACACCAAATATGTGTTTTCTAAACCTCTCTTAGCACTAAGACGTGGGCATTTGACCTTGCATATATTAGAGTTCAAATAGCGAGTCAGAGATAATGTCATTAAGACTTCAGAGACGCTACTCTGGCAGTGGAAGGAGCAGTCACACTGAGTTTCCAGGGTTAGCGGTTCTAGTTGTGGCGTCCAACAGCACAGCCATAGCAGCAGCAGAGTTCTGTGGCATGGTGTTTGAATGGGACCCTAGCTGCTGCCCATTCTCCCTTATTTCTCTTTTACTTTCCAAGGCTGGTTCTGCAGCACTGCTAGCAATTGTGAGCTAGCCAATATTCTTTCACTAAATATTTTATGCTTTAATCACCCAGATCTTGTTTCTGTTGCCTGCAACTAAAAACTCTAACATACAAAGTAATTTGTTCATTACCTTAGCCACACAATTTACATGCTTTTTATTTTATTTTATTTTTTTAAAAAAATACCCAGGCCCTCCCACCCGTTCTGATTTAACAGGTCTACAATAGGGCTCTCTGCACTGGTATTTCAGTTATCCAGATGATTCCAACATGTGGTCAGGGTTGAAAACTTCTGCCTTAACACAATGTTACTCAAACTGTGGTCCACATTCTATCTACATCAAGTCAACTAGGGTATTTAAAATGCAGACTATGGGGTCCATTTACTGAATCAGACTTTCTAGATGTAACGCACAGGGTGTACATTTTAGCAACGCTAAGCGATTCTTATGCGCAGTGAAATTGGAAGATACGGACTTAAGGCCTTTGCTAAGGGTTATCAAAATAGTATTAACTAATATAAATAGCTGATATAAAGAACAGTATTTATTTTGCACAAGTATCACAAAAAAAGTCCTAATAGCTAAGAGTCAAACCAATAAATAGAAGCAGAATTTAAACAAAGTGAGTCATCACAGATCTCAATTAACAGTAAAAACAAGTTAATGAGGAAATTATTTTGAAATTAGATGACTAATCAGTAGCAGAAAGACAAAGACAAGTTCTCACCAAAATCAATTTCCAAAGCCAGAACTTACCTTCCCGCCAGCTTGACCCCGTACTGCGAAACAAAATAATGTTGATTCTTCTGCATTTCCTTCCATCTTAAACTGTGCGAAGCTAGCCGCATGTCCTTCAATGGGCTGGGATACTTTCCTATCTACAGAATATAGCTGCATAGCTCCCACCACACGATTTTGCTACAAAGGATCAAAGAGAATAAATTTTGGAGACCCAATAAACCAATAACTCCCAGATTCATCAGTAAGGAAATAATTTGAATCCTTTGTAATGTTTAGCAGCATTCATAATCCTTTGTTATTTAGCCTCTCAATGTAGATTTGATACCTCTTAAAATTTAGCTCCAAACATAATCTTATTAAAGCTTAACATAATTGCTTAGGATGTGCCTCATAAGCAACCAACCTTTTACACTATCTTAAAGAAAAAGTTATAAAAGTGCTCACTCTGCAGTACAGTAAATATTCTCCACAGTAAACCCCAAATCATTCATGCAGGAACTCAATTTCCACTCAATGCAAGAGCTAAAAATACTTGGTGTAAGAGACAAGTACAGTATGTCAGTATATAGGTATTAGGGCATTGAGCCTGCAACATTTTTTTAAGAAGAAAGGAAAAGAAAAAGTCTTGTGAAGTAAGTCAGATTCAACAAGACTGAGTACAGAAGACCAAATTTCAAAACAGACTGCATTCTGAGCACATTAGTTCCCTAGCCCTCTTCTTAAAAACTAGAAAAATATTACCTGTGCAGATATGCCAGTTAGAAGTAACCACTTTTGCTTTGCATCTGTACGATAATTGATTATCTGGCACCCTGCAAGACTAGAATGGCGATCAAACATTTTCACTGGCTGAGACTCTCCTTCCATGCTCCAATGATAAACTGCATTATCCGTGACAAGAGCAACCGTATTCAAAGAGATCCATTTCCAAAAGGTGACATCATCAGTCATGGTATGGGCCTTCATTTTACTTTTCATTTCAATGTTAAATATCTGAAGAGTTTTCCCAGCTAAAAACAAAATTAAGAATTATGAATTATTAAAAAATGGAAAGTTCAGGATGAATTAATAACCAGCTAAATCAGCTCTGTAACTAGCTCTGTAACCTCCAAATGAAATAGTTCTATCATGAGACTAATAACCAACTACAGAAGTCACAATGATAACCACTGAAGAGAGAATAGCTTATTGAGCAAAAATATTACCTCTAATAAACACAACTTGGTGTGACTTTTCACAGGATTCTAAACCAGAACTGAAAATTAGTCTAAAGAACAATTCTCTTAACAACGATGGAAAACAAGGAACAAGACTGTAACCCTCATACTTATTATGTTAATTTTACACATAAACTAAGTTAGTTGTAGTACACAGGACAAAGCAAATCTCATACAAACACATGGGGAAATGCTACTTTTTTAAAAGGCAGTCATCTCCCATCCAACTAAATCTTACAGAAATTGCTTTCTGAAAAGAGGATCTACATCAACTCTGCCTTGCTGCCACTAGCACATAAGAGACATGCTACATTTAATTGGTTTACAATACAAAGGAAAGGTAGAGGTGCTAGAGGAAAGGGAGGGAGACCAAGTGGGACAGTTTCTAATGCTGTTAATATACTGGAGATAAGAACAAAGTTCAAGCCTCATCCCAGTAAGACAGCAAGCGTTTAGAAAAAGAAGGATGAAATTTGCCGGTGTTAAGAGTCCACTGAGTCAGACGCAAGGGATGGTACTTGTAATATGAAATCCGTCACAGTCCAAAAAGTGATTTGGTGTAAATTAATACAGGCCAAAGCCCACAGTTCTCACTAGGCTATCAAGATTAGTCCTTAGAGACTAAGGAAAACTCCATTCCTGAGCCACAGAGAATCTGGCTCCTGAAGGATGCAAGTTTTATGACAGTTTTGGGGGGATGAGAGAGAGAGAACACAGAAAACATACAGCTTTGTACCACCACCCTTCTTATCACATGTGCAAAAACTTCTTCCATAAAACAAAGAATGTTATTCCCATCCCACACAATAGGTAAACCACAATCAGACTTGAAAATTGTGAGAGTTATAGTCCTGCTTATAAAAAGAAGCCAAGGGGTTTAAAGCCAGCTTCATAGGGAAGCAGTACTTGGGAATGACTTACTTTCCCTTGCTGCCTTCCCCAAACCCCAGATTATTAGACTTTTACTCTTTTTTGTATGAAAGGAGTTGCAGTATACATATGTGGGGTGGTTTGGGGAGGGAGGCAAGGAATGACAGCTAAACTCCACGGTGCAAACACACAGGTACAAATCTATGATGCTAGTATACAATGCTCTGAAAATATTTTCAATTTATTCTCTTTATAGAACAGGACAATAACTAATACAATCTAATTTAAAATAACTCACCATCTGCACACATAAGAAAGCATTAAGAAATGTGATAAGATAACAATAACATTAAAAATAGAAAAGAATTCTGACAAAATTAAACGATGGCCTTTTAATAGAGAGGCATGAAGGTTACTAAGCAGTTGAATTTAAGTTCTTTAAGGAGGTTAAACGGAGTTATATACCTTAAAATACAACATATATTTTTCACTAGAAGCAAAAACCTTACTGACTTAAAACATCTGGTCCTAGGTAGAAGCTGGACAATCTTTCCCTGAGATGAGATAAATTTCTACCTTAGATATGGAATGGAGACATACTTGTTTGAATCAGGGCTTCAAACCAGTTCTAAACAGTTCAGTCATGGCTGACAGAAACAAGGGCAGTATACATGTTGCATAGCAACCAAATCTCTTGCAGGACTGCTTTTGACCTAAGTAGGAAACATGCAGTGGTGCCCCACTCAAAGCTGGCGGCCAACCACGTGGCTTTGAATGTGGGTTGCTCTCCACAGGCCTGCCAATAATCCAATCTCCTGCATCAGGTTACTTTCAGGAGCCAATAACCCAATCTTCCTCATCGGGGAAACTTTCAGGAGCCTGATGCGGGAGACTGAATTATTGGCTCCTGAAAGCTTCCTGACGTGGAGATTAGATTATTGGCAGGACTATGGAGAGTGACCCACATTCAAAGCAGTGCCTTGGCAGCCATCTTTGAGTGAGGCACTGCTGCCTGTTTTCTACTAAGGTCAAAAGGCACCCTGCAAGAGATCTGGTTGCTATGCAACGTGTACATTCCATGGACCATGACTGAGCCGCTTTAAACAGGTGTAAAGCTCTGCCTTGTTTCTGTCGCTTCAGTCAGCCATGACTGAACAGTTTGGAACTGGTTCAAAATCGTGGTTTCAATATGCTAGCCCCCACCCCACACTTTACTCTCCAGTATTGTTACTAAATACAAAATTTAAATCATGTTAAGAAAAATCTGTTAAAAACTTCAGTGCCTTTTAATAACTCACCCACAAATTTATCAAGAAATTTCTGAGAACCTCAACTCTTCTTTCCTCATTACCAAGTAAACAACAAAAAAATAGTCAATTAAATGCCTTTTTAAAGAGTCAGCCAGCTTGTCACCTTGCCCTCTTAAAAACTTCTTTTAAAGGGTCTTATATTCTTATTCTAGAGTCCAAAGGAAAAGAAAAAAGATTAATACAGGCTCCCAGACAGCATGAAGTTCTTTGAACTCAGTTTAGACTGACAGGCCAGATAGTCCCCTGTTGTGACAATTAAAAAGTAGTCTGAATAAACTTAAAACCCTCTCAATGCCCAAGCTTTGGTACCCACCTATACACACACACATTTTCAACAACCAGAGTAAATTCAAGCCATTTTTAGAACTTGATAACCTAAATAATATAACCTGAAGTATAAAAATGTGACAGCATAATGTGAAAGGCAAGTTACCATCATAATTAAATCCTACAATGCTTAGGAGACAATATTACTAGCAAAGTATACTTTAATCCAGAATATAAATCACTATATTCTTATTTCCTCTCTATATGGAGATGTGCTTTTAGCAGTCTTATTACACCATAAATACTAAATTTAAATGCATTTATTTCAAACTTACAATATTCCAAGTAGATCTATGCAGAGTACAAAGTAAGACATTTCACAGAAACATTCCAAGTAAAAGTTACAAAAGTAGTTAAAATTAAGTTCAGCAGTAGCATTAACTTTGGAAATTTATTATATTTAAGCAAGTTTAATCAACATACTAAAAACGTAGACTTGAATTACTGTATTTGCATAGAGAATACAAAGGGAAGAGTTTTAAGAAAAAAGTCCCACAATCTTCCGTACCTTTCAGTGCAATTACTTTGCTAGCTGGATTCATGATGGCACTGTCTGCTGAAATTGGTCTTCGAATTGGATTACTTGGGTCATTCATATCAATGATAACCACCTGGGCCTGCTCTCCTACTTTTTCTCTAATGCAGATGAATTTGTCTGACTCCATAGTCAGGGTACTGAAGCCAATGTTTGCTGGGTTAATACCCAGATTTTGAAGCTGGGAGAAAAAATTTAAAAAAATTAGTAAACCATGTTTCAAAATGGATTAGAAAGACTTAACCATTATATATTGTGATTAGTACAAATCCTCATTAACCATCAATGCTCCAAGGTCAACACTGATAACTCCACTGTATCAATTCAAGTGAGGCAATTAATGACCAAATGACGGACCTTCTGTTCTTCTATGGCATTTAATTGTTTAGTCATAACCTTATGGTTATAACTAAGAGGCAGAATGAACAGAGATGAAGTTTAAAAAAAAGCTACATTTCAGAGCTAGCATTTATGGTTCAAAGGGATCTGAGGTCAATGTTTCTCCATTTATCTTAAAAGCTCTGATCTATCACACCTGTCCTCTCTTACCCGTTCCCTGCCCTCCAACATTTAGTACAGTTAACTTGTTCACATGCATCAGGCTTCAGGAATCTGAAAGTGAAGCTACAGCAAAAAAAGAGTGACAGAAAGAAGGACTGATTTAAAATGTCACAGTTCTTGATCTAAAGGAACATGGACTGGCAAGAACAGACAGACAAGAAAACAAAGTTACAAGACAGTGCCAAAAAAAAAACAAACCAACCCCAAAACAGTGGTATTTAAGAGAGGCCTTGTCAAAGAAGGTGCTACAGATAAAACAGCATTTCCGAGGGAGATGGATCAGAGAATTTTCAACAGAAGAAACGTGTAAAGGCCCAGAGATGTGAAAGTATAGTTGGCTAAGGGAACACACAAATTTGTAACATGAGGAGTACAGACTATGAAAGGCTTGAGGAGTGGAAAGGTTATAGAGATAATAAGCAACAAGCTAAATGTACCCGATAAGAATCCTGAACTTATTCTACAGGCAAAGGGAGCTCCTGAAAGGTTTTAACAAGGAAAATAATAGATTAGATTTTCTTTGTGTACTCTAGAAGATACTGAACTATTTGCTCAACAAATACAGTAGATCTAAAGGAGGTAAGTCTCTGAAAATCAACTAAGTGTGTAAGAACACAAGTCATTTGTTCCTGGAAGAACATCGCTAACAGAGCAGGTCATTAGTACTCCACGTGACTAAAATTGTGGTGTGTAAGTCCCACTAAAAGAGGCTATCTGAAGGCTTTCTTATTTATTAGCCTTAGCCAGGTTAGGTCCCCCCTCCCCTTTTCTCTGATGGGTAAATAAATTCACATTACAAAGCATAAACAAAAATGGAAAAGGAGAAAATCAAGTCTTCCCATCCTTGTCTCCCAACTGTCCAGTTTTCCTCCTCAGAGACCACCACTCTCACTAGTCTTATGGACACGCCAAGTCAAGTTAACTATATTTTCTCTAAATTCTTTGTCAAACTTTTCTGCAAACAGTGCTTAAATATAACCAGGCCAAGATCTGAGTAAGATACAACATGAGATTAAGAGGCTATGTTTTAATTTCACTTCCCTGTTGTACCTCAATAACGGCATGCATAACCAGTTATATATAAACTGTAGTTACAATAACCCATTCACTGAATACCAGGCCAAGGAGCCCGGCAACTGTCTAACCATTAATACAAAGTAATAAAGTAGAAGATTAACCAGCTTGACAATAGCTCAAGTATATGCTGCAATGCAAGGCCAAGTACACGAAGTTATGAGGTATGTAACCTATGAGTTTGGTTATAATAAAACTTTATGAATTATTTATTTTAAATTCTTGCTAACTTTAACCTTATAAGTACTTTTAGTTCCAGAGCTAACAGAAGAAATAAATAAGTGGTCCCCAATACCATACAAAAGGACTGTAGATGGGCTTCAGAGAGGCCTTATATAAACCAAGTTGCCCACCCAGTTTTAGAAGAGGTGTACACACCTATATTTCTGAGTAGAGTCCTTAGAATCTTGTGCGTTTAATGAATAATTACCTTTCCAATAATTGGCGAAAATATTCCAGTAGCACAGAGCTCACAGAACTATATACCTAAAAGCAACAAGTTATCTTCGAAACTACTATCAAGTCACTACCAAGCATTCAATTCACCTATGGCAATTTTGAGATTCAGCTGTTTAACAGTTTAAGACTAAAAATAGTATTAGTCAAATAGTGAAATTAAAAGTAAAACATGGATGCAGGCCACAGACACTACTAACTGAACCCACAAATGGTTCTAATAGACTTTTTTCCTACCCCTCCACTTCAGAGACAGGTGTAAGATGTCCATAAGACAACACTACACCTACTCCTCACTTATCGACATGGTTAGGTTCCAAAGATCAAGTCATTATGTGAAAAATGGCATTATGCAAAAATGGAGGATAACCACATCAGATCACAAAATGGAAGATGACTACATCAATACATAATTGCCAAACCACTGAGAATCATGGCTAACAAATGCTGCTGTTTTACTTGCAGAAAAAGCCAAGATTTGGTTAAAAGGGGTGGGATTTCCTGGACCCCTTGCAATCCATGTAATCCTTATGGTCCTTCCTCATTAAACATCCTATCAAGAGAGCTATGTATATCTACATTTGACATTCTCTACTAGAAATGTACTAAACCAAAAAAACCAAACTTGTTGCTGTCAAGTAGAGTATTCTTCAAAATGCTTTATGTAGACCAGACATACATCTTTTACTTAAAAAACAAAATTAAACAAGGGGCAAGTGGCAAACTATCACCAATGTTATATATTTAAACATATTAAAAAGCATATTTCTTGGTGATGGTCATTTACACAATTAAACAAAAGACTGCATCTTCCTAAAAAGCCTTTCCTAGTTATTAGTTGAGACAATTTATGTTGGCCTCTACCTCTTCAAATACAGCCAGGAAGATTTTTTCCGTACTGGTGCTACTTTTCAGTGAGAATGCCCACAACATTTACCATTCCTTCCATATTTTCCAGTGATAAAATCACAAAAGAAACATGCCAAAATATACAGTAATATAACAAGTCACCATCACTAGCTGCAATTCTAACTTATACGCATACCCTTAAAACAGGATCATATAAAAGGGTTACCATACTATATAACTATGCCTACTAATATTTGCATAGATTAAAACTTTTAAAATGCAACATGTTTTTAAACAGGTTCTATTTTCAAAGCAGTACATATTAACTATAAAATACTCTCACAGTCAATTATAAGGTCTGACGGCATATGAGCTATCTACCACAAAAACTGAATTATAGACTATAATGAGCCACTGATAAATTCAAGACTCTGAACTTGCAGTTTTCAGAAGATATACAATAATGTCTGAATTCCAGTCACATTTTATCCTTTGAACTGGCAAAATATTATTACCGCTGAAGCAGGGGATATTCTATTTCGAGATATGCTTAGAAATTTCTATAATACAGTTTTAAAACTTCAAAGAACTTTTACTTTGCTGTTACAAATAAGAACATGGAGTCAACGAACTTAGGTTTAAAAAAGGTGTTACTTATTTTTTGAATAGTTATTATACACTTACGGTAAAGCAAACTGTACAAAGGGTATACTGTGAAAGTCACCCATCCTATCTTTCTAGTAATATCTTCACCAGAAATTAGCCTGTGCATCTCAGAGATACTTTATGGATATATGAAAGTGTTCATTTCCATCTTCCCCTAAAAAAAAAAAAAGTAATGACACATGCACAAAAGCATATTAATTATTAAATTGCTCCCTTCTTTTTAAAGACCACACAAATTTGTAACTCATTTGGTTTCCAGACTAGATTGTGGACACTGGTCTGAAAGTGGCACTACTTCAGGACTTGATGCTTAAGCCTAGCTTAAGATTCTCAAAGTTAAGAAAACAGATTACAGTTAATAAGACAACTCAAAATTCTGGAGTAGCGAGAACCGCTATAACCAAAAACCAAACTTGTCATCGTCAAGTCGACTCTGACTCATAGCAACCCTACAGGACAGAGTAGGTTTCCAAGGAGCACTTGGTAGACTTAAACTGCTGATCTTTTGGTTAGCAGACGTAGTTCTTAACCACTATGCCACCAGAATAGCTACAGACCCCTACTCATCATTCATTGGAGCCGTGGTAGCACAGTGGTTACGTGCTTGGCCGCTAACCAAAAGTTGGCAGTTCGAATCCACCAGCCACTCCTTGGAAACCCTATGGGGCAGTTCCACTCTGTTCTACAGAGTCGCTATGAGTCGGAATCGACTTGACAGCAATGGGTTTTTTTTTTTAAAACAATTCATTATACACACAAATGCTTTAAAAAAAAAAAAAGTTCTCTCTTCTCTCTCCTCCCCGCAACATGGATTAACATGCCTAGAAGAGGAAAAAGTAAGATAACACATTCTTAGTTTTTATAGTGAGAATAGTAAGAGTCTCCTTAATCTAGAGGACAAAGAAGTTTGTTCATTCAAGTAGATAATTACAGCACAAATTTATAACTCTGATTATAAGGTACAACTACCATCCAGAAATAGTTGGTGGCACAATTATAGATTCCTTATTCCTGGGTTCAAATCCCAGTCTGACACTTAAATGACCATGGGCAAGTCAATTATTAATCTCTGCGTATTTGTTTCTTTATCTGAATCACAGAGATGGTATCTACCCCAGAATTTTAAGGATTCAATGTGAAGTGCTTACAACAGTGTCTGACACATAACAAGTACGCAACAAATATTGACTATTAGGACATACACATCAGTCCTTTAGGCCAACTCAAGGTTAACTTTTTTGCATTTGCATTTTATTATCTGCTTAATTCAGCTGTCCAAAAAGTTGGTTGAAACTCTGGGTGTGAATTTCCTTTAACTACTGATAACAGATTAGTGGTCTCTTGGTGCTTAATTTACTGAGACACAGACAAAAGGAAACTACACTTAAAAACTTCTAACTTTGCTCTTTAATTTGCATAACTAAAGTTGCAGAGAACAGAATCTTCAAACACATGTAATATGTTTATGCTAACTCTAACCCTGTTTTATTTTAATTCCTGTTTTTAGGGGCACTGTAGAGCAGCATTGCTAAGATTTTCTGAAACCTTGGCAAATGTCTCCAACACTTTTGCTGGAGAAAACTAATGCAAACATATGGCATAAGGTCAGTGTCATCAAGAATTCTCTTTACTCTAAAGAGCTCAAGACTAAGAAACAGAAGTGGTAAAGTAAAATGGAAAACAGGAACAGCTTTTCTCTCCTGTAAAGATTAACTTTACAGTGGGGAAACCTGGCAGACAAACCATCCAGTGATTAAAGTTAATATCCCCAGTAATGGGTCAAACTTACATGTGCTTCCTGATATGAAACACTGAGAAGAACACAACATTTTACTTCTGTGGTATTCCTGCCCAAAGTACATAACCTGAATTGAATCATGACGACATAACAGGTAAACCCAAACTGAGGGACATTACACAAAATAACTGACCTGTACTCTTCAAAAATATCTATGTCTTGAAATACAAATAAACTGCCAGATTTAAAAAAACCTAAAGAGACATAGGAACCCTGGAGGCACAGCAGTTACAGAGCTATGGCTGCTAACCAAAAGGTCAGCAGTTCGAATTCACTAGCTGCTCCTTGGAAACTCTATGGGGCAGTTCTACCCTGTCCTATAGGGTTGCTATTAGTCGGAATCAACTTGACGGCAATGGGTGAAGAGATATGACATCTTTACGCAACTCATGATCCTGGATTTTCTTTTGATATAAAGAACATTATTGGAACTGAATAAGGCCTGAGATACAAGCATTCTGTAAAAGTTAATTTCTTGACTTTGATAATTATACTGTCGGTATGTCAGATTATGTTATTCTGAGGAAGTACACACTAAAGTGTGTTGGGGTAGAGACATGTCATGTGCCAACTTACTCTCAAACCATTCAGGAAAAAACATGTATTACGTATATGTATATACATAGTATACGTATATATTTCCTGGTATAAGTATATATATTTGTATGTATAGGTATAGAGACAAAAGAAGATAAACCAAATGTAGTATAATGTTAACAACTGATG
>NW_004443990.1:3631972-3657648 GCF_000243295.1 Trichechus manatus latirostris
CTTAAAAAAAAAAAAAAAAGATACTTAAGAGACATAATCCAATGAAAGGTATAGATCTTACTTGGATTCTGACTGAAACAAACCAAATAATATTTGGAGACAATCAGGAAAATCTGAACATGGACTGGTTCTTAGCTAATGAGGAACTATTAAATGTTAGGGGTCTATAACAATACCATAATAAGAAAATTTTCTTATTTTCTAAACATACATGTTATTTACGGGTGAAATGTCATGATAGCCTGAATTTCTTTAAAATATTTAAGCAAAAAAAAAGAAATATAGCAAATTATTACTAATAATCTAGATGATGAACATGACACTCTCTGATCTTATGAAAGCTTGCAAATTTGTTTTTTAAAAAAAGTTTTTAAAAAGGAATTAATCGCTAATCTTCCACTATGGGTCACAGAACTTGAAAATTAAATTGTAATAATTAGACTTTTATTAGGCAATCCACCTAATAAAGGCAGGAAGGAAGAAGATTACAACTTCAAAAGGTAAAGATTAAAATCAAACTAGTCACTCAGTGATTTTATGCTGTGTAAATAAGCTGCAAACTGGATGTCTGCCCGTCCAATCAGAATTGAGTGACAGGTTCACTGCACTATCCAATACTAGTTATATGCAGGTATTTAATTTTAAGTTAATTAAGACTAAATCTGATTTAAAATTCAGTTCCTTAGTTGCAATAGTCACATTTCAAGTGTTCAACAGCCACATATGGCTACTATATTGGATGGTGCGGAATACAGAATATAGAACATTCCCATCACTGCAGATAGTTTTATTGGACAGGACTATTTTCAAAAGTTTTTCTCTGACAAAGAGAAAAGGAAAATTTCTTTACTCTGGCAAATGAAGAACAATTAGTAAATACAGATGTCCATCTTATATAGGGATTTCAGACAAGAAAAGGAGAACTGAGTCAGAATGACACTAGAACTACCAGGGCTTTGAGTTCAGAGGTCTTCAAGAGGCTTAAAAAGAAAACAAAACAGCAAGGTTCTAATATTAGCTAGCAGACTAGAGGCCAAGGGAAAACTTCTCAGTTTGGGTACATCTTCCCCCCTCAAGAAATCACTAAACATCAAATGACTAAGGCATGGGGTTAGGGGACTGAGGGAGACTGAGAATTTTATCAGGTGTGCATTTCTTCCAAGAACCCAAGGGAGATCTGTCTCTGTGCTTCGTAAGCTACCATTGCTTCAATATCTAAGGTGTTAATCAAAATTAAAAAAAGCTTCAGGGAAAGAGTACATGATTGTAAGATGAATCCCCAATTTCAAAAACACAAAGTGTAAAAATGCAAAGATCATCTGAACATAAACTATGGTATAACTTCTTAAATTCAAAAATATTAGATTCAGAAATCTAAGTTAAATGCTCATTTCTTTTTAACACTTTATACTCGTTTTTCCTGTCTTGATTTTGAAAATATACTGGATTGTAAATGCGGCAAACAGAAGATGGAAAGAATGTGTCTACTGTTGCTTTAGAGGGAGGAGCAAAGTACACCTAGGTGCTGGATAAAAGGTTTACGCGATTTTACACACATTAAGCACTTAGAGGAGCCCTGGTGGTGCAGTGGTTAAGAGCTTAGCTGCTAACCAAAAGGTTGGCAGTTCAAATCTACCAGCCGCTCCTTGGAAAACCCTATTGGGCGGTTCTACTCTGTCCCACAGGGTTGCTATGAGTCAGAATCAACTCAACTGCAACGGCCAAAAAGTACTTAGAGGGGGAACCCTGGTGGTGCTCTGGTTAAGTGTTCCACTGCTAACCAAAAGGTCAGTGGTCTGAACCCACCAGTTGCTCCGTGGAAGACAGGTGTGGAAGTCAACTTCCATGACGATTTACAGCCTTGGAAACCCTACGAGGCAGTTCTACCCTATCCTATAGGGTCACTAAGAGTCAGGATCGACTTGATGGCATTGGGTTTGGTTTAAAAGCATTTGGAACAGGGTGGGGGCACATAAACACTCTATATTTTAGGGATTTCTGTACTTTTTCAGTTACCTAGTTCTGGCACTACGGTATCGTGATACAGTCTGTTCTACAACAGATGGTCCAATTGCTTTAGACATCACACTAGTGACATTACATATTCAAGCCTTAAGTGGGCCAATTGCTTTGTTCAAAACATGGGTTGCTAAAGACAGAATGGGAAAACCATCATAAATCAAGGAATCAGGAATCCCAGCACAGTGAGTTAGCAACTTGTTAGAATACATTAATCACCAAACTATGAAGATATTGTTAAAGGGGCCAAGTGGGCCATGAATATATTTAATCCAATAGTATTCATTTAAAACAGCAGAAAATTAGAAAAGACACACAACCAAATGAAACTATTTTTCGATGCCCAATTCTTTGACTAGCTAAAGATGACTCTCCATTAGCACAAAGGCTTTATCTCAGCAATCCATCACAACTATGTTTGTGCCTACAAACAGTGCATAATTGAAAGAGTTAATAGATTTGCTTGAGCCTGTTAATTTCAACCAGCAGCTCTTAAATCTGATCAGATGGGAATAAATTCATTAAAAATGAGTTTTTCTATAAGAATACTCAAGGATTTTGCTTCTTAATGAATGACTAGTAAACAGAGGGAAGAGAACTCATTTATCGGCTATATCAGCTAAAAATCAAAATACAGTAAAACTTGTGTTTATTAAAGCATTATTAAGAACTTATGTTTCACAATTAGTGCTTGGCTTTACACTTTCCAGATCCTTCCTCGTTTCATCTCAATAGTTAGAATGTAAAGGAAGTATGTATGAGCTGCTGTATTTCAGATGAAGCTGTTTTGTAAATGCTCTGTGTATAGTTCTATTTTGGTTACCTTTTACGTAAGTGAATCTTGTATCTTGACAAAGACTTAATAGGTGTTACCACAACAGAGTTAAAAGGCCAACAATTTTAGAGACCTGCTGATGCCTGGATGTCATTATGATACCATTAGTTAACACTATACAATCTCCCAATACAAATATTTTTAACTATGTGCTTGATGATCTGGTTAATATCCTATCCCAACTATTTCACTCAGCATAATTTCCTTTAAAAGCTCCAAAACATCATACTCACTTCGGAGGCACATACACTAAAACTGACATGATACAGAGAATATTATCACGGCCCCTGCACAAGGATGACATGCAAATTTGTGAAGCATTTCATATTTTAAAGCAAAAAAAAAAAAAAAGCTCCAAAACATCTTCTATCTTCACTAGTATCAATCACAATTTAAAAAATGAAATAAAAAAAAAATGCTTATAGCAGTCACTTCACTGAGCCCTTCCTGGAAGCTAGAAAAGTCAAATAAAAACTGCAGCTGCTGACGTCTAAAGGAAATGAAGAAAAATGCTGAGAATGCAGCATTCCTTTAGGTCATCCAATAACAGGATACAAGCAATTGTTTTCTGTGGGCTCCACAAATTTCGAACAACATATAAAAAATGCCTTTAACCCTTGCTGACCTCCCACCTAAACATACAGATTATTGACTATTATCAACAGAATTTTGTTAAAAGAAAGATTTGATACAAGACACCAAACAGACTTGTTTCTACTCAATGTTAGCCTTTGAAACAATCACTATCTCTTAGGAGAACGACAGGATGTAACTGTAAATTTTAAAGTTTTTTCCCAAATTAATTTTCGACTCTGGACATTCACTCGAGTTTTAAGCGATCCAATCAGAAAGGAACTGGCAGCTAGAGCTAGGACTGTCAGAGACAGTCACCTTTGACAAACTACTAGCCAATGGCTGACTGCAAATCAAAAACTTCAACTTTTGCTTCATTCTTAAAAAACAGTAACAAAATAATTAGATGAAACATTGACCAAGCTGCAGGGGAATACAAGGAAGTCTTTACTCCCCAGATGGGTTATGATTCCCCAAGGTGATCTCTTTCCTGTATAAATGCCATTCAGTTGGCCCAAAACAACCAAATACTACCAAACTTATGACTGATTATAGGTTTTGGGTGGGGTCTATGCAAGCATTCCTTTAAGGAACCAGAAAGGAGGCTTACCTTGAGGGTTGAAGAACATAATACATACTTAGTGCTGACTTTACATAAAAATCCTCAAAGGATAATTTTAATCTACCTGGAGAGACACCAAAGGCTTGGTTTCCAGGTGTGAGTAACTAAAACATATGGTCAGTTTCCTTACTATTAAAAAAACTAAAGAAACTGCATTCTATGACAACTTCTTAAAAATATTTTTAAGTGGAAATCCAGTGTTACCTTCACCTCAACTCCATCACTACTCACATAATCATGTATTTTTCTATCCTATACTGACAGACCTGTTGGGAAATCAGACATTACACTACTGTATCATTCATTTTCTATTTGTGTGAATCATTCAAAACATGATCACCCTACCAAGTGCTACAAGTTACAAGACCAGAACCATTTTATTGTGCAACTGAGTCACTGGAATATTTTCCTGTGAACTTGAGTGCCACAAATTTCAAGTTCAACTAAGTAAACGAACTAAGATACTCAGCATGAAGAATTACAGGCTATCTCAAAATCATTTAATATTAACAAATTTAGGGAGTTCAAAACATCAACAATAAAATGATTAAGATTTGTTTTCTATTAACAACTATTTAGCACCTATTATTTGACAACTTAGTATCAACTCAGTATTTTATAACTTGATTTAACTGTATATTTTGTACTTAAATTATCTTCTTTGGTAACTTTCTATTAAACTATAAATCTGTCATTACTACTGAGGAAACAACCTACAAGGAAGAAAAAACAAAAACAAATTTCAGGCTCAGAGGGCCTTGAGGGTTCAAATTGTAGCTCATGTGCCCTAAAAAGAGAAAAAAAATCCATCTCAAAATACTACAGATATTGCTTCGCTGTCTGATATTCAGTACTGAAAACTAAGATCCCCTTGATTTTTTGGTCAGGGAGAGGCAGTGGCCTGGATGATTTGTATTCTTTTTTGATTCACGGTACTAAAACTTCCCCATGCCTGTGTAGGTTGTGATCTTTCACTGATTTTGTTTCAAGTATCAAACCCTTTTAATCTTGCTTCTTTCGTATCAAGAAAGTTTTTTTCTATTGTGTAAAAACAGTTTCCATCCCAATTATTTTGGTTTCTGTAATTCCTAGATTTGTAACCTATTACCTTCCCTGCCTTTTTTAATTCTGTGATTTCCCTCTGAATTCAAAACTTCCACTTAATCTTCCACACTGCTAATTCCAATTCCACAGGGACAATCCTGCTCTTAATTGCCTTCTGGAATTAATGTTTCCATATATTTCCTATTATTATAAACCCAGTATCTCCATGGGTCTTTCTGTTCCTGTTTCAACTTCTTCTGCATGCCACAGATGATGTCAACATTTCTCTAAACTTTTTTTCTGGTTCCAGTAGAAAAGTTTTAAAAACTATTTCAAGTCTCGTCTTAGTTCTGTAATAGTTTTTCCAATAATTCCATATTTAAACAATTACTGAGCAGCTAATGTGTGCCAGATACTATACCGATACATAAAGAATTCTACAGTAAAGGGCCTCTTACCCCTTAGTCCAGTACAGGTACATGCAATTAAAATGATGTCATAAGTTACAGAGATGCATGCCTAGCCCAGATATGTGTGTGAGTATATGTAGTATCCCAGAAGAAACAGAAACACAATCTAAAGCAGAACACAAAATTAAAGCAAGAGCAGGGCCGCAAGCTGGGAGAGAACACAAAGAACTAAAAATACCATATGCACAAATAAGGTATTCATTTTCCCCAATGAGACTACCCTCCAGCCCCCCTCAAAAGCTTTTGACACGTGTTGGAGAGATGTGGAGAAACTGGAACCCTTATACACTGCTGATGGGATGTAAAACAGTACCACTTCCGTGGAAAACAGTTTTGTGATTCCTCAAAAAGTTAAACATAGCATTACCATATGACCAGCAATTCCACTCCTAGGTATATAACCAAAAGAATTGAAAACAGGTACTCGAATACCTGTACACGAATGTTCACATTTTGGCTACTCACAATAGCCAAAAGATGGAAACAACCCAAGTGTCCATCAACAGATGAATAGATAAACAGAATGTAGTATATCCATACATATTATTCAGCCATAAAGGAATCGAGTAATGATACATGCTACAATATGGATGAATCTCGAAAACATTATGCTAAGTTTAAGTAGCTAGACACAAAAGGTCACAAATTGCATGATTCCATGTGTATGAAATATCCAGAATAGGTATGTAAATCCAGAGGCAGAAAGCAGGTTAGTTGTTTGCCAGCAGCTAGGTAACCGGGGGGTGACCAGGGAGGTAGCAGGTGGAAGAGACCACTTAATGAGTATGGAGTTTCCTTTTGGAATGGTGAAAATGTTTTGGAACTCGGCATGGTGATGGTTGCACAATACTGTGAATATACCAACCCGTTCCCGTCAAGTCAATTTCAACTCATAGTGACCCTAGAGGACAGAGCAGAACTACCCCACAGGGTTTCCAAGGCTGTAAATTTTTATGGAAGCAGACTGCCACTATCTTTCTTCTGGGGAGCAGCTGGTGAGTTCAAACTGCTGACCTTTCAGTTAGCAGCCGAGCACTTAACCACTGTGCCACCAGGGCTCCTCATGAATGTAGAAAATGACATGAAATCACTCACTTTAAAATGGTTAAGTTTATGTTATGTGAATTTTCCTCAAAATAAACACATAAAAGCTTTTGGTCCTTTTAAGTTACATATAAACTCTTAGCAATTATATATTTTTAATGTATAATTCAAGTAGTCTTTTGACTTAATTTATACAGTTGTTTAAAACTATAAAATCATTAACTTGGAAATGTTCTTCTACTCTTTACATTTCACAAACTATTTTACTTAAACCCTACATATGCATTTTTTATATCAGTGTCTTCACTAGCACAGAAGCCACTTAGTCCTTTAGCAGTTTGAAAATAAATTATTTTCATTTCAATCCAAGTGCTTTTATTTTAATCTATTATTTTCCTGAGGGATATTGTGTTAAAAAAGGAAACCCTGCCCTCAGATTTGCATAGTTCAATAAAGCCAGTACAGAGTATTGTGGAAAACGGGGAAAGATATAAGCTTCTGCAAATCACGTACTCCCTGTATTTTTTTCCTAATTATTCATCCTCAAATAATGAGATCTATCCACAGCTAGCTGTTTGCCAAGCTGAGAGTGTATGGACAGTCTTTGGCTTCTTTCTGTCCACGTTGGTGGGTTTTTTTAAAAACTTCTTTTCTCCAATGAGCAGCTGATCAGAGATAAATGAAAGCAACCCTCAACTCAATCCCTATTTTCCATCTACTAGAGTCCCACAGTTTCAACAGATTGAGATCATCAAAAATTGCAATTCCCAGGGCCTCCAATATGCACTATTATGAGGAGTCTTCCTTTCCCTACTCCAGAAATGAACTTGGTGTAGAAAATGAGAAAGAGTTTGGTGCAACGCCAAGACCCTGGCTTCAATAAGAGTTCTTTCCTTTATCATGGCATATATGCTCAACTCAACTGGATAAAGACTCCTCCCAAGATAGCAGGAGGGGATATTTGAGTACCTATATGGAATGAGTTGGAATCGACTCGATGGCACACAACAACAACAACATGGAATAATCATTACGATATAAACACAAATGCATACTACAGACTAACTTCAAAATTGCCCAGGAAGTATTCAATTTTATAAATGACGAAGCTGAGACAAGCTAAAAGCCTGAAACGATCAAATAAGAGACAAAGCTCAGATTAAACATCTGAGACATTTTCCACAATAGCACACTGGAGAGTTTAACTTCTGTATAATAATGAGCAAACGTTGTTGTAATGGACTCAGTTCCTTTTCAGAAACAACCTTTAAAATCTGCTTTACTTCAGCATTTAAAAGAAAAGTTCTTATTTACCTAATGATTCAGAACAGGAAGTACTAATATTAACTGGCAGTTCCGCCTCCAAAGCATAACGCCACACGTTTGTAACCATTTTACCCTTTATTGTTATGCTCCTCAAACTGAGTAATGTTCTACTTTCCCTTCCTTCCCTCTTAAGCACAACTGTCTTCCCTGAGTTCAAGTTTTACATTAGAAAACACAGAAACATGATACAGAAAAATAGAAAGCAGAAATTTCCTGCTTTCACAAGTGCCTTCAGACTAGAACACATTCACTCTCTTGTTATTAAAGTTATAGAAAAGTTTGAGAAGTTCAGCCTTATGAGAGGTATACAGATAATCCTGGTTACAAGTTAACCTGACGCCGACCATTCTTGCATAAATTCAGAGGGGGAATTTGGATAAAGTCCTTAAAAAAAGATACCATCTAAATAATTGTTCAAAGCATAGAAAAGTCAAAAGTCAAAATTCGGTACACTGGCCCTTACCTTTCTTATAATATAAAAATGACTGCCCTAAAAACAGATTCCAACTTGAATGTATATGCCAAAAAACACCAAAACATAGATGCAAACACACTGTGGTGGTATTTTGCAGTTCAAATTATACAGATCATTAGCCAAATAAGGCAACGTGCCACAGTGAAAGAACACGTATTAGCATGACCACCCACTATCTGTGTGACTGTACAAGTTAACTGCTATGAAGTTCAGTTTCCCCATCTATAAAATGAGGCTAACCCTTACCTACCTGAAAGTGTTCTCTTGATAATAAGACAATGTATATAAACTATATTAGTACAGATCTTGGTACATAGTAGGTACTCAAACAGCTATAACGGTCAATTTATTTTTATTTTGTAGATTTCAGGTCAATGAAGACTCCATGACTAATTATTCTCCCGTGATAGGACAAAAATATCTTAATATCTTCCATAACAGAAAAGAAGTCTGACAGATGGGTTTTGCTTAATGCATGCAGATTCAAGCTTCTAGCCATCCCTTCGAGTTAAGAGCATTAGCCACAGGCACTTGACAAAGAGGTGGGGTGAGGTGTGGAAAAGCCACCTAGAGCTGTAAACTTTGCTACGGCATACAAGACAAGGTGATTTTATGAAGTAGCTTTAGCATGGCATATATGTAAATGAGTTTAGAGAAATAGTCTCAGTTTAATATAAAAGACTAAAAGTCAGCCATGAACTTATTAAGACATACAATAACACTAACAAAGGCCTTCCCTATGGGTATTTTATCAGATGTGATTCATTTATCTGACCCAAACCCAAATCAACTGCCCTCGAGTTGATTCCGACCTGTAGCAACCCTATAGGACAGAGCAGAACTGCTGCATAGGGTATCGAAGGCTGCAAATCTTCATGGAAGTAGACTGCCACATCTTTCTCCCAGAGTGACTGGCGGTTTGAATCGGTGACCTTTCGGTTAGCAGCCAAATGCTTTAACTATTACACCACCAGGGCTCCTACATCTGACCAAGAACACTAATTTAAAATGCTATCAATGGCACACAATGAGAATTCATGGAATATAATGAAAGGTTAGCTTAAAAATGTCTTTCTTTTGGGCAAAGTTTTAGAGCAATATCAATTTTATATCATATGAATGTATGAAGTCCTGCACAGTATCAAATGTTCAAATACACTAAAAGATCAGCAATCAAGTGAACGACATCCCTGGCTGCGATGATGCGTGGACAGTCTTTGCCAACTAATCAGTGCAACCATGACTGCAAGGTGCAGTCTGCTCTGTCCATTTTGTCCCTACAGACTAACACAGTGCCTGGTATGTAGTAGATACTCAAATCTGAGGTGAATGCACTTACCCCAAATATTTACAACTCATAAAAATCTAGGTCTGTAAATGAAACATTGTGTCACTGATTGAGAAATACTCGAAGAAAATGTACGGGCCAAAAATTATATAGCTAACAACTAATGTTCTTAAAGGGCTATCCCAAGTATTTTCACATACATCTCAGACCTTCACAGTAACTTTGCGAGGTAGTATGCCTATTTTAGGTATTTGGGTGCTGCAAACGGTTAAGCACTCGTCTACTAGCCAAAAGGTTGATGGTTCGAACCCACACAGAGGTGCCTCGGAAGACAGGCCTGGCAATCTGCTTCCAAAAGATCACAGCCTTGAACTGTATGGAATAGATCTACTCTGCACACATGGGGATTCCATAAGTAGAAATCCACTCAACGACAATTAACAATAACGTGCCTATTTTACAGAGAAAAAGAAGAAATTAGTCTTAACCTGTGCTAATATGGAAGCAAGGAGCTACATGTAGTATTAATCACTTGAAATGTGGCTATAATTGAGGAACCATATTTTAAATTTTAAATTAAAATTAACTTAAAAATTGATACTCGGTTCACTGTTGGAAAATGTAAGTATGTTTGGATATGCGATCTGCTTTTATGGATATGGATGCGAATATGGATATCCTGGATATGCAACTCTGCTTTTCCAATCTATATATTTTTTTGACATCTAAATATAGATCCAGCATTTCTCATGAAAATAATGTCTGATTTGAGATGCGCTGTAAGTATAAAACGTTGTTGTTATGTGCCGTCGAGTTGGTTCCGACTCACAGCGACCCAATAGGACAGAGGAGAACTGCCCCCATAGGGTTTCCAAGGAATGGCTGGTGGATTTGAACTGCCGACCTTTTGGTTAACAGTCCAGCTCTTAACCACTGCGCCACCAGGGCTCCAAGTATAAAATACACTGCAGATTTTGAAAATTTCGTCCAATAAAAAAAGAATGTAAAATACCTCATTAGTAAATTTTATACGGATTGTATGGTGAAATGATAATATTTGGAGTACATGAAATTAAAATATATTAAAATTATTTTCACTAGTTTTTTTTACTTTTAACACAGCTACTAGAAGATGTAAAATTATTACTTTACTTGATTTATATTGGGCAGCACTGGTCTAAACAACCCCAGATTCTTCCTCTATTCACTATATACCACATTACTAATCACATCTTGAACAAGTAAAGAGTAGTCAACTCTCTGGGCCAAAGTCCAACAGAAAAAAAGCACACTAAGATACTATAAAACTTCTCCTCTTAAGGCCAATTTTTCTATTTCCTTGAAATATGTTCTGTCAGAAGACCAAGGTTCAAATCTCATTCTGACACTGTATACTGTTGGGCACCACTTATTGTTTAAAAAGTGAATCTGAGGTGGTTAAGTGAAGACCTGAAAGCACTCGGCCACATTCCCAGCTCATAACAGGCTCTAAAGACTGCTGCTCCTTCCATTCACCAGTCATTTGCTCGCCATCACCTCGCCCTAACAGAGCAGTATTAAACTAAAACTTTTGAATGAGTTTTAATTTTAGCTAACAAAATGTTCTAAGTGTATCAATATGGGTGGTCAGATAAACCTTCAATCTTACAAAGCACATCAGTATGGTCTGTAACTTCGCACTCCAATGTAGCAGTAAATACCCACATGTTGCATTTACATTTAATTAAAAAGAAATGATCAGTTCCTCAGTCACACAAGCCACATTTCACATGTTCAATATCCAGACGTAGCTAGTGGACATTTCCATCATTGCAGATTGGACAGTGACCCTCAAAGAGCAAAAGCCACAACACTGTAACACTAACAGATAAAAATTGTTAAATTCAAATATCATTTAGGGTTGAATATACTTATAAATAATTTAGCAAAGACTCTAAGGACTCAATATAAATGGAATCTTTTAAAACCAAGGTACAAGTTACAACTACAGTCAGAAAAAATTGTTCCAAGTGCAAACTACCAAGATTCCTAAAAATTATGAATTTCACTACACACAAAAATGAAAATGATTGTGGTTCTACACACATACAGTTCCACATCTTAAATTATTTCCTAATCACAGTGAAAGCACATTCACAAGAATGAGCCATACCTCTTTGAGTAAACTGATCATTAGAAAAATTCTGAAAAATATGACACATTTTAAGCTTCTAAGCTATTTCCCTGGAGCCCTGGTGGCACAGTGGTTAAGAGCTATGGCTATTAACCAAAAGGCTGGCAGTTCAAATCCACCAGTCGCTCCTTGGAAACCCTATGGGACAGTTCTACCCAGTCCTGTAGGGTTGCTCTGAGTCAGAATTGACTTGATGGCAACGGGTATTTTTTTTTTAAAAGGTATTTCCAGGGTAGACTACAGCATCCTTCCGAACAGTATGCCTCTTCCAGGTGGTACAGCTAAGCACACAGCATATCCCAGTAATACCTAGCATTGCTTTCTCTTTGCAAACCAAAACCACAGCAAGAATACCACATAACTCACAACACATTCTACGCCTGCATTTATGGACCGAGGAGAAAGCTGAAGAACAGGGTGGGTAGAATATGAATTGCAGACCCTCCACAACCCAGGAATACAGTGGAATATGTCAACTGGCATAAAGATACTTAATGTGCCAAGAATTGAGAACTGCAGGCAACAGCTTATACATAGCCTAGGATTTTTTCAGAACCTGCCACTCTGGCAGTGTCTTACTTCATCAAATAGGCACTCATTTGTTGACAGCTATTAGACTACCTAAACATCCTTTAAAAAAAAAGCCTGCATAATTTAAAATATTAACATTCATTTGATGCAGTTCTGAGCCTTGATGATAGATCCTTCCGTTGGTCAATGTAGTTAAGGCCTATAAAAATAAATTCATTTACAATTCAGCTTTTGAAGCTTTAAGAAGCTAAAACGCCACACTCAAGTTCCTCCTTTCTTGTTCCTAGTTTTTATCCTAAGTGTTTCAGAAAGTTTTCTCCTATTTCGCAAGCTGGGAGAGGCTCAGAGGTCAAAGACTTAATTTGCCAATTAAAGTAATCCTTATTAATTTAAAAAAAAAAGGGGGGGTTAAAAATGAGAAGTCAGGAGATATATTATCCTGGAAGAGGTTGACGATTTGACTCTGTGCAATTAATCATTATCAGCTGGAGCATACAATCACAATAGTTTATCACTCCAAAAAATGGATGGCTTATTTTTTTTCAAGTATATTTGCAAAGCTACTTTATGCTCAAAACTTTCAAATTATTTGAGAAGAAAAAGGCTTCACTCAACCACTTGCAGAAACTTCAAACCACTTAGAATCAGGCCCGTGTTAAATCTGTCTTCAATTGGTGATGAGGCTGGATTGTATTTTGTGCTATCACTTAACAATTCTTGTCTCCTCTTTTAATAAAAATAAAAAACTATTGCTCAAACCACCACAGGTCAACAAATAAGATTTACTAGTGAGCTACATTCCTCATGGGGTTGCCATGAGTCAAATTCAACTCATTGGCAACTGGTATGCCTTAGCCATGTAAACTAAGCAGCAGCTATACCTGCTTCTCTTGTGTATGACTTACTTACAAACATTTGTCTACAGAAAGATTGTATTTCAGATGCACTTTACTGTGAGGAAGAGCCTGTGTTTTCCCTTCACACCCAAAACCAGTATTTTCCTAACCCTCCATATTCATTTACCACCCCTCTTTAACAGAGGTAATCACAGCAACTGGACTGAACATAAAAAATAATTTCTCCATGTCCATTTTGTTATTCAACGTTTTTGAATCTTTTGTAAAATAGTGCTTTTATTGCCAAAGTATATTCCATTACTTCAGATGAGTTATTTTGCAAACTACAGATTACTGAAGGAAGTACATTATTTAACTAGCTTTACAGGTAAAGATTTATTATTTATTACAATTCAAGTCTTAAAAGAAAAGACCTTCTTGTTGATGTAAGCAAAAGTGATAATAGCTGTGAAGAAATATAAAATTATGTTAATCATAGCTTGAATATTAAACCTTTTTATTAACAAGAATCGGGGACTCTTGGTAATAAAATGGAGGAAAGTAAATAAAATAACCTTCAATAGAAAACTGCCCAATAGATTACTAATATTAATGTTATGTGTATACCACTGGGTCCTCTATCATTATTTATGAAACCAGCTCTTCAGAAAACTGAATTTAGGCAGACCTCTTTAACGGAGTATTTGGGAAGAAAACAAGTTAATATGAAATGAATTATTTCAGCCAAAGTGAAAACGAGGTAGAAGGATTGGTGAACCTGGAAAACCAGAAGCTCAAAAAAGGCTTACTTCAGTCAAGCCTTCCAATCATCACTTGCCGAGCCCAGCCATGGCATGTTGCCAGATAAAACAACAGTATGTTGCCTCCAGGATAAGACACGGTAGGGAAAGAATTCTAGAACCTACTAAAGGGAAGCCAATTACAGACCAAACAGCCCTGGACATCTCAGAGCAGGTGTGCTCTATCCCCAAGGGTGTTTTAATTCTAAGCAATCCTAACGGGGGTACTCCTGCCGAGCGCACAATCTGCTAGACTCCAGGAGACCCCAAAATAACCTCCGAATAGCTCCTTCATACCTCCTAGAACCAAAGAGGGGCTAAGAGCCGCACCATCGCTAGAGAAATCAAGAAAGGGAAAAAGGTTAATTCCCCCAGGGACCTTGACCCCACGCACCCTGAGACTGACAGCGCCCTGAGAAATACGTTCCCCCATTCAGTGACTTTCTGTTCCTACTGCCTCAGGGAAGGCAAGAGACAAGGCCGCCGTACGCCCCCACCCCCACCCCACCCCCGCCCCCGGGGAAGGTGCCTTTCCCAGTTGAGAGCCGCAAAGAAAGGAAGGAAAAAAGGTTGCTCCTCCCCAACCCACCCGCCCCACAACTCATGGGTGCAGACACGAGGAGGGAGAGGAAGAAAAGCAATGGGAGATGACGGCCCTGCAATGGCCCAAGGGGTAATGAGAATCTTTGCTCCAGGAGAAAAGTGAGAAAATCTCTCCCCATCCACCTACCCAAATGAATGAACAGAATAAAACCGGGAGTTAGTACACGCAGTTCTTGCCATCCAGGAAAGAAGGTAGAGAGGTCCTGAGACCTAGGCCTAGCCTTGCCTCTCTTTGCACCCTAGCTCTTGTCCTTTCCATCCAAGCCCCGTAAGACTTCTTTAACCGGTTAAGCTTTCCAAGACAACACCCCCTCCTCCATCTATCCCACGCACCGCCACCCGCCACCCCCTCCGCAGTCACCGCTCTTTCTGCTTGGGCCTATACTCCAGTTTCTTTCTTCCTTCCTACCACCCTCTCCGCACCCCTCACCAGCCCGAGCCCAGCCCGCACCTGGAGATGCTCCTGAAAACGAATTGGCAGAATCTGGGCCATGGCGCTGTCGGGGGGTATGGTCTCCTCCTGTCACTGGGACTGCGGGGCAGCGGCTGCCCGGGCTCTCCAAGGGAGAGGAGGAGAAGGTGGGGGGAGGCTGGGCTCAGGAGGATACTCTCCGGGGACGCAGGAAACTGGCAGGCAGAAGAAACAGCTCGGGTCGGGGGCGGAGGCTTCAGGGGCCGGGAGAGCCGCAATGGCGGAACCGGGCGCAGCGCAGACTCCGGAAACGGCTGAGCCTCGCGGAGGGATCCCGGCGACAGAACTCCGCCCAAGTCTTCTCACCCCTCCCGCCTTATGTACCCCTCCACAGAGGTCCGCCGTGCTGCCGGGCGCAGGAATTCTAGGCGCAGTGCGCCGAGAGCCTCGCTTACTGCTGCGACACGGGTTTTAATACAAGGACCGAAGGGACTACTTTTTTGGACTCATCACTTTCCCCAGTCTCCTGCTATTCCCTACCCCCCCTTTTTTTTTTCGCATTTTGCCACATCATGCGACTAGGGACGACTACGTCATTTCCCTGGGCGGTTCAAGTCCCACCCACGTACTTCCGGGCGCACGTGATGCTGGTAGGGAAGGGGATGCTGATCGCTGCCGAGATGAAGAGCGGGTTGTTGGGAAATGCGGACTCTCCTGGGAATGAGGTGGCGGTTGGGCCACCTTGAGGAATGCGGGTGCTGCTCCCTTCCCTTGTGACCCTTGCCTATTTAAACTGGGTCCTTTACGAAGAAGAGGCGTGGGCAGATGGGCCCAGCCTCCCGCCCTTTCCGTGACTCAGGGAAATTGCCTCCCCGCGGAGCGCTCTCTTGGCGGCTAGGTGCAGCACTCCTCCCGCGCCTTATTTCATACAGTGGGTGATTTCTTACATCCCCAGGAGGGGAGCAACGGAATGGGGTTTTAAATCCCCCCTTCTGACGGTTTGGAGTACCTGACGCGCGGATTCTAACTAGAACCAGCATTATCCTCGGGTGTTAGTTAAATGTTTGGCTCAAAGGACAGTGAAGGCCATTTGTGAGGTATCTCAAGCTGGCCTTGTCATAGCTTAAGGTTTTTGCGGACATTTTGGAGGACATCTAGGAGGACATCTATCCGCCTAGCTTAGTAATCAGTTGGACTAGTGTAAAGAGTTCGAATATCAAATAAGCTAAAAGGTGGGACCAAAATTGTAGCAAGAGGACTTTTTTAGCCACATCAACTCATTCTGAGTCTCAAAGATTTAGGTAATTCAGTTAAGGGTGTTTGGAAGATTTTTCCTCGGTGAGGTTAATGTACACGCGTGGAGGAAAGGGATTAAGTATTAGCCATGTATTTCAGTGGGACCGCCTTAACAGTGCCTGTAGGTTTAGCAGTGTTAGGAATATGAACGCTTCAAAGACGGAGCATCGTGTCTTCTAACAGCATTAAGGTATCTACGGCATTCGTTATTCATTAATAATAATCTTCCAAGTACCTTATTGCAGTATAAGCTGTAACAACAGTATTTCATAATAGAATCAATAAAGGATAAAGATTTTAGTCCTGTGCCTTTCATTTTTGTAAGAGATGTTAATTTTCCCAGGAAAATCTTGAGGACAAACTCAAGTACACAATAATTATTTTTAGTGCTTTTTTCAGTTAAAACTCTAAAATAATTTTGTATGTTAAGCAGGTTTGCTTAGTGTGAAAAGTTTCCTTAGTCATTTTAGTTGCTTTTCCCCAACATACATAGTATGTCTCACATACTGAGGATGAGAGAAGAATCTTTGGCAGGTAAAAGAGTGATCAGAGACTGTTTTGTAAAGAAAAGCCCTGCCACCATGTTGTAAGAGGGCATATTTATGCTTCGCAGAATTTCGTTTGTATTGTTAAACCATATACTTGAAGATGTGTATTCTGCAGCATTCGAAAGGACCTTTCTAGTACAAGTCTAATAACTGCTTTAAGTCCTTTTTGGAAGTAGACAAATTCTCAAGAATTTAAGGGAGCTACTGTTTTATTGCAGTCAAATGCACTAGCTTAATCATATTCAGTCTCATAATCTTCGATACAAGAGCTATATATCATGAATCAGCTACCAAATTTTTCTTTTATTAATAAGTGTGTTGCATTTTCGTACAGACCCTGTAATTTTAAAGAATATTTGGAATCCCAAAAGCAGTTGATTTTATCTTGGATACTTGGTATGGAATCTCTTAACCAAAAAAGTGTAGAGGTTCTGTAAAGTGACTGCTGTGTCATCATACATAGAAATCTAATGAACGCATTATTTTCAGAAATAATTTGAGAAGAAAAAATAGACTGCAGTATACTAGCACATTTTGAATATTATAAGCTAAATAAATCCAAATTTTTTCAAGAGCAAAAAAAGGTCCAGACGGTAAACATTTAAAAAAATAAATAAAACTATACCTTTTAAAGATCAGTAAAATTTGGGTGAGGTAATAAGAGATGCTTTTTATGCTGTTCTTACTAATGGTGTAGAGACAGGAGAAAGGTTGAGAATCCCTAGTTTAGAAACCCCAAAGGCTGAGGCACTGTTAACAGTTTCTAGAGCAATACCTTAAGTTAGAGAATAGATAATAAGCCAGAAAACAAACCCTGCTACCCAGAATATTTTTCCCCCAACTATCACATAGTCTTAATAAGACTACTACTATGAATGAATCATAACCCTGGGCTTTCGGTTTCAGAAAATGTTCTAGCAACGTATCATGTTAATAAAATAAATGGTCAATTCTTTCAATCTGAAGCTCTGTTTAACCAGAATGTTCATCAACAGTAGGCCCTAGCTGTGAGTTACAGCAAGTGCCATTAGCAAAAACTACGTTGCTTGGTCTGCTATTTTGAGTGCCAGTTTCTCAAAACCTATACAACAAACCTTTATACTGCTCCTTATTTTGTACTAGTAACTAATCCCCAGTGGTAATGACACCTCAAAAAACCCCTTTCATTGTAGGATTCCTCTGTAGCTGTTCATCTTCAAGCAGCCCCGGCACTAAGGCTAATGCCTTTTAACTTGACATTTTAAAAACAGCTTGGGCTAGCTGCATTGCAGAAGTCACAAAGCAAAGGCATTTCTCAAACATTAGAGATTAATTTTAAAGTAAAACATAAAAACTAACTGCACCAAATGTTTATGATAATTCAGATTTTTAATGAAATGAAGAGGTATATCCTTAGCATTATCCAAATAAGGTAAGTGGTTTTGCCATTTAAATAGCAGCTTTGAAACACCTCAGTGCCCTAGGGCCACTGATATGAATCCCAGCAGGATTATACCCTCTGGTCTTTATCTTTTCAAAAATGATAAAAAAGCAGCATATCAAAGGCCAATAAGAAAATGAATATCCCTTAGGGCTCAGGTATTAATCAACATACAGTGCCCCCTGTATTTTGGCCCTGTACAAGGCACTGATAATAGGCAAGACTCCCTCAAATGAAAAAATGAAAGAAACATTTACAAGCAAGAAAAATGTAATGGACTTTGAGCACAACTGGACTAAACCAAAAGCTAAGAAGTTTCCTGAATACAACTAAACAAGGGACAGAGTAGCAAGGGTGGGGGTCTGGGGACCATGGTTTCAGGGGACATCTAGGTCAACCGGCATAAAGTTTAAGAAAATGTTCTGCATCCCACTTTTGGTGAGTGGCATCTGGGGTCTTAAAAGCTAGCAAGCAGCCATCTAAGATACATCAATTGGTCCCACCTGGAGCAAAGGATCATGAGCACCAAAGACACAAAATATTAGCCCAAGAGACAAAAAGGGCCACGTAAACTGGAGACTCCATCAGCCTGAGACCACAAGAACTAGATGATGCCTGGCTACCACCAATGACTGCCCTGACAGGGAACACAAGAGAGAGATCCTGTCAGAGCAGGAGAAAAGTGGGGTGCAGAACTCAAATTCTAGTGAAAAGACCGGACTTAATGGTCTGACTGACACTGCAGGGTCCCCGGAAGACATGGCCTCTGGACTCTATTAGCTCAGAACTGAAACCATTCCCAAAGCCAACTCTTGAGACAAAGATTAGACTGGACTATGGGACATAAAATGATACTCGTGAAGAGTGTGCTTCTTAGCTTAAGTAGATACATGAGACTAAATGAGCAGCTCCTGTCCGGAGGCGAGATGAGAAGGCAGAGAGGGTCAGGAGCTGGTTGAATGGACACGGGAAATACGGGGTGGAAAGGAGGAGTGTGCTGTCACATTACAGGGAGAGCAGCTAGGGTCCCATAGCAATGTGTGTATAAATTTTTGTCTGAGAAACTGACTTCAACTGTAAATTTTCACTTAAAGCACAATTTAAAAAAAAAAAAGACTTTATTTTAGTATGAAGTGGACCTGAGCTTATACTCTTGACATCATTGACTGCTCAGGCTTCTCTTCGACTTAATTTGTAAGACGAAAAAGAAAACCAAACCCATCGCAGTCCATTCGATTCCGACTCATAGTAACCCTATAGGACAGAGTAGAACTGCCCCATAGGGTTTCCAGGTAGCGGCTGGTGGATTTGAACTGCTGACCTTTTGGTTAGCAGTCAAACGCTTAAACCACTGTGCCACCAGGGCTCCATTTATAAGGCAAGTTCTATAAAATGTTATGGATGGCAATAAGATCCGCAGTGAGTCTTCTCTGTATTAAGACTGAGCATGTTCCCAGTGAATAGTCAAGACTAGCCCTGTGGGGATCTAACCTACAATCTATCACACTGTATAGGCTTCTCCCTTGTTTTTACAGGTGAAATCAGATCCCAAGCAGAGGGATAAAGTGGCTCATAACATTTCCTTAAAAAGTTATCTCAGGAAAGATGGTCCTCTTCAAATGTAGAGATGCACAGAGCATTGTGGAGAAAAAAACCCGGAAGAGTTATAACCCTGATGATCAATAGGGAGTCGGATGCCAAGTCACATCCTTTTCACATCCAAAAACAAAAATTACAAGCTTGAGAGGATCTACAGAATGAAGGGGCAATCCCACCCAATTTATGGTGATTGAGGATAAAGGTATAGGAATGATTGTTATGGGCCATTTTTCTCCTTTCTAAATATGCAGAACTGCCTCTTTTCATCTCCTAGAGTTATTACTGTCTCCAGTTCAAAGCAACGCATCACCCACAAACATGTTCCCTCAGCAATACTGCAATTTTGCCACACTCCTAGGGATAGTTCTGCCCATACCAATGCACTTCCACAGCGTTACGGTAGTCAACTCGCACTTCTTTAGAACAGAAAGGGCTGCGATTTGGTAAACAAATTTTGGTTAATAAAGTTTCAAGGAATTATCTAATTTATACTAACCTTTCTGAATACCTACAATGTAAAATTACTCGATGTTAAAATCTTTTGAAAAGGCTTTTTGAAAAAATAATATAGAAAAAGCAGTTCTGAATATCGAAGGCCTTGGGTTCATCACTGAGGAATTTTTTTTCAGTACTACAAAAGTAGGAACCCAATCTGAATACATTCCAAACCTAGGACACACTAGAAAAAAAAATTGTTTTTAATGCTTTACCTCAACCTGTCATGACTGATAACCTGGTTATTTCCTTTTCCTGGCTGTTCAAATTCCAAATAACTGTGAGTTTAATGTTGTACAGTAAACAGCCATACAACTACTATTCATTCCACCACACTGCAGAGATGAAAAATATATAGCATTCATATGAGCCTACCTCGTATTTATTGATTTGCACCAACAGTCATGAAAAGGTCTTTAGATTAGTTCCACCAATCACTCAAATACAAAGCTTTCCACATGGTGGAAATAAAAACTAACCTGATAAAGATAGCCTTTCCCATCTCTGTTTTAATTACTGTCTAACCAAGCCACCAGATCAGATGTGGAGATAATACTTTTTTATTATTGAGGAAGGCTTAAAAATTCTATTTCTTTAAAAAGAACTCAATAGCAGACTGGTACACAAAGCTAGTCTGTAAGTGGTGCACACTACTGAAGAAAAATACCAGTCCAAGCAGAACTTTCCAATTTTTCTATCTGCAAGAATGAGTGGCACTCAAATTATTCTCCATTTCACCTAATTAGTGTTAACCCAAGTTACAGACTGGCAATAGCAAAACCATTTAAGAAAAAGCTGACACCAAATAAACTCATAAGAAAATGATAATCCACTGAGTCATGGCAGAAAACAACTGATATCAAGGACCACAACAGAAGTTTTTTTAATTGAATCACTTACTGTCAAGCAAGACTTGCTTTTACTCAAAATAATTTTTATCCTCTTTCAATAATTTTAATAAATATATTTGGTCCTCTTAAAGTCCTTATTGTACAAATGCAAATAACTATACATTAAAATTGGGTATGCATCCTCTTCTAGCTTTTTAAAGCTTTAATATATTATGCTCAAAGACAAAATCCTTATTAGTTGAATCACAAGAACAAGCTGGTTCCCTATATTCACATTCTATCTCCATTTGCCTACTTCATCTTTCCCATGCTTTTAAAAATTACATGTGTATATATATATATGTATATATGTACATAATGTATCCATATAAAATACACCATTTTAAAAGTTTATATGTACTGCCTTCTTGTGTATATCATCTGAAGCTTGAGATTTATCCATGACAATATATAAATGATTTGTCAATTTTTACTGTTTAGTATTCCACTGAATAACTATATCACAATTTATCCATGTTCATATCAATGGACATTTAGAATTTTTTTTGCAATTACATAAATGTTGCAAAAAGTATTCTTCTGTGTATATATATCCTCGTGTACATTTTCAACAATTTCTAAGATATTCCTAAATGTGGAACTACTAGATCACGGTATGCACATGTGCAGCTTTACTACACATAGCCATCTTGCTCTCCAGAGGATATGCCAGTGCACATTACACTCCCCACTCCACGGCTCTATATCCTAGCCAATGTTTAGTATCATCAGACATATTTTTGATGGGTGTGTAGTGATATCACATTGCGTTAGTCTGAAATTTCTATTACCGGTAAGGTTGATCTATGGGTGTGAACTGATAGCATACTGCTTTAGTCTGCATTTCCCTTATTACTGGAAAGGTTGTCCTGTTTTCATGTTTATTGGAGATTCAGATTTCTTCTTCTGTTAACTGTTCACATCCATTGCCCATTTGTCTTCTAGGTTTTATATTCTGTATTGACTTGTAGGAGTTCTTTACATATTTTGAATGTTATTCATCTGTCAGTTGTATGACTGCAAATATCACCTCCTTAATCTGTGGCTTTTTTTCTCTTCCACTTTTTGCTGCTTCCACCCCCACCCCCTGCTTGTTATATAAAAGTTTTCATTTTAAAGTATTTTAGTTTATCAATCTTTTATGATTTGTGCTTATGAAGTCTTAAGAAATCTTTTCCTACCCTAAGGGCATAAAGACATTCCAATTTTCTTCACCAAGTTTTACAGCTTTGCTTTTTCACATTTAGATTTTTATCTACTTTGAATTTATTTTGGTATTTACTATAATGGAAACAATTTTCAATTTTTCTACTTGCAGAAGGAGATATACCAGCACTATTCATTGAATAATCTATTTTAATGCCACCTCTCATGTATCAAGTTTCCATATATACATGAGTCTCTCTATTCTATTGGTCTAATATTTATCTATGCCAGTTCTGGTGGCGAATGGTTAAACTAAGTGCTAGGCTGCTAACCTAAAGATCAGAGGTTTCAACCCACTGGTAGCTTTGAGGGAGAGAAGAAGCAATTTGCTCCAGTAAAGATTACACACTAGGAAACCCTATGGGGCAGTTCTACTCTGTCATATAAGGTCACTATAAGTCAGAATCGACTCAAAGGTATACAACAACAACAACATGCCAATTCTATACTGCCTTAATTACTATGGTTTTATATTAATTCTTGATATCAGGTTGAGTCCATCCTACCTTATTCTTCTTGAAAAATTGTCTTGACTGTTCTTAGCTCCTTTGCATATACATATGAATTTTAGGATCAGCTTGTCAATTTATACCACTCTGTTTGGATTTTGATTAGAATTGTAATGAATTCACAATTAATTTGTAGATGACATCTCTACAATATTCTTACTATCCATTAAGATGACATTGCTACAGGACCTCAAACCACACACAAAAACTAATTCAAAATGGATCAAAGACCTAAATACAAAACCTAAAACTATAAAGATAGAAGAAAAAATAGGGACAACCCTACGGGGCCTACTATATGGCATAAAAAGCATACAAACCGTAACTAACAATGCGCAAACACGAGAAGATAACTTAGATAACTGGGATCTCCTAAAAATTAAACACTTATGCTCATCAGAAGACTTCACCAAAAGAGTAAAAAGAGAACCTACAGACTGGGAAAAATTTTTTGGCTATGACATATCCAACCAGGGTCTACTCTCTAAAATCTGTAAGATACTGCAACACCATAACAATAAAAAGACAAATAATCCATAGGCAAAGGATATGAACAGACATTTCATCAAAGAAAATATTCAGGCAGCTAACAGACACATGGAAATGCTCACGATCATTAGCGATGGCAGAAATGAAAATCAAAACTACGAGATACCATCTCACCCTGACATTACTGGCACCAGTCAAAAAACCAGAAAATAACAAATGTTGGTGAGGTTGTGGAGAGACTGGAACTTGTATGCACTGCTGATGGGAATGTAAAATGGTACAACCCCAATGGAAAACGATACGGCGCTTTCTTAAAAAGTTAGAAATAGAAATACCATATTATCCACCAATCCCACTCCTAGGAATATATCCTAGAAAAATAAGAGCTGTCACACGAATAGACATAGGCACACCCATGTTCACTGCAGCATTATTCATAATAGCAAAAAGGTGGAAACAACCTGAGTGCCCATTAACATATGATCAGATAAATTACGGTACATATACGCAATGGACCCCACGTGTCTGTCAGTTTGTCGTACTGTGATGGCTTGCATGTCGCTGTGATACTGAAAGCTTTGCCACCAGTATTTCACATACCAGCGAGGTTACCCTTGGTGAACAGGTTTCAGCAGAGCTTGCAGACAAGACAGACTAGGAAGACGGACATGGCAGTCTACTTTTGAAAAAATTGGCCAGTGAAAACCTTATGAATAGCAGCGGAACACTGTCGGATAAAGTGCCGAAAAATGAGCCCCTCAGGTTGGAAGGCACTCAAAATTTACAATTGGGGAAGAGCTGCCTCCTCAAAGTAGAGTTGACCTTAATGACATGGATGGAGTCAAGTATTCGGGACCTTCATTTGCTGATGTGGCATGACTCGAAATGAGAACAGCTACAAACATCCATTAATAACCAAAACGTGGAATGTACGAAGTATGAATCTAGGAAAATTGGAAGTCATCAAAAATAAAATGGAATGTGTAAAGATTAATATACTAGGCATTACTGAGTTGAAATGGAGTGGTATTGGCCATTCTGAATCAGACAAATTGCCAGGAATGACAAATTGAAGAGGAATGGCATCATGTTCATCGTCAAAAAGAACATTTCAAGATCTATCCTGAAGTATAATGCTGTCAGTGATAGGATAATATCCATATGCCTACAAGGAAAACCAGTTAATATCACTATTATTGAAATTTACGCACCAAGCACTAATGCCAAAGATGAGGAAGTTGAAGATTTTTACCAGTTTCTGCAGTCTGAAATTGATCAAACATGTAATCATGATGCACTGATAATTACTGGTGACTAGAATGCAAAAGTTGGAAACAAAGAAGGAACAAATACAGCTTGGTGATAGAAACAATGCCAGAGATAGCATGATAAAATTTTGCATTGCAAACACCTTTTTCCAACAACATAAATGGTGACTATACATGTGAACCTCACTGGATGGAAAACACAGGAATAAAACTGACTACATCTGTGGAAAGAGACTATGGAGAATCTCAATATCTGTCAGAACAAGACCAGGGGCTGACTGCAGAACATACCATCAATTGCTCATATCCAAGTTGAAGCTGAAGCTGAAGAAAATTAAAACAAGTCCACGAGAGCCAAAATACGACCTTGAGTATATCCCACCTGAATTTGGAGACCACCTCAAGAATACATTTGACACACCGAACACTAATGACCAAAGACCAGATGAGCTGTGGGAAGACATGAAGGATGTCTTACATGAAGAAAGCAAAAGTTCATTAAAAATACAGGAAAGAAAGAAAAGACAAAAATGGATGTCAGAAGAGACTTTGAAACTTGCTCTTGAACATAAAGTAGCTAAAGTGAATGGAAGAAATGATGAAGTAAAAGAGCTGAACAGAAGATTTCAAAGGGCAGCTCGAGAAGACAAAGAAAAATATTATAACGAAATGTGCAAAGACCTGGAGTTAGAAAACCAAAAAGGAAGAACAGGCTCAGCATTTCTCAAGCTGACAGAACTGAAGAAAATATTCAAGCCTCGAGTTGCAAGTCTGAAGGATTCCATGGGCAAAATATTCAATGATGCAGGAAGCATCAAAAACAGATAGAAAGAATACACAGAGTCACCGTACCAAAAAGTACTGGTCGACATTCAACCATTTCAGGAGGTAGCATATGATCAAGA
>NW_004443990.1:3657748-3673465 GCF_000243295.1 Trichechus manatus latirostris
AAAAAAAAAAAAAAAAAAAAGGCTCCAGGAATTGGGGGAAAACCGGTTTAGATGTTTCAACAAATGGATTCAGTGCTGGAGGTGCTGTCTATACCAAGAAATTTGGAAGACAGCTACCTGGCCAACCAACAGGGGAGAGATCCATATTTGTGCCCATTCCAAAGAAAGGTGATCCAATAGAATGCAGAAATTATTGAACAATATCATTAATATCACATGCAAGTAAAATTTTGCTGAAGATCATTCAAAAGCAGTTGTAGCAGTACACTGACAAGGAACTGCCAGAAATTCAAGCTGGATTCAGAAGAGGATGTGGAACGAGGGATTATCATTGCTGATGTCAGACGGATCTTGGCTGAAGGGAGAGAATACCAGAAGGATGTTTACCTGTGTTTGACTATGCAAAGGCAACCGACTGTGTGGATCATAACAAATTATGGATAACATTACGAAGAATGGGTATTGCAGAACACTTAATTGTGCTCATGAGGAATCTGTACTTAGACCAAGAGACAGTTGTTCAAACAGAACAAGGGGATATTGCGTGGTTTAAAATTAGGAAAGGTGTGCATCAGGATTGTATCCTTTCACCATACTTATTCAATCTCTATGCTGAGCAAATCATCCAAAAAGCTGGACTATATGAAGAAGAATGTGGCATCAGGATTGGTGGAAGACTCATTTAACAACCTGCGATATGCAGATGACACAACCTTGCTTGCTGAAAGTGAAGAGGACTGGAAGCACTTACTGATGAAGATCAAAGACTGCAGCCTTCAGTACAGACTACACCTCAAAATAAAGAAAACAAAAATCCTCACAACTGGACCAATAAGCAACATCATGATAAATGGAGAAAAGATTTACGTTGTCAACGATATCACTTTACTTGGATCCGTAATCAACGCCCATGGAAGCAGTAGTCAGGAAATCAAACGACGTTACTGCATTGGGGCAAATCTGCTGCAAAAGACCTCTTTCAAGTGTTAAAAAGTAAAGATGTCACTTTGAGGACTAAGGTGTGCCTGACCCAAGCCATGATATTTTCAATTGCCTCATACACATGCGAAAGCTGCACAATAAATAAGGAAGACCGAAGAATTGATGCCTTTGAATTATGGTGTTAGTGAAGAATACTGAATATACCATGGATTGTCAGAAGAACAAACAAGTCTATCTTGGATGAAATACAACTAGAGTGCTCCTTGGAAGCGAAGATGGCGAGACGTCATCTCACATACTTTGGACATGTTATCAGGAGGGACCAGTCCCTGGAGAAGGACATCATGCTTGGTGAAGTAGAGGGTCGATGAAAAAGAGAAAGACCCTCGATGAGATGGACACAAGGGGCTTAAGCATAACAATGACTCTGAGGATTGCACACGACAGGGCAGTATTTCCTTTTTTGGTACATGGGGTCACTACGAATTAGAATTGACTCAACAGCACCTAACAAGAACAAGAACAAAATACACAATGGAGTACTATGCCATGATAAAGAATGATGATGAATCTGTGAAACATCTCACAACATGGATGAATCTGGAGGGCATTATGCTGAGTGAAATAAGTCAATCACAAAAGGACAAATACTGTATGAGACCACTATTATAAAAACTCACGAACAGGTTTACACACAGAAAGAAACAATCTTTCATGGGTATGAGGAAAGGGAGGGGAAATCACTAACTAGATAGTAGATAAATGGTAACTTTGGTGAAGGGAAAGACAGACAGTACGATTATAGGGGAAGTTAGCACAACATGACCAAGGCAAAGTCAGAGAAATTTCATAGACACATCCAATCACTCTGAGGGACCGTGTTACTGGGCTGAGAGCTGGGGACCATGGTCTCAGGGAACATCTAGGTCAATTGACATAACACAGTTCATAAAGAAAGTGTTTTATATTGGACTTTGTGAGTAGTGTCTGGAGTCTTAAAAGCTTGCGAGCATCCACCTAAGATACATCTACTGGTCCCATCCCGTCAGAAGCAAAGGAGAATGAAGAAAACCAAAGACACATGAGACGTGTTAGTCCAAAGGGCTAATGGACCACAAGTACCACAGCCTTCATCAGTCTGAGCCCAGAACAACTAGATGGTGCCCGGCTACTACCACTGACTGCTGGGACAGGGATCACAATAGAGGGTCCCTGACAGAGCGGGAGAAAAATGTAGAACAAAATGCAAATTCACAAAAAAGAACAGATTTACTTGTCTGACAGATTGGAGGAACCCCGAGACTACGGCCCCCAGATACCCTCTTTTAACTCAGAACTGAAGTCATTCTCGAAGTTCACCCTTCAGTGAAAGATTATACAGGTCTATAAAACAAACAACACACATGAGGAACATGATTCTTAGCTCAGTCACATAAATGACACCAAATGGGCAACACTTGCCCAAAAGCAAAGACAAGAAGGTAGGAAGGGACAGGAAAACAGGATGAATGGAAATGGGAACCTGGGGTGAAGGGGAGAGTGTTGACCCATCACAGGGACTGCAACCAATGTCACAAAACGATTTGTGTATAAACTGTTGAATGAGAAACTAATTTGCTCTGTAAACTTTCACAAAAAGCACCAAGAGGACATTGTTTTCTTTCATGCCTTTGAATAAAGTTTTAATAATTTTCTTTTAAAAGTCTTACATCTTATTATTAGATGTATTCTAAGTTATATATGTAATTTTTGGTACTGAAAATGCCTTTTTAAAATTTGTTTCCTAATTATTTCTAGTGTAAAGCTATTTTTTTCCTTGATATTAGTATTTTGTATCTAGCAGCCTTACTGAGGAGCCCTGGTGGTACAGTGGTTTGCTATGGCTGCTAACCAAAAGATCGGCAGTTCGAACCAACCAGCCACTCCTTGGAAACCCTATGGGGCAGTTCTACTCTGTCCTACAGTGTCGCTACGAGTTGGAATTGACTCAACAGCAATGGGTTTTTTTTTCTGTTTCAGCCTTACTAAAGTCATTACAATAGTCTGCCCCTAGATAATCATAAAACTGGGGAATAAGTTTGGTTTATTAATTTTTGTTTCCTTTTTTTGTCTTACTGACTGATTAGGATGGCTAGTATAGTGATGAGATATCAGAGACTGAAAAGAAATGACCCCAATGCCAAATTTAGGTATCAATGACAAATACATCCCATCAATTGAAGAAATAATTTTTAAAATGGCCTCTTAAGCACCTGCTACAGTGTAAACAGTTCAAATGAAGATTTCACTTATTCTTGGCTATGCAATAGGATATTATTTTTAAAAATTCTTTTCCATACTGCTGCACTGCAGTGTAATAACACAAAAAGAAAGTATTATCTAAAGCTAAAAACATCTAGTTTAAAATAGCACTGAGGCATCAAATTAACATTATGAAATTAAAACACTGTATAACCTATCATTTTTTAAATAGTCCTTTCAATACATTTTAAATAGAAAGGCTAATTAATGACACCCTGTCATGTTTTACAATAATTATTATCTTCTTTTATATTTTAAAGTAGGTCCTTGTGGTTGCTTGACAAAAAAACAATCTTTAAGAGAATCTGAGCCATTGTTGAGTTTTGAAGCTGGGGGAAAGAAAAGGAAAAATACAACAAAAAGAGTGGCAAATGGCATGAAGCCCTATTTAGATACCTGCTTCTCCATTAGGGAAGCCCTGGTGGTGCAGTGGTTAAGAGCTCGGCTGCTAACCAAAAGTTTGGCAGTTCGAATCCACCAGCCACTCCTCCGAAACCCTATGGGGCAGTTCTACCTAGTCCTATAGGGTTGCTATGAGTTAGAATTGACTTGACAGCAACGGGTCTGGTTTTTCTTCGTTTTGTTTTTCCATTAGGGAATTTGCAGCACAGTTTTCATTGCAGCCTCTATCTGTTGAAAATAAAAGGCAACGTGGATTTAAGTTGTACACATATTTGTCAAGTGTTTCTTATCCCTCAGGGTCAGGGCCCAAGCAGACTTTCAAAGACATAAGCCACAAAATTAACTCTTCTAAAACTTACGCATAATTAAAGCAGTCCTTTCTCATCCTAATGCAAATAACCGGCCACCACCACATTTTCTTATGCGAGCAGGAGCCTAAGCCTAGAGCTTGGGCTGCTTTGTGAAACTATTTGTTACTACTCCTTAATGATTCTTTAATAAATTTCTCATAATTATGTCTTACTTTCCATAAATAGTCATTACTCTGGTGTGCATGCCTACATCATCCAACACCTAAAAAAAAACAAACCAAACTTGTTGCCATCAATTCTGACTCATAGTGACCCTACAGGACAGAGTAGAACGGCCCCATAGGGTTTCCAAGGAATGCAGTGGCTGGTGGATTCAAACTGCCAACTTTTTGGTTAGCAGCCGAGCTCTTAACCACTTCGCCACCAGGGGTCCATCCCACTCCTGGACTATTACAATAATCTCCCAATCACATTCCTGCTGTCAAATTTAATTTTTAAATTCATCCCTCTGCTTAAAAACTTTTATTTGCTCCACGGTGTCTAAAATACTAAGTCTTAGCTACTTAGGTTGACATTCAGAGCTCTTCTCAATGAGACACAGATAATCTATCCATTGTTTAACTCCAGTTCCTCTCCCCAATCACCCAAATTCTCTGTCTCCCTTTTTGTTTTGGCTCAAATCCTACTCTTCTTGAAAGGTCAGCTTAAAATCCATTTACTCTACTTCTCCAGCTTTTATAGCATTTATTAATTGTACCATCCATTCAATTCAAAGTCTAGGCAAACTTATGTTGTTAATCATCAGACCTGGAGTTAGTACAACAATCATTTATAAATATGTACAACATACAGAATAACAAACTGGGTGCTGGAGAAGAAGTCACAAAAGGAGAGAAACCAAAAATTAAACCAATTTAGTCAGAACTGATGTGCACAAAACTACAATATAAAAAAGAAAGCGTAATACTCTAAGACATACAGTATCATGGAAGGACAAAGAAGCAGTTACTTCTAATTGGGGACTTCAGAGACGGTTTCATGGAAATGGTGGCATTTGCTCTGAGCTGTCGAGGAAGGTAAAATTTCAACACGTGACCCTTAAACTCTCTGGGAAGTCTTGAAATATCTTGTATGCCTAACAACTAATACATAATAGGCACTTAGTTTTTTTTTTTTTTTAAGTACCTATTATGTAAGATTATTAATCAAATTTGGTTAAGTCAAATATGAAATTAGGAGTTAAACTCGCAAGTACAAATGAGTGCAGCAGCAATGGATCTCTAATGCTGGTAAGGGGACTGAGAGAACAGGAATACCAAAAAACAAACCAGTTCAGATATTACACCATATTGTATCTACTGTAAGAAGCCCTGGTCACGTAGTAGTTAAACTGCTGGGCTGCTAACCAAAAAAAGTTGGTGGTTCGATTGCATCAGCTGCTCCTCAGAAGAAAGATGTGGCAGTCTGCTTCCATAAAGATTACGGCCTTGGAAATCCTATAGGGTGACTATGAGTTGGAATCGACGCGACAGCAACGAGTTTGTGTTTTCTGGTATATCTATTATATAAATAGTTGACTGCATCATATAGGTGTCACATATTCCATGTAAATAAAATACTAGACACTAAGTTCTCAAAGTGTTGGATCTGAATCACAAAAGTCAATACTTCCTTATATAAAAAAAAAAAAAAAAAAAAGCCTGGTTTCCTCAATAAGATCATGGATTTTAAGGAAGAAGCCAAATCTTCTGTATCTATCTTCCAAGTATAGTGCTAGCCTATTATTTGCGAAAATCAATTTTTGTTAGTGTTCACGAAATTCCAACATTACACAAGGATTAATTTCCTTCGAATTTGGGCTCAAAAATTTATTTTGTTACTATAGCTTAATTATTAATTTGGTCCTGCTCTATTAACTTGTTTTATCATCACGATTAAGCACCTGAAAACTACTGCAGCTCTAAATCAGTTGCTTAACCCTGAAACCTTTACTTATTGTATAATTTTCTTGTTTTGCTGTTGGTAAAAAGAAAAGATGAGAAGTATTTTTTAGTAGCAACTATGGGTTAATTCTGGACTTGGATGGATACAAAAGGTGCATAGCTTTATGGATAATTAACAAACCAGTCTCCTTTCTGATGGAACTCTGAGTGATTCCTATTCCAGGCTCCAATGTTTTCCTCATTCTTTTAATTAAACACAAAATGAGTTTGGTTTTGGTAGACCTATGGAAAAGTAACAGTCTATTCAAGGTCTTAAGACTATCACACATTTTTCAGTGATTTATTTAACACCTGATATTAAATAACGATCAAAACTTAGCATGTTTCCTCTTCAAGGGGAGGATTAAAGAAGATCCTTTGGAAATCACCTAAAATGTCCATTACTCTGAAGAGAATTGTAGTATTTTCTAGTGATGTAGAAATTTAAAATGTTTTTCTTTGTAAAAATATGTTAAGAGACTAGTAAAGTGTTCTTTGGGTGGTTTGCCACAACGCTTAAAATCATGTGATGCCAAATGTGCCTATCTGGGTTGAATCTAAGGTAACACTTGGCTATATGTCGGGCCGAGTATTTTCAACAAAGGAGCCCTGGTGGCACAATGGTTAAGTGCTCAGGTGCTAACCAGAAGGTAGGCAGTTTGAACCCAGCCAGCAGCTCCACAGGAGAAAAGACCTGGCAATCTGCTCCTATAAAGATTTCAGCCTGGGAAACCCTATTGGGCAGTTCTATTCTGACCTATAGGGTCACTACACGTTGGAATCAACTCAACTACACACAACAACAGTTTCAAAAGAGACTGCAGAGTACAAAAGCCCAAAATATTTACTATCTGGTGTTTTAAAAGTGTTGAATATCAAAATATGTAAATTAGCATATTAAGAAGACAACTTTTTTGTCTATAACTAGAAGTATATTCATGATGAACAGTAAGGATTCGGTAAGATAAGCACTTTCCTGCTTCGTTGGTAGGAATGTGAACTGGGTCATTTGTTCTGCAAAGCAGTTTAGAAACATGCACGAGGAACCTTAGAAATCATTTCCACTGCTGTATAGAATCTGTCTCCAAGAACATATCACAATTTATTCAACCATTTCCCTATTGATAGCTATTTATATTGTTTTCAATTTTTTACTATTAGAAACAATGCTGTATTTAACAGTGTTATAAATGTTATACCTAACATTTTTATGTATTTAGCATCAATCATTAATTGATGCTAAATCCAGAGAGGTCAAATTTTATGAGGACCAGGATATGTTACATAATCTTAGAGCTCCTGGAGTATAAATCTAGAAGTGGGCTTGTTGGGTCATAGGTCGTACACATCAAATCATCAGCTTTACTAGATATTGCCAAAATGTTCTCTAAATAAAAGCAATTTATTCTCCCATGCCAACACTTTTCAGACATATTAATGTTTGCCAATCTGATGGGAATAAATGTAATCTCACTGTTATTTTCATCTGTGTTTCCGTAATTATTAGAAAGATGCAGTGTCTTACTGGCCATTCATGTTTCCTCTTTCATGAAATTACTATGTCCTTTGCCACTTTTCTAATATAACATTTGTCTTCGTTTCTTTTTGTTTTGTTTAGTAATTTGAAGGTGAATCCCCATTTCTTTAAGAACAAACTCCTCCATAACTACCACCTTTCCAAAAAAGCTACTCCCACCTTGCCTTAACTAGATCCAGCATTCCCTGGATACTACTTTGCTCACAGCCCTCTCCAACAGAAATTAATTCTTCTAATGGATACTACTGTCAAAATTATCTCAAAGCTATAATGTCATTACTCTCCAGTATATCCATATACCCTACAAAATAAGTCCAAATTCCATAGTTTGGCTTTCAAAGCTTTCCATAATCTGACCTTAACCAACATATTCAGCCTACTGCTGCTGTTGTTAGTTGCTGTTTAATGGGATCCCAACTTATGGCAATGACCCCATACCCAATGGAACAAAACACTGTCTGACCCTGCACCATCCCACGCTCAGTTTCAAATTGGATGGATCCACAGGGTTTTCACTGGCTGATTTTTGGTTGTAGATAGCTAGGCCTTTCTTCCTAGCCACCAGATTTCTTCCTAAAACTTGTTCAGCATCATTGTAATATACATGCCTCCACTGACAGATAGGTGGTGGCTGCACATGAGGTGCCCTGGCCTATACACACACACACTGTATGCACCAAATAAACTAGACTATTTGCCACCCTCTTAATGCCCCCTGGGCTTTCTACCTCTTTGTATTGATTCATGCTATTTCTAACATCCGTTTATCAGAAATTCATCCTTCAAGGAAAGCTGTTTCTAACAATATATAATGCCAACAAATAATATAGAAAGGAACTGGGGGGAAAAATCACCACTTTGTAACCATAAGAATAGAACTGATTCAGGCAATAATTATCAATCAATGCTAAATCTAAAGGGTCATAATTTATGAGAACAAATTTTTTACATAATGTCAAAGTATCCCTCCACAAATTACTTAATAATTACAAGAGTAACTAAGTTGGAGAAACTTGAAAAACACCCTAACGAAGTAATTAAATTAACATCACCAATAAGGGGCAAATAGATACTATGTACCTCCAAGTGAGACACCCTAGGAAGGACATCCCATCTGTTACGCGGTATTCCAAGTCCAAAATGTACAACCGTGAGGAAACATTAGAGAAACCCAAACTGAGGACAATGAATAAAATAACTCGCCTGTATTAATAAAAATGTCAATGCTGTGAAAGACAAAGAAGAACTGAGAACCTTTTCCAGATTAAAAGAGACTGAACACATGATCCTTGACTGGATCCTGAACTGGAGAAAAATGTTATAAAAGGTGTGCTTAACGAATGTTTATTGAATTAAAAGAGCTTTCATTCCAAGAATCCATACCCCTGCCACACAACAAGTCTAAGGAAATGCACTGATACATATACCTGAGAGAGAAACCGGTAAGAATAAATGACTCATGTGCTGAAAGTGTCTACAGCACTGAAGAGAAAAAAGAACAAATTAACAGTGCTGGAAAGGTTCAGGGAAACCATCACCACTCACCTTCCAGAATAAAAACATGGGTTTGGGTCTTCATGTGATTTTTCAATAAAGGCTTCAAGTTTCTAATACTGAACAAAAACAGTTTCAATTCCAAAGGAAATAACTGGAAAAGTTACTTATAAAATAGATCCTTACTTTTTACAAAAATATCTAAAAACACATAATACTGCCTTTTGAATTTTGATGACACTAATAGTTTTATTTAACAAACATTGAGTGACTACTATGTGCAGAGCACTATGCTAGGTGCCATGAAAGATACAAAGATGAACACATAGTCCCTGCCCACAAGGAGCGTATAATCTAGTGGGGAAGAGACAAATACACAAATAACTAGAATACAAGGCAGTAAACGAAAGAGTGGGCAAGTGCTGAGTGTGGCCTGAGTGTGCTACTAACTAGCCTCAAGTTTCCAACTTGAAACAGTGGTGATGAAGTATTGGCTACTTTGAAAATCCCATCTCAAGATCAGCATAATAGATGTTCAAATGGTCCTCCCCAAGTAACTGGAGGCCAAGAGAACAGGCCTGGTGGAGGGGCTATTTGAAAGCACTATCACGTCTACATACATGATGTTGATACAAAGTATGTAGGTATAGCTAAAAAAGAACTTTTATATATATAGATATATACATATCATCTGTCCTTTGGTTAATGGCTATAGCTACTGTTTTAAACAATATACTTTTATATAAAAAGGAATTTGTATAATCCCAGAAAAATCAACTTACGGATTAATATTAATTCAAGAAAGAATCCTGCCATAGGCAATTTTATTTACTAATTAAGTCTTTTCTCTAAATATCTATAAAGCTCTGTAGCAATTAAACTGTTAGACATCTAAGTATTGCTGAGTAAAAACCTCTTATGTTCAGCCTTCTGAAGGGAATGATCACGTACCTGATATAACACTTCTGATAGCAACAAGAAGGCCTTAAAGAGATTTAAGGAAAATAATTTTTAATGCTTCAATTCAAATGAAATACACTCTGATTAAATACAATTCAATGTCTTCTGAAAATATCTCAATGACAGCATTTAATGCCAGTTAAGGTCAGCAATATTGAAGTGAGGAAAATATCACGTCTTTTCATTTGGTTTCAATACCACTGCCTATGACTATGGCGACCCAATCTTTTCTTTGAAAATTCCATTTATCAGTACTGATGAGCTTTAATTTCTTTTAGCTCATAGGCTAATAACAGCTGCTGACCACTTCTTCTTGGTAGTTCTGTCTGAAATAACTGGCATACTTCCTGGCTGTTTTTCCTACTTCCTGAATCGGAGGGTCCACTCCTTAGCCTGTTTCTTTCAGTGTGTCACTGTGGTCCTGGTTCCTCTGCTGTTTTCTCTCTAGGAAACGAGCACGTGCATCTGATATGGATTTGTCATCATTTCTTCTTTGCATTTTCTTCAGGACTTCTTTTGATATTCCATCTAAAACATTACAAATCAATCGAATAAAACTTTAGTTTTATGATTCAGTACTAGAAGTGTTAATAGAAAGAGACGCCCTGATTTTTAATGTTAAAAAATAAAGAAATTAAATTTTGCCCTTTCAAAAGAAATGATGTAGACTATGGTTAAAAATAAGAGTATGGAGGCCTAAGAGTCAGAAAAATTGACCCTAATGCAAGTATCTAGTACAGTGCTGTAACACTGCAACAAAATACCTAGTGGCTAACATTTCTAAAGACTCTTTATGATTTCTTGGGCAAAATTTTTCACCATTCTATTTCACCAAACCCACTGCCGTCGAGTCAATTCCAACTCATAGCAACCCTATATGACAGAGCAGAACTACCCCATAGAGTTTCCAAAGAGCAGCTGGTGGATTTGAACTGCCAACCTTTTCGTTAGCAGTTGTAGCACTTAACCACTTTCTCAGTGATGTTAAATGAGGATAATATAATCTGCTCTGTCATTCAGCCTCAAAATGCTCTACTAAAAAGCTTCTTGTATATGTGAGCTGAGAATTAAGCTTTCTGTCCTAGCCATAGGGTTGCCATGACTCAGAATTGACTCGACAGCAATGGGTTTTGGTTTTTGTCCTAGTTCAGTACCACAACTTTTTATGGCTCCAAACTAAAGAACTAATAACACTTCATGGGAAAAGCCCCTTCTAAAAAAGGAGGTTCTGAGGTAATAATTCACAAAATTTTACAAATAAACCAGAAATGATAAAGCACAACTCGGAGGCAGTATGACCTACTGGTTAAGAGTACAGGCTCCAGAGTCAGGTTTCTTGGATTTAAATTCCAGATTCACCATTGATTACTATGGGATTTTCAGCAAATTAATTCACACTGCTAAGTCTCTATTTCCTCATCTATAAAGTGGGGATATGTACTTGCCTCACAGAGTTGTTGTTAAAGTTCAATGAGAAAATGCAAGTTAAGTGGTTATCGTTGTTGTTGTGTGCCGTCGAGTCAATTTCAACTCATCGCAACCCTATAGGACATAGCAGAACTGCCCCACAAATTTCCAAACAGCAGCTGGTGGATTTGAACTACCAACCTTTTGGGTAGCTGCCTGAACTCTTAACCACTATGCCACCAGGGCTCCTGGTTAGCACATGGTAAAAGGTCAAAAGATATTATTGTTATTGAAATTGTTATTAATAATGTCATTGGACAGAGAGGTTAAGGGAAGTATGATTAACTATATGGAAAAGCAGGAAGTCAAAATGACTATAAATCTGAGATTTAGGGCAAACCTTTGCTTTCTGAGGAGCTAGAACTAGAACCTAAGCCCTGTAACAGTATTTCTATAAGTATATGAAAAATTGGACATTTATGCTCCCTGAACTTACATCACTAGAACTATGATTCACTCACCCTTTAGCTGCTTTACATTTTCCTTATTTGTCCATCTCCTTCTTGCATCTTCTCTCACTTCACGTCGGGCCACGCTGCTCAGATCATGTGCATTAAATTCGTGCAACTTGGGTAACAAGTCTCTCACCCATTCATAACGAATTGGACACACAATTCTTGCGTAGACTTTGGTGGTAACTAATACCTCATGAAAAATGATCCATTCAAGTTTGGTTTCCTGTTCATGAAGCTATACAAAAGCATTCATTTAAGAATGATAATTCAATAACTTGCCTTATTCCACATTAAACCAACGAAATAATAATAGTCCAGATCTTCTGAATTGCTAACTTCTTCAGTCAAACAGGAGGCATAGGCCAATCAATATGCTTACACCTCTATATAATATAGATACATTTAGCCAGTATTTAATTGCAAAGAAAAAAGTAAAAAGAGAAACATCTGTGTATTACTTATTTCTAATCTTTATAAATTCCTTCCCTTTTAAAAAATAAGGTACTTACTGCCGAGGAAGGATGAATGTGAACTGGGCTTCCACGTCCATCCATTGTGCAAAATGTTCTCCCAACGGATCTATGAACAGAAAAACCAAATGATGATAAAAATGAGAACCGTAAAACGTGAAATAACTAGTGTGTTAAGTCCAACAATGAGCAATTTTATGTTCTACCACAGAGAGGTTTAAATTTATTTGACTGTCACTTTAACCAATTCATCTTAAACTAATGACCTAAGTTAAACAGTCATTTAAGTATAAGCATTTCTCATCAATGAGTAGTAATATTAATAATATCTTATTTGTGCTTTAGAGTTTCCAAAATGCTTTCATAACTAAGCCTCAAAACAACCTATGAGATTTGAAAGCCAGGTACTTTATTAAGCTAAAAACTAATACTTAAATAAATTAGCTGGCCTTCTCAAGATCACAGAGCTAATTCATGGTGAAACCAAGTCCCAAACATGAGTCTTCTGACTTAAATATAGTGTTCCTTATATTATCTTATGCTACATCTCCTTTTAAAGGTGTGTTTTCACTATTCTAAAATCTAAAAACTAGAAAAATTTATCATTTTTCTAACTCATATCCTTAACTTTAAGTTCTCATCCTCTTCTGTACTTCCCTACATAAACATCATACCTAAAAACTTGTCAAAATAATAGCCATAGTTCAATTTTCATCACACCTGCTTACCTATAGTACTTTATACATATTCCTAGTATACCTCAGATCAAACAGCATCATAATTATTCATTTACATGTATGTCTCCTCGACTACACATAAATATCGTCAAGAATGATGTTAGGACTCACATATTTCTCCACCATTTTATCTTCAGTACCTGCCCAGTGTTTGGCACATAGTAGGTTAACTAAGACATCATATCTTTTAAATTCTGAAACAATCTCAAATCTACAGAAAAGCACAGTGCAAAACACTTTTTTATCTGAACCATTTGACAGTAAGTTGCCAACATGATGCCCCAAATACTTGAGTGTGCGTTTCCTACAATCAAGGACATTCTTCTATATCACTCTATTACAACCATCAAACAAAACCAGGAAATTAACAGATACATTACTAGCACCTAATCCTTAGAACCCACTAAAGTTTCACCAAATGTACTTATATCTTTTATAACAAAAGGATCCAGTTCAGAATTATGCATTGTCTATACTTTTCATGTTTCTATAGCCTCCTTCATTCTGTAAGAGTTCCTTAGTCTTTCCTTGACTTTCATGACCTTGATACTTCTGAGGATTATCGGATAGTAATTTTGTACTATGTCCCTCAATTAGAGTTTGTCGATTTCAGGATAATTAGATTCAAGTTATGTATCTTAGGCAGAACTAACACAGAAGTGATGCTGTGTTCTTCCCATTGCATCATAACAGGAACCACATGGTTTCAACTTGTTCCATTACTGATGATGTTCACTTTGACTGCTTGATTTAGGTAGTATCTGACAGGCTTCTCCACTGTAAAATTACTGTTTCCCTTTGTAATTCGTTAAGAATTTTGTGTAGACATGCTTAATTATATAAATAATTCTGTTCTTCGTTAAACTTCCAATTTACTCGTTTATTAGTTTAGAACATTAGAGACCTGTGATTTTACATTTTTTTTTACTGTTGTAGATGAAGTTTACATTTCAAGTTAGTCTCCCATACAAAAATTTATACATTGTTATATGACCCTGTCTTAGTCATCCAGTACTGCTACAACAGAAATACCACAAGTGGATGGTTTTAATGAAGAGAAGTTTATTTCCTCATAGTCAAAGTAGGCTAAAAGTCCACATTCAGGGCATCAGCTCCAGGGGAAGGCTTTTTCTCTCTGTCGGCCTTCTCTTCAGTGTTCCCCTGGACCAGGAGCTTCTCAGCACCGGGACACCGGTCCAAAGGACACGCTCTGCTCCTGGCACTGCTTTCTTGATGGTATGAGGTCCTCCTGTCTCACTGCTCACTTCTGTCTTTTATATCTCAAGAGATTGCCTCAGGACACAATCCAGTCTTGTAGATCAGGTCCTGGCTTACAAAAAAAAGACCCATCCTCCCTCATTAACATCATAGAGGCAGGTTTACAACATACAGGAAAATCACACAGTACCAGGAATCATGGCCTAGCCAAACTGATACACACATTTTTTGGGCGACATAATTCAAACCATGACAGACCCTAATTGCTCTCCCCATACTGTGACAAAACACTCCTCCTTTTCACACGATTCCCCATGTCCATTCAACCAGCTCCTAACCCTCTCTGCCTTCCCATCTCACTCCGGACAGAAGCCACCCATTTAGTTTCTTATATTTACACTCCTCACGAGTATCCCTTTATATCCCACAGTCCAGTCCAATCCTTGTCTGAAGAGTTGGCCTCGGAAATTGTTTTAGTTCTGGGCTGCTTGAGAATCCGGGGGCCATGCTAACCGGGGTTCCTCCAGTCTCCGTCAGACCATTAAGTCTGGTCTTCTTACTAGAATTTGAGTTCTGCACCCCACCTTTCTCTTGCTCCATCAGGGACTGTCTGTCGTGTTCCCTGTCAGGGCAGTCACTGGTGGTACCTGGGTACCATCAAGTTCTTCTAGTCTCAGGGTGATTAAGTCTCTGGTTTATGTGGCCCTTTCTGTCTCTTGGGCTAATACTTTCCTTGTGTCTTTGTTGTTCTTCTTTCTCCTTAACTCCAGGTGGTTGGGACCAATTGATGCATCTTAAATGGCCGCTTGCAAGCTTTTAAGACCCCAGACACCACTCGCCAAAGCAGGATGTAGAACATTTTCTTAATAAGCTTTGTTACGCCAATTGACCTACATGTCCCCTGAAAGCATGGTTTCCAGATCTCCACCCCTGCTACTCTGTCCCTCAAAATGTTTGACCATATTCAGGAAACTTCTTAGCTTTGGTTTAGTCTAGTTGTGCTGACTTTCCCTGTAGTGTGTGCTGTCCTTCCCTTCACCTAAGATAATACTTCTCTACTATCTAGTTATTGAATAACTCTCACCCTCCCTCTCCACCCTCATAACCATCAAAGAATGTTTTCTTGTGTGTTTAAACCTTTTCCTGAATTCTTATAATAGTGGTCTTATACAATATTTGTCCTTCTGTGACTGACTAAATTCACTCAGAATAATGACCTTCAGATTCCTCCATCCTCCATGTTATGTTTCATGGCTTCATCGTTGTTCTTTATCGTTGTATAGTATTCCATAGTGTGGATATACCATAATTTGTTTATCCATTCTTCCACTGATGGGCACCTAGGATGTTTCCATCTTTTTGCTATTGTGAACAGTGCTGCAATGAACATGGGTGTGCATATATCTATTCGTGTGATGGCTCTTATTTCTCTAGGATATAT
>NW_004443990.1:3674425-3749698 GCF_000243295.1 Trichechus manatus latirostris
CCTCTTCCCTTTCCATATGAAGTTGGTGATTTGTTTCTCCATCTCATTAAAAAATGACGGTGGAATTTGGATTGGGATTGCAATGTATCTGTAGATCGCTTTGGGGTGAACTGACATTTTCACAATGTTGAGTCTTCCTATCCATGAGCCAAGTATGTTTTTCCACTTACGCAGGTCTCTTTCGGTTTCTTGCAGTAATGTCTTGTAGTTTTCATCGTATAGATCTTTTACGTCTCTGGTTAGATTTATGCCTAAGTATTTTATCTTCTTGAGGGCTATTGTAAATGGTATTGATTTGGTGATTTCCTCTTCGAGGTTCTCTTTGTTGGTGTAAAGGAATCCAACTGATCTTTGTATGTTTATCTTGTATCCTGAAACTTTGCTGAAATCTTCTATTCCAGTAGTTTTCTTGTGGATTCTTTGGGGTTTTCTATGTATAAGATCATATCATCTACAAATAGAGATACTTTGACTTCTTCCCTACCAATTTGGATGCCCTTTATTTCTTTTTCTAGCCTAACTGCTCTGGCTAGGACCTCCAGTACAATGTTGAATAAGAGTGGTGATAAAGGGCATCCTGTCTGGTTCTCGATCTCAAAGGGAATGCTTTCAAAGACTCTCCATTTAGGATGATGTTGGCTGTTGGCTTTATATAAATGCCCTTAATTAAACTGACAAATTTCCCTTCTATTCCTATTTTGTTGAGTGTTTTTATCATGAATGGGTGTTGGATTTTGTCAAATGCCTTTTCTGCGTCAACTGATAAGATCATGTGGTTCTTGTCTTTGGTTTATTTATGTGGATTACATTGATTGTTTTTCTAATGTTGAACCATCCCTGCATACCTGGTATAAATCCCACTTGATCGTGGTGAATTATTTTTTCAATACGTTGCTGAATTCCATTGGCTAGAATTTGTTGAGGATTTCTGCGTCAATGTTCATGAGGGATATTGATGCGTAATTTTCTTTTTTTGTGGTGTCTTCACCTGGTTTTGGTATCAGAGTTATGCAGGCTTCACAGAATGAGTTTGGGAGTATTCCACCCATTTCTATGCTCTGAAATACCTTTAGTAGTAGTGGTGTTAACTCTTCTCACAAAGTTTGGTAGAATTCTCCAGTGAAGCCATCCGGGCCAGAGCTTTTTTTTTGTTGGGAGTTTTTAAATCACCTTTTCGATCTCTTTTGTTATAGGTTTATTTAGTTGTTCTACCTTTTTTTTAGGTTAGGTAGGTAGGTAGTTTCTAGAAATTTGTCCATTTCCTCTAGGTTTTCAAATTTGTTGGAGTACAGTTTTTCATAGTACTCTGTTATGATTCTTTTAATTTCAGTTGGGTCTGTTGTGATATCACCCATCTCACTTCTTACATGGGTTATCTGCATCTTCTCCTGTTTTTCTTTTGTCAGTTTGGCCAAGGGTTTATCAATTTTGTTGATCTTTTCCAAGAACCAGCTTTTGGTCTTGTTAACTCTTTCAACTGTTTTTCTATTCTCTATTTCATTTAATTCTGCTCTAATTCTTATTATTTCCTTTCTTCTGGTGCCTGAGGGCTTCTTTCGCTGCTCTCTTTCTACTTGTTACAGTTGTAGGGTTAATGTTTTGATTATGGTCCTTTCTTCTTTTTGGATATGTGCATTTGTTGCTATAAACTGACCTCCAAGCACTGCTTTTGCTGTGTCCCAAAGGTTCTGGTAGGATGTGTTTTCATTCTCATTTGATTCTATGAATTTCTTTATTCCATCCTTAATTTCTTCTATAACCCAGTAGTTTTTGAGCAAGGTGTTGTTCAGTTTCCATGTGTTTGATTTTTTCCTTGCTTTTTCTGTTGTTGATTTCTACTTTTATGGCTTTATGATCAGAAAAGATGCTTTGTAATATTTCGATGCTTTGGATTTTGTTAAGGCTTGTTTCATGGCCTAATATGTGGTCTATTCTGGAGAATGTTCCATGTACGTTGGAAAAGAAAGTATACTTGGCTGCTGTTGGGTGGGGTGTTCGGTATACGTCTATCAGATCAAGTTGGTTGACTGTAGCATTTAGATCTTCCGTGTCTTTGTTGAGCTTCTTTCTGGATGTTCTGTCCTTCACCGAAAGTGGTGTGTTAAGTCTCCTACTACTATTGCGGAGCTGTCTAGTTCTCTTTTCAGTGCCGTTAGAGTTTATGTATTTTGGAGCCCTGTCACTGGGTGCATAAAAATTTATTATTATAGTTATGTCCTCCTGGTGTACTGACCCTTTAATTATTATATAGTGTCCTTCATCCTTTGTGGTGGATTTTGCTTTGAAGTCCAACTTGTCAGAGATTAATATTGCCACTCCTGCTTTTTTGAGTGCTATTTGCTTGATATTTTTCCATCCTTTGCGTTTTAGTTTGTTTGTGTCTTTAAGTCTAAGTTGTGTCTCTTGTAGGCAGCGTATAGACAGATGGTTTTTTAATCCGATCTGCCACTCTGTCTCTTTACTGGTGCATTTAGTCCATTTACATTCAGCATAATTACTGATAGGTATGAGTTTAGTGCTGTCATTTTGGTGTCTTTTCTTGTGTGTTGTTCACAGTTTCTTTGTTCCACTTAATTTTCTGTGCTGAGCAGTTTTTCTTTATGTCTTTTCATCCTTTTCATTGTTGTTGATTTTGTGTTTGCGGAGTCTTTATATTTTTCTAGTTTTTTATTTTGACTTGTAGGGCTGTTAGTTTCCTTTGTGGTTACCTTAAATTTACCCCTATTTTTCTAAGTTTATACCAGTCTTGTATTTCTTTATATCGCCTTGACCTCCTCTCCATATGCAAAGTCTATGCCTACATTTTTTAAGTCCCCCTTTTTGTTTTAATGTTGTCATCTTTTACATATTGACACCTGTTTCCCTATTTTCAGCGTTTTAGCTTTATTTTTGTGACTTCCCTATCTGGGTTGATAGCTGATCGCTCTGTCCTGTGTTATAGTCTTGGGTTGTTACCTGATGTTACTGATTTTCTAACCAGAGGACTCCCTTTAGTATTTTTGGTAATTTTGGTTTGGTTTTTGCAAAGTCCCTAAACTTCTGTTTATCTGGAAATTCCCTAATTTTGCCAGCATATTTGAGAGACAGTTTTGCTGGATATAGAATTCTTGGCTGGCAGTTTTTTTCCTTCAAGGCTTTATATACGTCATCCAATTGCCTTCTTGCCTGCACGGTTTCTGCTGAGTAGTCCAAGTTTATTCTTACTGACTCTCCTTTGTAGATGACTTTTTGTTTATCCTTAGCCGCTCTTAAAATTTTCTCTTTATCTTTTGTTTTGGCAAGTCTGATTATACTATGTCTCGGTGACTTTCTTTTGGGATTTACCTAATGCGGGGTTCGATAAGCATCTTGGATAGATATCTTCTCATCTTTCATGATATCAGGGAAGTTTTCTGCAAACAAATCTTCAAGAATTCTCTGTATATTCTCTGTTATCCCCTCTGTTCTAGTACTCCAATCACTCACAGGTTATTCTTCTTGATAGAGTCCCACAGAATTCTTAGGGTTTCTTCATTTTTTAAAATCCTTTTATCTGATTTTTCCTCAAATAAGTTGGTGTCAAATGCTTTATCTTCAATCTCACTAATTCTGACTTCCATTGTCTCAATTCTGCTCCTATGACTTCTATTGCGTTGTCTAATTCTGAAATTTTGTTAATCTTCTGGATTTCCGATTGCTGTCTCTCTATGGATTCTTGCATTATTATTCTGTCATTATGCTCTTCTCTAATATTTTTAATTTCCTCTGTTGCATGTTCTGTGTTTTGCTTAATTTCCTTCCTAATTTCTTGAAGAGTTCTGTACATTAATCTTTTGTATTCTGCCTCCAGTAATTCCAAGAAATTTTCCTCCTCTGGAAAATTTCTAGATTCTTTATTTTGGGAGCTTGCTGAAGCCATCATGGATTGCCTCTTTATGTGTTTTAATATTGATTATTGTCTCTGAGCCATCAATAAACTATATATATTTATTTTATGTTTGCTTACTGTGTCCTAGCTTCTTGTTTTGTTCTGATATGCCCAAATAGGCTGCTTGAAAGAGCTAGTTTGATTATTGGCACCTTTGAAGCTCTAATGTCCTGTCACCAGGTGGTTAGATCTGTTACTACATATGTGAGCTCAGGAGTCTGCCTACTCCTTCTGTATGGATTCAGCTCAGGTGCCCAGATAGATAGTCACCAAGTGTGTCGTGCAGGCTCTCACCCTTCTCACTCAACTTAGGCATGCTGGACAGCCCTCTTTTACAGACTCCACTTCTGCCCCACTTGACTTCCGACTCCCCACTCCAGGCCACTGCAAGCTTCTCCCCACACAGTGACAATTATGAAAAGGGTTACTGGAATTGATGTCATTGTTATCACAGAGCTTAAGTCAAACATTCAACCTTTAATATTCAATAGTTTAATAGAGTAGTCAAATACAGTAGTATTTATCCATCTCTCAAGCTCATACTGCTTACCTTCGAGCTACATTTTTGAAATAGCCTGCACAAAGACATCTTCGTAGTACTTCATGTTTAGGACCTTCAAAGGTCTCTCTCGGGAAATCACTTTGCTATAAAAAGAATATACATACAGTAGTAAATCTCAGAGAAAAATTTTTAAAGAATCTTTTACTTTGAAAAATCCACATTTCTAAAGACTTGTGATCCTGGCCAATAAGCAGTAAGAGATTTACCCTTCTATCTGAAACCACCAAAAAGCTGACAAAATATATGAAATAATGATTTCCAGAACACAGTATATCAAGCAACAAAGGACAGTGATCCCTAAGAGATGGGAAATAAATGAAATAAGCTCTACAACTGCTCCAGCTGACAGCGTTGAGAGATATTTTGGGCCAAGGCACAGGAAAGGATAACCCAAGTGGAACCCAGAGGACTCCTTGAGTTAAGGAGACAGAGCTGAATAGTCCAGGAAGACCAAGGTGGCTAGCGTTTGCAGGGAGCTCTCCCTCAAGTGTTCAGCTGAGTACTGATTATCACATGTGAGGAAACTACCTGTGGCTAGGGAAAAAAAAAAACCTCCCAAAAGGATAATAATGTTCAGTGTTCACGTAGTGCTGGGAATGATACCTGTTCCTACCAGCCAGACTAGAACACCTCATAATTCACATGGCTCTGGGTACAGTATTCAGAAAAGTCTTGCTTCAGTAGTGGGGAATAACTAGTCCTATACTGAGCAGTACTCTGATGCCACCTCATATAGCTTAAAAGCAAGATCTGAAAGGGTTAAACAGTGTTCAAATAACTCAACTGCATCCTAGAACAAACCTCAAGAATATTTGTAGGAAAACAAAAATATCTAGCACCCAGCAAGGTAAAATCCACAGTGTCTGGCATCCAATAAAAAATTGTAAGACATGCAAAGAAGCAGGAAAATATGACCCATAATGAGAACATAAATCAATCAATTAAAACCAACCCAGAACTAACATATATGTTAATTATATTTCTATTATAATTACAATTATATGCGAATTACAACTGGATTACTTTTGTTCAAAAAGTAGAGACATGGAAATATTTTTTTTAGAAGACTCAAAATCTAGAGATGAAAGCTACAATGCTTGAGATGGAAAATATACTTGGTGTGATTAATGGCAGATTAGACACTGCAGAGGAAAAATTAGTGAACTTGAGACAGTAATAGAAAACAGTCAAAATTAAAAACAGAGAAAATAGACTGTTTTAAAAATGAGGAGAGCATCAGTGAGCTGTGGGACAACTTTAGGAGGCCTAAAATTTCGAGTCCACAAAACAGAGCAAAGTGGGCACAGAAAAAATATTTGAAGATGTAATGGCTGAAACTTTTTCAAATTTGATGAAAACTATAACCTTGTGGTTAGCAGCTGAGAGCTTAACTATTGCACCACCAGGGCTCCTACACATGTATACTATAAACCCTAAAAAAGCCACTAAAATAACAAAGACTTATAATGAATATGCCAATGGAATCAGAAAAAATATTCAATTAATCCAAAAGAAGGCAGAGAAAAGAAGGGCACAAAGAAAAAACAGGAGAAACAGAAAACAAATAGGAAGACAAAAGGTTTAAACCTAACCATATCAATGATCACATCAAAAGTAAAAAGTCTACATACACAAATTAAAAGGTAGAGGCTGTTAAGACTGGTTAATAAAGCAATACTCAACTATATGCGGCCTATAAAATATAAAGAGACAAATACGAAAAGTGAAAGGATGGTGTCATGGATTGAATTGTGTCCCCCAAAAATATCTGTCAACTTGGCTAGGTCATGATTCCCAGTATTGTATAACTGTCTACCATTTTATCATCCACGGTGATTTCCGTATGTGTTCTAAATGCTATCACTATGAAATAATAAAATGGATTATTGGCAGTTATATTGACGAGGTCTACAAGATGAGGTAGTGTCTTAAGCCAATCTTGTTTGAGATATAAAAGAGAGAAGCGAGCAGAGAGACATGCAGACCTCATACCATCAAGAAAGCAGTGCCAGGAGCAGAGCACATCTTTTGGACCTGAGGTTCCTGTGCTGAGACACTCCCAGACCAAGGGAAGATTGATGACACGGACCTTCCTCCAGAGCCGACAGAGAAAACCTTCCCCTGGAGCTGACACCCTGAATTTGGACTTGTAGCCTACTAGACTGTGAGAGAATAAATTTCTCTTTGTTAAAGCCATCCACTTGTGGTATTTATGTTATAGCAGCACTAGACAAGACAGAGGTTGGTACCGAGAGAGTGGCATGCTGCTCTAACAGACACCTAAAATGTGGAAGTGGTTTTGAAACTATGGATAGAGAAGTGGTAGCAGCAGAGAAGCAGCAGCAGTGGCAGAGAACCAACAGCAGCAGAACCAGGAGACCAGCTCGAGATGGCACTGGAGCTGACCCACAGAGAGAGAGCTAAGTGCCTGTGCACAGGAGGCTTCCTGGTGGAGTGGGGTGCCTCCAAGCACTTATCAGTGGAGCTACAGGGCTTTGGAACACTTGCCCCAGCAGGGCAGATGTGGGCATGAGGCCCGAGGGCCAAGAGGCCACAGCTAGCAGAAGCTGAAGAGACAAGGAACACAAGAAGTCAAGCTGCCTCAGTCTCAAAAGGTATGGCCACGACCTCTGGGGTTTCAAAGGGTGGAGTCACCACTCAGATGGATGAGGAGAGCAGAGCTGCTGTCCCCGTGGGCCTGGAAGGCAGAGCTGAAGCCCAGGGCTGAGGGGCCTCCACTCAGAATCTGGAGAGTGTGGCCAATACCTAGAGTCTAGAGGGAAGGGCCATTGTTTAAATTGTCTCAGAGAACAGAGGATTATTTGCAAAGCCTTGAGGGCTAATGTAATATGTTCTGCTGACTTGCTTGGTGCCTATTATGCCTTCTTTCCCTCCAGTTTCTCCCATTTGTAATGGAAATGCCTAGCTTGTGCCTGCCTGTTGCACCATTGTACCTTTGGAAGCCAATAACTTGTATTCTAGATTTCACAGATGAAGAGGAATTTTTTCGATTTTGGACTTGGAGTTGATTTAAGACTTTTGTTATGATATGATGGAGTACGTTTTACATTTTTGGGGGCTAAAGGGTGGAATGTCATGGACTGAATTGTGTCCCCCAAAAATATCTGTCAACTTGGCTAGGTCATGATTCCCAGTAGTATATGATTGTCTATCATTTTATCACCTGAGGTGATTTCTGCATGTGTTGTAAATGCTATCACTATGAGTTAATAACATGGATTAGCAGCAGTTATATTGATGTGGTCTACAAAATTACACAGTGTCTTAAACCAATCTTATCTGAAATATAAAAGAGAGAAGCGAGCAGAGAGACATGGGGACCTCATACCACCAAGAAAGCGGCGCCAGGAGCAGAGCGTGTCCTTTGGACCTGAGGTTCCTGCGCTGAGATGCTTCCAGACCAAGGGAAGATCGATGACACAGACCTTCCTCCAGGGCCGACAGAGAAAGCCTCCCCCTGGAGCTGACGCCCTGAATTTGGACCTATAGCCTACCAGACTGTGAGCGAATAAATTTCTCTTTGTTAAAGCCATCCACTTGTGGTATTTCTGTTATAGCAGCACTAGATGACTAAGACAGATGGCAACTTGAAAGATTACATGGGAACCTTAGGGGGCAGTGAGTTTATGTTAATGAGGGAGGAACTAATAAAAGGAGGGTGAGAATGGTTGCACAACGTGAAGAATGTAATCCATGTCACTGAATTGTACATATAAAAAAGGTTGAATTTTGGTGTATGTTTTACTGTGTATATTTCTCAACAACAAAAAGGAAATAAATAAAATTTAGGGAAAAAAGTGCATGTCGTCCTCTGAAACTACATTACCCTGAGATAATCTTTAAACCTTAAATCAAAAATATCCCCTGAAGTCTTCTTAAAACCAAACAATAGTTTAGCTTAACTAGTAAAGAATATATGCCTTGCACATTGTGCTCTTTTAAGATCTACCCATATGGGATCAAACTGACAACAGCAACTCAAAAGATAAGATAGTAACCTTCGGGGGCCATGACTATATGTTAATGGTGGAGGAACAACTCAGAAAAGGAGGGTAAGAATGGTTGCACAACCCAAAGAATGTAATCAACGTCATTGACTGGTACATTTAGAAACTGCTGAATTAGCTGGTGTATGTTCTGCTGTGTATATTCTCAACAACAACAAAATAATATAAATTAAAAAAATAAAAAAGTAAAAGGATGTAAAAAGATATACCACGCTTATTAATTAAAATACAGCTGAGTAGATATATTATTATCAAAGTAGATTTCAGAGCAAATATTATTATCAGGGATGAAGAAGGGTCAATTCATGAAGAGGATCTAACCATCCTTAAAATGTATGCACCTAATAATAGAACTTCGAAACACATGAAGCAAAAACTGCTTCAAGGAGAAACAGGCATAGCCACAATTAGGAGTTTGAGATTTCAATACTCTTCTCTCCATAATTGATAAAACAAAGGAAGAACTTATTGTAAAGTTACAGTAATCAAGACAATGTGGTACTGGCATCAAGATAGACAAATATATCAATGGAGCAGAACAGAGAGCAGAAATATACTCATACATATATGGACAACTGATTTTCAATAAAGATGTAAAGGCAATTCAATGGAAAAATAACAATCTTTTCCACAAGTAAAGCTGGAACAAGTGGACAACCATATGTCGTTGTTGTTAGCTGCCCTGGAGTTGGCCCCTGACTCATAGTGACCCCATGTGGACTTTGATACATACCTCACACCAAACACAAAATTAATTCAAGATAATGCATAGACCTATGGATCATAGTCCTAAATGTAAAACTTCAAACTACAGAACTCCTAGAAAAAAACATAGGGGAAAACCTTACTGACATTAGGTTACACAAAGACTTCTCAGATATAACACTAAAAACAGGATTCATGAAAGAAAACACTGATAAACTGGGCTTCATCAAAATTAAAAATTTCTGCTCTTCAAAAAAGAATGAAAAGACAAGCTACAGACTTGGAGAAAATGTTTGAAAATCATATGCCAGATAAAAGACTTTTATACAGAATTTATAAAGAACAAGTTCAATAAAAAGAAAGCAGACAACCTAATTTAAAAATTGGCAAAAGATGTGAACAGATAGTTGACCAAAGAAAATATAGAGATGGCAAGTAAACACATGAAAAGATTCTCAGCAACCTTAATCATTAGGTAAATGTAATTGAAATTACAATGAGATACCACTACGTACTTATTAAAACAACTAAAATTAAAAAGACTAACCATACCAAGCATGGGCTAGGACAACCACTTTGGAAAATGCTTTGGCTATTTCTTAAAAAGTTAAATACATTCCTAGCATATGATTCGGCCATCCACTCCTAGATATTTACTCAAGAGAAATGAAAGTATAAGTCCATACAAATAATTGTATACAAATGTTCATAGCAGCTTTATCTGTAAAAGTGAAAACAAAAAAAAATTCAAATGTTCAACAGATGATTGGATAAACTGTGGTAATCCATGCAATACTACTCAGCAATATAAATGAATGAACTGTTAATACACACTACACAACATGGACGAAGCTGAAAATTAATTATACTAACTAAAAGAAACCAGACAAAAAAAGAGTACATAACGTATGATTCAATTTACATAAAACTCTAGGAAAAGCAAACTAATACACAGTGAAAAAAGCAGATCAGTGGTTGTCTGGGTAAGGGGAGGATAGGCCTGGGAGGCGAGATGAAGGGATTACAAAGGGACTTGAGGAAATTTTGGGAGAGAAGGGATATATTCATTATTTAGATTGTGGTGATGGTTTCATGGGTGTATACAGATGTCAAAAGTCATCAAATGGTAACTTTAAATGTGTGCAATTTACTGAATGTCAATTTTACCTTAGTAAAAAACCCTTCTTTCCAGTGTGCTGTCACAGTATGGGGAGAGCAATTAGGGTCACATAACAATGTATGCATAAATTTTTGTATGAGAGACTAACTTGAATTGTAAACTTTCACATAAAGTACAACAATAAAGTAAAATAAAAAAAGGAAAACAAAACAAAAAAACAACCCTCCTTTCTACACATAAAATTCCTTTATTACTTACCATTAGGAATCTTTCATGGGGTCAAGGAAATGGCTAAATGCAGTAATAAGTAGAAAGGGAGGGGAAGGTGATAGGTAGTAACTGTATATCACTGAAAATTCAATATGAAATACAGAGGCCAAAATGCTACTCAAGAAAAAACCATTATAGCAATCACCTGCTTAAGCTTCCTGATTAGTTCTCTAAGTTGTGCTTCCACACGAAATGCAGAAAATAAGCACCTCCAATGAATCCAATGTTTTTGGCACCACGAAGCTGGAGCTCCACTGCAAAACAAAAATACCAGGATCTTTAAAAAATCTTCTATAAATGAAAGACAGTCTACCATTCTCATTTCTACTACAAAACTGGAAACCCATAAGCTACGGTCAGCTCCTTTATAAGACCTGTCCAAGTACTGAGAAAGCACTTTTGGCAATCTGAAAAAGCAATTAAATTAATGCAGATGTCTTTTACTGAATTTAAAAAAAAAAAATTTGTAAATGGATTTATTTTTATATATAGGTTTTAACAAATATTCAATCATTTTCTCATGTAAGCTACCCATAAACCCAAAAACCAAACCCAAAGAACCAAAATTTCTATAAGGTCATTTTCAGGAAAGGTTGGAGAAGAGACGGGCCTACCAAAGAACAGTCACGTGATATAGACAATATTGCTAATATTCACAAAAACACCTTGAAGTCATTATCATCCCCACTGAACCTTAGTGTCTAAAGTCACATAGTAAGGAGATACCAGAAGCATGCTTCAAACTGACACTTTCCACTACATAGGACTACTTCACATACCTTGATTTGCATTGTTCAAAGATGACAGCTAAAGTTGCAAAATCATTAAATCCTCCAGCTTTAGCTGCCAATTCTCGATGTCTCTGTTCCGCTTCCTTCTGGTACTCTGGATCAACTAAATGACAATTGGAAAGACAATTTAGTTTTACTTTACATTAAGTGCCTGCATTATTTTGTTTATTCAAGCTCATTAAAATCTTCTTCACCCTCTGGGATGAAATAAGGTGAAACTACATTAACTCTTGCTGTTTGTTGTTGTTGTTGTTAGGTGCTGTCCAGTTGATTTTTGACTCATAGTGACCCCATGTGACAGAGTAGACTGTCGCATAGGGTTTTCTTGGTTGTAATCTTTACAGAGCAGATTGCCAGGTCTTTCTCCCGCAGAACCGCTAGGTGGGTTGTAATCCTCAACCTTTTGGTTAGCAGCTGAGTGTTTTACTGTTTCACTACCAGGGTTCCTTTTGGAGGAGTTTAATTTCTCCCCAACCCCTTTTCTTATTTTAACCATACTTAGGCGACTTTATCAGAATAGCAACATTACTTCTCCCAATCTGTTTACCTTTAAAATAATATTGTAATTTTTTTTTTTGCACTTTAAGTGAAAGTTTATAGTTCAAGTTAGTTTCTCATACAAAAATTGATACACACATTGTTATGTGACCCTAGTTGCTCTCCCTATACTGTGACAGCACACTCCTCCTTTCCACTCCAGATTTTCCGTGTCTATTCAACCAGCTTCTGACCCTCCCTGCCTTCTCATCTCGCCTCTGGACAGGAGCTGCCCATTTAGTCTCATGTATCTACTTGAGCTAAGAAGCTCTCTCTTCATGAGTATCATTTTATGTCTTACAGTCCAAGTCTAATCTTCGTCCGAAGAGTTGGCTTTGGGAATGGTTTCAGTTCTGGGCTAACAGAGAGTCCAGGGGTGTAATCTACTTTTTAATTAGTTTTTCTTATAAGAGTAGCCCATGCTCACTGTAAAAAAATCATAATGGTACAATAGGATATAATGTAAAAGTTCCATGTTCCCCACTTTTACCCAGAAACCAATCCCTAAAGGCTAACTATTGTTATTTCATTTGTGTCTTTCCAGATATTTTCTATGTATGTACAAGCACATATACAATGTTTTATTTTTACATCAACAGGATATATGTTCTATAACTTGCTTTATTCACTTAATTACAGTTCTATGTCAGTACATAGAGAATTATTCATTCTCAAAAATAGGTAATATAGTATTCCCCAGAAGTACGGGGAACATAGCACAATTTAACCAGTCCCTATTTATCCAGTTCCCTGTTTACAGGACCTAGATAAATGACCTCCATGTATAAAGAACTGACCTATTTATTATAAACTTTTTATTTTTCTTTTTAAACTTCATATTGATGTATAACATGCATACAGAAAACTGTACAAGTCATTAAACATACAACTCAATGAATGTTCACAAATATAACATACAAATGTACTCAATATCCAGATCAACAAACAGAATACTTCCAGCATCCCAGAAGCCCCTCCACAAGGGTAGATATATCCTGGTGCTGGTGCTGGTGCTAAATCTAGCTGTGCTGGGTAAACTGAGGAAATAAGGGATGTAGTACGATGTGGTACAATGGAGGAAGGAGCCCTAGGCAGTTTAAAAAAAAAAGGGGGGACTTTGAAAGATTCGCCTGGGTCAAATGCTATGTAGGGAACTTAGGCGACCAGAGAGCATGTCAGTCCTGAGTGCAATGGGGGAAGGTGGTACCCCAGTGTCCTTGATTTCAGGGACAGCACTTACATAGACTACACTGTGAATTTGCAAAGCAACAGTCCCTGATATTAGGAGGAAAGCAATCTAATTAAAGAAAACATTCATGAAGGTACAAAATCTTCCATCACAGGCTTTAGCTAGCTTCCAACTATGTTGCCTAGGTAACAACTGAAGGAACCAGCTAGAGACAAAAGGAGAGAGAATACGATTTATCTCAGGCCATACAAATGGCCCTGCTAAGGTGAAGATATGATTGCTAATACCCACCTCCTGAATCCCTCAGGTTACTAATTTTTAACATAAAACATCTAATTTTAAAGCACCTAAATACCATTCCCCAGAAGGTATTATCATGCCAAAGGTCAACTGCACTAGACTCCATCACCAACTCCAACACCAGGAGACAAGTCTACTAATCAACCATGGCAGGGGCCCTTGGAATCCCTGAATTGTGGTGTTTCTAGCTATAGAAATGTAGAGACCCAGCTACCTGGGCCCCTGGGCTATGAAACCTCAGAGAAGCTTCCTGCTATGGTCCAGTTCTTCCCTTCCCTGCCTAACAATGACCCTAGAAACCTTCACTTTGGCTGTAATACCTACTATAATAATTTACACAAACTGCTTACCATCTCTTGTTAACATGTCAAAGTAACTTTGCAACAAATTTTAGTGGATTATACTTTTAAATACAGCTCATATACTGAGAAGATAAACTCTTCAGTCAGTTTTGGATCTCTGTTGTTTAGAATGGCTACCTGCTCACACTTAAAAAAATTTACAGAACACATCACTTCCTTCCCACATTACTTGCTCACACTTGCTCATTTGCTCTCTCTTCATCAACCTCAGAGTTAAAAGAAAAGAAAGACAGAGCATATTCTTGTTCCTTATCCCTACCTCTTGCCTTAAAAATAAATTAATTAATTAAAATTGAAACTGGCGTAAGTCGCACAGTAAATTCACGGTATGTACAGAAAAGCCTAAAGCCGTATTACACACAGTTCCTACAGTCTCAGCAAGTTTCTCCTCTGAGTAAATGAGTTTGATTATCCATCTTTAATTATTTTCCCAGTAGACTTGTCATTTGCTTTAGTTTACTGTCTTTCCCCAGATGAGATTCTATTATCAGGTTTACCTTATGCAAACAGGTAGATGCTACTGAGGCAAAATATATAAATAGGAAGCTGAAGCAGCAAAACAGGCTGGCTCAGCTGAACGTCTTCCTTTGGAAAGATAATTCAATGTTTACTACACAGCAGTCAATCAGAAAATAAAAATATTACACAGAAAGGGTTTCAATAATAACAGTCCTCAGAGCTGAAGCAGGCAGAAAAGGCTGTAAGTGTACACAAAAGTATCCTTTGTGGGAGGGGTGGGGGGGATACTAAATAGGCAATAGATAAGTGGTATCTTGGGTGAAGGGTGAGACAGTACACAATACAGGGGAAACTAGCACAACTTGTATAAGGAAAGGTCATGGAAGCCCCATACACGCATCCAAACTCCCTGAGGGACTGAATTCCTGGGCGGAGGGCTGTGGGGACCACGGTCTCAGGGAACATCTAGCTCAATTGGCATGACACAGCTTATAAAGACAATGCTCTACATTCTCCCTTGGCGAGTAGTGTCTGGGGTCTTAAAAGCCTGTGAGCAGCCATCTAAGATACTCCACTGGTCTCATCCCTTCAGGAGCAAGGGAGAATGAAGAGAACAGGATACAAGGAAAAGATTAGTCCGAAGGACTAACTGTCCACAGCTACCAAGGCCTCCACCGGACTGGGTCCAGTACAGCTAGATGGTGCCCGGCTACCACCACTGACTGCTCTGACCAGGATCACAACAGAGGGTTCTGGTCAGAGCTGGAGGAGGATGTAGAGCATAATTCTAACTCACAAAAAAAAGACCAGATTTACTGGCCTAAAGAAGACTGGAGAACCCCGAGAGTATGGCCCCAAGACACCCTTTTAGCTCAGTGGTGAAGTTATCTCCAAGGTTCACCGTTCAGCCTGGGAGTGGACAGCCCCGTAAAACCAAATGAGACTAAGGAGGTACAGGAGTCCAGTGACAAGGGCCAGAAGGCACAAGAGGAAAAGGAAGCTGGTGATAGGGAACCCAGGGCTGAGGAAGGATATTGTTGATGTGTTGTGAGATTGTTAACCATTGTCATAGGGCAACATCTGTAGTAACTGTTAAATGAGAAGCTGTTTTGTTCTGTAAGCCTTCATCTCAAGGGAGAATAACAGCACAATTGCAAGAGCGTAGTCAATGTCACTGAACCGTGCATGTAGAAATTTTTGAAATGGTATATCTTTGGCTATGTGTATTTTCACCAAAAACAAAGGCTGAGAAGTTACAGGGTTGACATGTTGTGGGGTTGTTAACCTGTGTCATAAAACAACATGTGTACTACTGTTTCATGAAAAACTATTTGTTCTGTAAGCCTTCACCTGAACTAGAATAAAAAAAAAAAAAAAAGTATCCTTTGTTTCGAAAAATATCACAGTTAAAGCATTTAAAAGCAAAATTGTAGAACCAACCTAACTGTTCTCATTTTAAATTTGATCTATTTTAAGGCAATGCTGTTTACTGCTTTTAAAAAAAACTCTTCCGTCTGACTTCTAAAGCAATATCTATACTAGCAGACATTATGTAAGTAGTTTATTACAACAAGGAGAGAGATTACTGTAAATGTTGGAGAAAATCACTGTTTTAATGTTTAAAAAGAAAAGAGGCCTGGGTCAGTATCTAAAGAAAATAAACCCAATCCTGAGTATAACAAAACAAAGAAAAAGGCCACTTCTTTATTCAAATATTTTCATTGCATGGAACTTAGAAATACTGATAAATCTATCAGCCAGCTTAGTGCTTTGGGGGTAATTTTGACAGACCCTGTTATCATGTTTCATATCCGTTAACATCACTGACATCAAGTGTTTCACAAAAGCAAGACTTAATAAAAAAATTTCTCAAATCAAAGCACAGAAGACAAGACATACCACAGTCCCATTGACTATTATCTCAATATTCAAAAGAATCAGATACATCATACCTAAGACCAAGTATTAGGCTAGCAAAGGGAAGTCTCTCTTTTCCTTGAGTGCCTACAAATGTAGTTTATTTTTCAAATAATGTTTTGCTAAAATGAAAAAACCGCCTCAAGGCCCTAATAAAAAGACAAAGAACACTTAGTTAAGAGCTAAGGCCTGAACAACCTAAAAGGCTAAAAAACTGAGTCAACATTCCATGTACAGCCAGAGTGTTCTAAACAAAAATTTAAAAGCCAGTACCTGGATTTTTACTTCCAGCTATGGAAAAGGCTATATTTTTTTCTTTTCTTAAATTCTCTCAAAGACATATGATGGTTTAAAGCAAAATTATAATACTGTATTGTAGAGTTTATAATGTATGTAAATATAATATATATGACAACAATAGCACAAATGATGGGGGATAAATGGAACTAAACTGTTGCAAGGTTTCTTATATTTTACGTGAAGTAATACAGTATTAATTTTAGTAAAATGTGATTAAAGATGTGTAACATTATTAAAGAAGTATAATGTAATCTCCAGAGCGAGAATATCTTAAGAGATAACAGCAAAGAGCCAATAAGGGCGCAACATAATCCCTATCAAAATTCCAACAGCTTTTTTTTAAAGAAACTGATATGCTAATTTGAAAATTTATATGAAAATGCAAGGAATCTAGAATAACCAAAATAACCTTGAAAAAGAAACACAAAGTTGAAAGACTTACACTATCTGATTTCAAAACTCATCATAAAGCTATGTAATCAAGACAGAGAGGTGTTGGCATAAGGACAAATAGATCAATGGCATAGAATAAAGTCTAGAAATAGAGCCAGCAATATACAGTGTATTGATTTTCAAAAAAGGTGGCAGAGCAATTCAATAGGTAAAAGTAACTGTTTAACAAAGGTGCTGGGACAAGGAGATATTCACACAGAAAAAAAGTAACCTAGCCTCTACTTCATACCATATACAAAAATTGATTTAAGACAGATCACAGTCCTAAACATAAAAGGTAGAAACTGTAAAGCTTCTAGGAGAAAACATCTTGAGAGAATATCTCCATAATCTTGGGGCAAGAAAAGATCTGTCAGAAAGCAGAAAGCAATAAATAACTGACAAATTATTCAGGCATTACCAAAATTCAAAACTTCTCTCATCAAAATACATTTTTAAGAAAATAAACAAAGCCACAGACTGGGAGAAGATATATGCAACTTACATCTAACAGATAACTTGTATCGAGAGTATATAAAGAACTCCCACAATTCAATAATTAAAAAAAAAAAATATTTTAATGGGCAAAAGATTTGAACAGACACTTCACAAAGGAAAACATGTGAATGGCCAATAAGCTAATGAAAAAGTGCTCAACATTACTAGTCACTGGGAAAATGCAAATTAAATCCATAAAGATGTTACCACCAGTATACACTAGACTGCACAAACTTAAAAAGACTGGCAACACCAAATGTTGAGGAGGACATGAAGTACAAGCTAAACTCTCAAACATTGCTGGTGAGATTTTAACATGGTATAACCACTTCAGAAAAAGTTTTAGCAGGTTCTTAAATTTAAACATATACCTATTCAATGACCCAGCAATTCCCTTCCTAGGCATCTACACAAGAAAAATAAAAATATATACTCACAAAAAAACTTGCATAGAAATGTTCAAAATAGCTTTACTTATAAACTGTACCAATTAAGCAACAATTCAAATGTCCATCAACAGGATAATGGATAAACCAATTGTGGTATATTCATACAATGGAACACTCAGTAATAAAAAGAGCCACTAATACACACAAAAATATGGATGAATCTCACATACATCATGTTGACAAAGAGAAGCCAGACACACAAAAGTACATACTGATTAATTCTATTTATATGAAGTTTCAAAACAGGCAAAACTAACGTAAAGAAGTCAGAAAAGTGGCTAAGAGGAGGGAGGTTAGTGGCATCTGACTGGGATGGGGCACTGAGGGAACGTTCTGGAATGCTAAAAACGTTCTATATCTTAACAGGGCTGTGAGTTCTATGGGTATATGTATTTTTCAAAACTCAATGAATTATACACCTAAGATTTATGCATTTCACTATATATAAATTTTACAAAAACACCCCTGTACGCAAATATCAAACTCTGATTATACAGGGTTAATTTTCACAGTGGTATAGCTTCACAATTCTGAAATTACTTTCTGTATATTCTTCTGGGCTTGAACAAAAGAGTGAATATATCAAGAATGAGAGCCAGGACTGGCGCTGCTGGAGTAGGGAGTTACAAATATTGAAAGAGAGAAGAATGTACCCTGTGGTGTTGGATGGAATTATGGATATCTGTTTGAACCTGTTTTTAATATACATAGAGAAATGTATATACACACATATGTTTCCTAGCTCTGACTACTGAGACAGCTCAGAAGCAATGGCACATCAGAAACAATGAGTACAGATTTTTAAGTACAGATCTTGGTTTCCAAATATAATTCTCCACTAAAAGTAATCATGGTTCCTTCCAGCTGATTACAGGACTGGAACCAGGAAAAACACAAAATGAGCCTGGAATAGCTTCTTGCACCAAAAAGTTTAAAAAAATGCTCAAAGAATGATGTAAACATGTCAAAAGGACATAGCCAATTTGAAAGATTCTCCTGTGGACCACTGTGGGCAATCTGAACACCAAAATAAATAATGGTAGTACTGTAATATAACTCACCGAGTAAAACAGCAATCCATACAGATATAAACAAATAATTTGAGAAGGCAAATCTTCCTTACAGTAGATTAGATGCTGGATCCAATTCAACGATATTAATGGAGCAATGGAGAATTTTAATATGGACTACAGATTAGATAATGATTGTATCAATAATAAATTTCCTAATTTTGATAAAGTGCTGTAGTTAAATAAGAGAATATTCTTGTTCTTGGTAAATACACACTGAACTATTCTGTGATAAGGAAGCACACTGTTTCCAACTTATTCAATGGTTCAACAAAAGAAATAAAATGCATATTTATAAATATAAATCTATAGGAAGAGAATAACAAAGCAAATGGGGAAAACGTTAAAAACTGGTAAAACCAGGTAAAAAGTATAAAGGAGTTCCTTTACTATTCTTATAATATTTCTGCAAGTTTGAAATTATAATAAAATGTTACCAAAAAAACAAAAACAAAACCCTAACACCAGATTAGTTTTATCTATTTAAATATTCTAACAAGGAAAAAACAGTTTCTTTCTCCAGCCTTAGAAGAATATTAGAGCTTGATTACCGTGTCCTACTCCCTGTTTTTAACAATGAAGTACGGAAAAGTAACATGGTCAGATAATTAGGTGTGACGGAGTCAAATTAGAACAGAACTTTGATCTCTTGACTCCCATTTCAATACTCTATAATAGTTTTTAGAGTACTGTTAGCTTTGATACTACCTGATGGAAACCAGTCAACATTATTTACAGTACACAGTATTTTTCTAAAAAAAAGATTGCAATTTTGACTACTAAAATCAAAATTTTCACACTTAAGACTACAATCTATTTGGGGTAGGCAGCGCAATTACTGATCAAACTAAAGAGTATTTTTAATAGAAAAATGTATCCTGCATTGTAATTACTGCAATAATGAGACAATCTGGATCCAACACTCACAGCCTACAAAGGGATAAGGCCAGCGAGATACCACACTCTATTACCAGTCCTGGCTACAGGCAAGATACGCTGTGTACTCAGAAACTCAGGAAAAAAACTGTGCCCCCACTAGATGAAAGTAAAGTTGATATATGTCAAACTAAGTTGTGTCCCATACTGATACACTAAGACAGGAAGTAGAAGTTAAAAGACATGGAAACTTCAAAACAAATCTCTAAGGGTACTAGGGCTGAACTACCTTTTGACTCTTGAAAAAAATCTTAATATATTAGCTTAACGTACTATATAACAGGGCAAAAGTTCACCCTCCTCTCTTCTTTTACCAGTGAAAAGAAATTAACTCTCAGTCAGAAACATTATATACCCCCTGGATCGAACAACTAAGTTAAAGGACGTAAAAAATGTTTATCTTGAGTTTCATGTCCCACAGGGCTAGACATATGGTAAGCCTTCAACAAATGCACAGTGAATTACTAGAATGTTTTAAAAAAAAATTTTTAAGATTTTATTTAAAAGGCAACACAAAAAAACACAGCTTTCCTTAACAGCCTAAGTGGGGTGGGCGGGGGCGGAGGGGAGGGGGAGTCTAACAGGCATTTAGATCTGAACCAATTACCTCTGCATCTAGTCACGTATTTCCCACCTATTTTGTAAATGGGATTTTCTACTCTGACAAAGTACCTGATTAATTACAGGTTGATTGTGATGGATATTATTCATTAGCAATTAGGTCTTTTCTTTGTAGGTCTCCACTATTTTAACTTTTTGATTACTTTTTTTTTAAACTCACCCCAATTGAATGTATCACTTCAAATAAAAAACTGCTTGTTTCTAAATTTATGAAAAATACACACACACACACAGAAAAAAAGGGGGGACAGAATGAACACCTGAGGACGTATTCTATTTCAGGGTGTATTCTATTTTAGAAAAAGAGAAACAGAAAAACTCTAAAGAAGTCAATTAGTTCAGAAAGGAGAGTAAGAGCAAAAAAGAGCAAATATATACAACTAGAATACAGTGAACACAAATGAGGAGGAGCAAATAAACATATGGGAGACTATAATGACCTGGTCAAAAAACAAAAGCGACAAGTAAACAAAAAAGCTTAAAAAAAAAAAAAAAATCCTAAGACTCATAAACTTAAGAATGAATGAACTGTAAGACTTCTAGCGTTTTGTTTTTAAAGAGGATTGTGAAAAAATAACACTGACATTCCTGAAGTACACTAGACCTGAAACATGGGAAAAGGCTTGGGAAAAAAAAAATTCCAGAAAGAACAAATAATCTATTTGAACAAGTACAAACTAGGTTAGAAAAATACGTTTACTTTATGAAAGACCGTAAAAACTTCCAGATCAGAAAACAAGTCAAGAAGATATAATGTGAATAAAAGGAGTGCCACAGCAAATAGAAGAGGCAAGCAGCATGGAAGAACATTTTTCCAAACTGAAAACCTAGTGAGTGAAAGCGAACACAATTGCTTTCTCAGGATCATTCCTTAAAGATATACAAAACCCTTGCTTATCAAGATTCTAAACTTAAAGGACTAAATATCTTACAGGCTGACCCAAAGAATTTATAATGGCAAAGACATAAAGAATGGCTTCTGAGCTTGCCCTTCAAACAGGAGAGAATTAGGTGTTAAAGAAAAAGTTTCCTAAAAGAACTATATTTCCCACTCCAAGAGGGGAGACAAGCTGAGTTCTCCTAAGGCAAAGTAAGTTAAGACCTACAGAGCCTAATGGAATTTAACGAGAAAAGTACTGTGAAAGTAGATCTCTATTAATTGTAAAAATATAACCCCAATACGAGAAATAAAGTCTTATCCAAGTTTAGATATACACCCTGCTCCAGGCTAGGAATACTAAATGTACTAAACATCGTTTCATTCAACAAATATTTATGGAGTGCCCTTTATGTGCCAGTCACTGAGACAGGTGTTTGAAGTAAGACCATCAACAAGCCAATGTGAAGTAGAGCCTCTCTTGAATCTTAAATTCTGGTGGAGAAAGAGACAAGCAGCAAATAAATAAGCAAGAAAATTAGAGACTACAATTCCGTTAAGGAAAGAAACAGGAATTTGAGATAAAGAATAACCAGGAGTGGGGGATGCTACTTCAGACAGGGGTCAGAGAGGACCACTCTACAAAGGAGACATTTAAAACCTGAGCATAAGAAAGACTGACTACCATTCCCCACCGCAAAATGCCTTCCAAACAGAGGAAACAGCAAATGCAAAGGTACAGAGGCAGGAAAGAGCTTTTCCATGCTCAATTAGTGGAATCATAGCCAAGATATATGGTTAGCAGTAGCATTCAGTGAGGTCCATTCATTCAGTCAATAAACATTTATTGAATTCATCTTACATGCCAGGCACTATGAGAAGGTGGGGGGTGGGGGGATCGGGGGAAATAAGCAAAACAAAGTTCCTGCTATTACAGGGTTTACATGGGACAGGAAGTAGGGAGATTTGGAGTGGTTAATCAAGAGCCAGATCATTCAAAGTTTATTTTAGGTACAATAATACTACTACCTTCAAGAGGCAGTGGCTTCCTTGTTCTGCTCAGCCCCAATCATGGAACTGAGTTTTTCCTCAGGCACAACCCACTGAGAATACTGGGGCCTCAATCACTCCTCTGGCTCGTGAAGCTGTGCTGTGGTTCCATGCCAGGAGAGGCAAGCCAAGAGGACCTCAGGCTGCTGCACACCCCTCCACCAACAGTTTGGCTCCTAGAATAGGGGTTTCACTCAGAAACTTGCTGTTGTCTGGTGCCCTGGCTCAGAGACATACCAAGACCATATAATATTTGCATACTTAAGCAGGCCAGCATTGTGGAAGTGCTTTTGCAGCATCTGGGTATTCAGAAATATAGAATCAACCTTTTGTCTTTTGGGTATAGATGTATCATGTGCCAGATGCTATTATATAGTACAAACTGAATTAATCTGGTCAACTCATCATAAAGAGCCTGTCTATCAAACGGAAGTATCTTTCCTGAGATAGACCATCATCCAGAAACTACTGAAAGAAGGAGGCACGCTGTAATTCACCCACTTGATGAACTTTTCTAAATTCTCTTCAAGAAAACAGTCTCTGGGTCTATGACCCTCAAAGGTTAGGCTGTGGGGCACGTGGGCAAGAATACACAACAATGATAGTAACCTAGTAATTGAGCTTTATACTACACCAATCAAAGGAAGAAATTAAGAAGACGCTGAGTGGGAGCTCTTGTCTCTGTGACTATTCCATTTATTTTATTTATGGTCCCTGGATTAGGTGAATCCCTAACCAGAATTTTTGAGTTGTACAGGAAAACACTGCCAACCCACAGTGTAAGTTTTGGATGGGAACATTAGCTACTAACCACAGCTAAAATATCCCATGGGCTTCATGAATGCATATATGGGCTTCATCAACTCTTTCTGAGCTCAAAAGAATAGCTTCCCTTATTACCTCCCCAATTACCATACATGTTATATATCCACTTAGGAAAAACAGGTCCTGGACACCAAACACCATTCTCTTAACAACTTGATTTTATTCACATTAGTAAATATATAGGAAAAAGTCAGCAACAGCTCCAACTATTTTTGAAGTAAGTGTTGACCTAATATTCTACCTCCCATTCTCATCTTTTTTTCCCCACCCCAAAGAATTGTCTTTTGACACCTAATCAATTACATACATGGATCTGCTATTGTCTTTCTTCTATAAGACAATTCTGATGAGCACTGCAAATCAATGAAGCAAAATAACAGGCAGCCATTCTTCTTCAAAAAATCTTAACATCTCTAGCAGTTTTCTGAAATATTTAGAAATGCTCATTTCTGGCTCAACTCTAATTGGAATAACATAGTGAAAAATGGAAAAAGCATACCTTGATTGGTTATAGGAGTATATACTTTCTAGTCTTCTAAAAAACAAAGCTTCAAGTAAAAGGTAAACCTTGCTTATCATGACTCTGGATTTAGTTTCATCAGTTCCTTCTAATTAAAGATGTTTTATTAAAGTAGATTTTGGGTTAAATATTATAATATGCTAAATATGCTTTAAGACGATTATTCACCTTCATGTATATGTATGTTTTATAAGGATAACAAACCAGTAGACACTCACTCTGGCACAGTAATGAATGTTATTAAATATGCTTAATTGGTTTTTAAAAACTGAACTATATTCAAACTATTTTCAGTGTCCTAAAATCATGAGTCATTCATTAAGGACCAATAACATCTGTGCAAGAGATTAACTGTTATTATATGGTTAGAATTGATCTTTCCTGCTAATACCTCAGTGCTTGAAGCATGTCCCTCCTGAGCTAAAGTGGAAGGGTAAGGATAGATGTAAAGTCCGAGCTACCATGCTGAATCCACATTGATTTTTTTTCTATTATAACTGCTTAACTTCTCACTGGTTGTCCCAGAGAGGATTCTTTTTGTACTTCAGAAATTCCTATGCTTGACAGACCAACACAGTTCCAGAAACTTTAGGAATAAATTCTGAAAGACCTAAAAGCAAATGGTGCTGAGTATTTTTTTTAGGATAAAGGCATAGTTGAATTGCTTAGTCAAAACAAGATTACCAGGTGATTATTTTAATTTCATTTTTACTAACATCTTTAAGTATTATAATTTTTGAAACAATGTTATTTTCTACTAATAAAAAATAGTTTTTACAAAAAAAAAAAAATTCCTAAGGATACTACACAGGAAACAATGGAAAAGTCTACAAAAGAATGAAAATGATGGCAAGAGGAAAAAAGAATCTGTTAGTCAAACTAGGTTAGTCAAACCTAGTTATACTAGGTTAGCAAAACTTTCTATGTATAACAATAAAATGTTCAGCTAGAGAACATACCTGAAATATATGTCTGAGTTAAAGATGGTTCTAACCAACTAGACAGCAGGTTTACGGTTGAAACAGATCACCAGGTGCTATTAAATATTACCATGACACAGGCTACTTCTAAGTTACAGCTGGGACCCCAGTAATTTCCAATAAGCAGATTTTCAAGAACTTCAGCACTAGATTGGACTACAAAACTCCTCCCATACCAACCGACAAACTGAAGACTTTCAGTGACATCCTGCTGACCATCTCACAAAGTAGAATGTGAACAGCGACTATAGATGAGAACTAGTTATATAACATCATCTGACTATGGTTACTTTAGATTAAAACCAAATCATAAGGCAGGCAATTTCAGAAAAAGTTTCTGACATGCAAGGGAATTAGAAAACCAAACCTCAACATCACGTTTTCTGAAACAGCTTTCCTAAATGTTTTATTAGATGAAATGCAATAAATCTGGACACCTAGACACAAATTAAACTATTTATTATTTCCCAAAATATAAACAGTAACTAATTGCCTCTTTGTGGTTGGATTACAGAAGACCTTTTTCCTCCCATTTTATGTTCGTCAGTAAATTCCAAATTTTCTAAAATGAGCATGTATTGTCATAATAATTAAGAAAATCAAAGGAAAAAAATATCGTTACAAGATTATATCAGGTCTATTTCTTCACTTTATTAGATTAGAGATCAAGTCTTATTTCTCTTCACAGGTAAAACAAGATCACTTAACTTCTTACCAGGTCTAATGAAGACATTTTCCACAGACAACATTGCTGCTATTGGAAGTAGCAGATCTTCACAATCCAGAGAAGCAGCCTTTATTACTGCACATGTCAAATGTGGAGGGAGAGGAAATTCCACCATAGACAAGCCCAGTCTGGTCACATGACCACTCCTGAACACAAAAAAAAAGTTCTTAGGCCTTTCTACCTTCATAGTATTTTAATCATTTCCAGAAATTCAATTCAATATAAAAACATGAAACACTGTGGTAAGTAATAAGAGGAACATAAAGATGATAAACCCCTTCTTGTCAAGAGCCTTAGTACATCCAAAACATTAAACAATGAGGCAGACTATGGTAGTATAATAAAAGATACAAATATGGTCCAGGAGCATAGCGGTCAATGAAGAAAGAGACAATGATAATTATCACAATTTCCACCATCACACAATTATGAGAAAAAGGACTTGGGCTTTCTACTATCTTTAGGTACTCAGCATAATGCTGGACACTGAAATGGTACTCAGAAATTATTAAATAATACCAATATTAAGCAAAAATGTTTGCAAGGTTTTACAGAATGGTTTTTAAATTCAGAATTGTGGTAAAGAAAGACTGAAACAAATTTTAATTTCAGGTAAAACAATTAATTTAATTCAAATAAATAATTTCCTACTGATAAAGAAAGGCACATAAAATCCTATTCAAAAACAGATCAACATCTGTTTTGGTTGTTCTTTTTTACCTGTCAATAGCATCACACTGGTAAAGTTGTTTAAGAGCTTCCAAAATAAGTCTCTCATTAGGTGGATCCAAATAGGGAAATCTGTGTGTTTAAATGAGATATGAAATAAGACTTCATTCTGTGAACATGGTAGGATTTTATGCAGACTTGATGAAAATTTTAAAAGGTTTTACTTCTACTATTTTTTTTTTTTTTCATTGTACTTCAGGTGAATGCTTACAGAACAAATAGTTTCTCATGAAATAGTAGCACACATATTGTTTTATGACATTGGTTAACCACCCCACAACATGTCAACACTCTCCCTTCTCGACCCTTTTTTTTTGGTGAAAATATACATAGCCAAAGATACACCATTTAAAAAATTTATACACGCACAGTTCAGTGACATTGACTATGCTCTTCCAATTGTGCTGCTATTCTCACTTTAGATGAAGGCTTACAGAACAAAAGTTTCTCATTTAACAGTACACATGTTGCCCTATGACAATGGTTAACAACCTCACAACACATCAACACTATCCTTACTCAACCTTGGGTTCCCTATCACCAGCTCTCCTGTCCCCTTCTGCCTTCTGGCCCTTGTCCCTGGACTGCTATACCTCATTAGTCCCATTTGGTTTTATAAGGCTGTCCACTCCCCGGCTGAACAGTGAACCTCGGAAATGACTTCACCACTGAGCTAAAAGGGTATCCGGGGGCCATACTCTCAGGGTTTCTCCAGTCTCCTTTAGGCCGGTAAATCTCGTCCTTTTTTTTGTGAGTTAGAATTTTGTTCTACATCCTTCTCCAGCTCTGTCCAGAACCCTCTGTTGTGATCCTGGTCAGAGCAGTCAGTTGTGGTAGCCAGGCACCATCTAGCTGTACTGGACTCAGTCTGGTGGAGGCCTTGGTAGCCGTGGTCCATTAGTCCTTTGGACTAATCTTTTCCTTGTATCCTGTTCTCTTCGTTCTCTCTTGCTCCCGAAGGGATGAGACCAGTACAGTATCTTAGATGGCTGTTCACAGGCTTTTAAGACACTACTCACCGAGGTAGAACGTACTTCTACTATTTTTCAAGTTCTCCTTTTTTTTTTCTAAAACAGTCTACGATCATGATCAGCATTCAGCAAAGGAGGAAATCTTTTTTTTCTGAACCACACTCCTCTATTTAATTTGAGAAGCACTTCTTCCTGATCCCCCTTAGTTGGAACACTCTCACCATTCCTCTCTACTTGATGTTAATTCCACACCATCTCTCACAGCCAATGTCATCTACTCTCTTCTATAGTCCAAATGGCTTTTTTTTGTTTTTACTATATTTATATAAAATAGTGAAGAAAAATTCATTAAAAATTACAAATTGCTTAATAGTACCTCAAAATGCTTTTTATAAAAGATATAGTCAACTAATTCTGCCATATTTCCTTTATGTATGTATGTATGCATGCATGTGTACATATTTTCTGCTGAACTATCCGAAAGCAAACTGCAGATACAATGCAACTTCAATCTCAAACTATTTCAGCACGCAGTTCCTGCTTCTATAACCGTCATACCATTAAAGAACATAATTAACAACAATATTCACAAAGTATAGTATAGTGGCATATAACCAAACATAAATAAGTATTTTAAAATATTGGAGCAATAATTACTTAATATCACCTGCACGGGGTTATTTTCTTCCACCTTAAATCTGAAGATGACACATCAGCTATTCCAATCTCTCACCCTGAGAAACGTCCAATAAAGAACAAAAGGTACACTATCTTACACAAAAGTCTATTCTAGGACTGAGAGCTCTAACTATTTAAAAACAAACAAAAATCTCTTAAATTGTTCTACAGTCAGCTTTCCTACAACTTGTACCAACTCATCTTGGTATCTTCTAGAATAAGGGCTGGCCAACTTTTCTATAAAGGGCAAGATAGAAAGTATTTTAGGCTTTGCAGGCCATACAGTCTCTGTCACAACTACTCGACTGCTATTGTAGCAAAAGCAGCCAGAGACAATACATAAACTGATGGGCATAGCTGTGTTCAATAAAATTTTATTTACAAAAACAAGTAGTGGCCTTGGACTCTGTTCTAGATTTGTTAACACTACAATTACTTTTCTCTCTTGATTCAACCAATTACTAACTTTGTTAGGCATTCCTTGTATTAATTGGTTTCTAACAGACCCACCATATCTAATTACCCTCCTCTAGAAAGACTCTAGTTTGCCAAACTCCTCATAAAACACGATGATATCCAACACAGAACTCCAAATGGAGAGTGACCAACACAGAACAGGAATGCTGTAATTCACTGTCACCTGGTCACCACGGTCTAGTAATATAGCCAAAGTCCATGCCAGCGGGATTTTTAAAATTGTTTTTAAACAGAATCTTAACTGCAAGCTCATATTAAGTTTGTGGTGATCTGATAGTTTCAAATCTTTTCTACATGAATTTCCTTATTCATATGGAAGATTTGAGACCCAAAACACAGGATATAAAATGTGTATTTTCAGACTTTTACCTTGTTGATTTTAGTCCAAGTTTCTGGCTTGTTGAGATTACTCTAAATTTTGGTTTTAATTATCTATCAGATTAGATATTCCTCTCAGTAAATCTGATAATCATGGCTTCAGTATCCTTATTCATTATCTTCATTTATAATGTTTATTTGGAAAGATATAAGTTCATCACACTACCAGTAAAAACTTCACCTAGACTATACTAAGCAATTAATTGACATTTTCTGAATTTGGCTATTTTGCAGCTATGCTCTATTCAATAGTATTGTCATCTATAGATCACCTCTTTATTCACAAAGACATCAAATGCATCTTGATAAATATTATACTGAAGAGATATACTCATTCAATAAATTTCTTGTGAAGCGCTCATTATGTAGATAGGTCTGGCCTCAAACTGAAAAGAAAATGGTTTGTAATGATGTATTCTTTTTGAACCATTTTGATTCCTACTGATAATTATAAACCATTATTAAATTCTCTTAAACCTTTTTTTAACAAACCTTGCTAGACTCTTCTAGAAATCAATGTCAAATTTACTGGGTGGCTTTTTGCAGAATCCGCCCTTTTTCCTAATTGGAAAAATCAAGAAAGATGTTTGTCTTTCTCATTATTTTCTGGTAATCTGTTCTGTAAAATTTCTCACAGATAATCCATAATGGCTCTAACATTAAATCTGCAAGTTTTTTTAGTATCAAGGAAATAATGTCTAAAGCCTCAAGACAAACTCATTTATGATAATTAGGTTTTCTCTCCTTATTTCCAAATCTGTCTCGGTCATCAGTTCCTTCTTATCCATACTTGTTTTTGCCTTTGCAGATTTAAAACAGGGAAAGGGGAAGAAAAACAATAATCAAGACTCTCCATTTTCTTGCTCACATCTATGAACACTATACCACCATCTATCCCACACACTGTGTCTTCCTCTCCTTACTCTACAAACAAAAAGAGGAGGAGTCACTTTTTTCTCCAGCATTTTGGGGGACTTTTAATACACTGCAGGTCTTAAGATGGAAAAATAATGTAGTGCAGATAATATTAAGTAATTATTGCTCCTATTTTCCTAATATGCATTCAGACTTGGTTATCCTATGCTCTGCTATTCTTTGTGAATATTAATTTTAAATCTGGGTTTATCTGAAAGCTTTCTGTTTAGCAATTTAGGTTCCTTTAAATGGCTCTTTCCTGTCTTTCTCATTGGCAACATTTATGATTATAGTTAGAATTTCATTTAGTACATGGTCTACTCTTTCTAGGATCTATAATCTCATTCTGAAAATCTCTATCCAAAATATTTTGAAGTTGGCTTTCCTAGAGTACACAATATATATCTGGATTATACCTGGTAATTACTTCACCTACAATGAGTAGTCACTCTCTCCCAAGGTTCCTGTCACTCGCACACTGCCAGCCAATTAAGACCAATACAGCAGTTTCCTTCATTACTTCGTCTACCATCTGAGATAAAAAAACTTCCATCCCCTAAGAAAACATTCTATCCTATACACCAATCAATTATATACTTTAACATTTGTTCTATTCTTCACTTCATGCAAGTAAATCTTGTTTACCTGAACATAAGCTTGGTGAAAGCAAAAAACTACTACAGAGATTACTCTGTCTTTGACAGTACATAGTACAATACCGGCCATATAAAAAATGCTACCAAAAAAAAAAAAAAAACAAAAACAATTTCTAACTGGAATTAGGGTCACTTATTACATACCTTTCATCATGTAAACAGTGGTCACTAAGGGATCCAAATAAACATTGCACATAGAAGCCCATTAAGGTAAGGTTAAAATATCAGCAAGAGATCAAAGAGATCAGTAAAGCATGCAAGGAAACCTTTGATTTTGGTTTAGCTGAATCTCAAAAATAGGTTATCCTCAAGTCTATAGGAAGGTATGAGTCAAATATTTCAAAAGAATTTTTGAGGAATAACCTGGCCCCACTATAGCAAAATTTTCCTTTTTCCAGGTTGTGTCTACATACCTTATAACATCGTGTATGGCAAGGCACTTTAAGGTCAGAACTACAGATGTCAAACTAGTTCTCTTAATCTCAGGGATCACATGGTCAGGCATACACTGGTTCCAAAAATCTTTACTATAGATCCGAAAGCATTTTCCTGAGGAAGTTCTACCAGCTCGGCCACTTCGCTGTAACGCCTCACTCCTTCAGAGGGAAAAAAAAAGGCCCCAAAATGTTCTGTGGGTTTCTTAAACAATTTACTTCCTATCCCCAAACCAGCTAGAAACCATCAAGTCAACTGTTACCTGAACAAAAAGACTTGACATAGAGACTTACTTTGAAATTGGAACCACCTCCAGGATATCCAACCCTAATCTGGGGTTGTGATTTAACTGTTTCACAAAGCCACCATCTACCACATATCTAAGGAAAATGAAAACAAATTAAGTTTCTAGAAAATAAGGGAAGACTTGTTAATTTTTGAGCACTTCGGGTTCTTCTCTTCTACCAAAGTAACAATTATATAAAGCCTTTTACATTAAGTATAAAATGTGATGGTCAAGTAATTGGAATTCTCTTAACATTGCTGGTAGAAATCTAAAATGGCAGTTTCTCAAAAAGTTAAACATGCAACTACCTTATGATCTATAAACTGCACTCCTAGGTACAAACCCAAAAGAACCGAAAACAAGGACTCAAACAAATATTTGTACATGAATGTTATTAACAGTACTATTTACAACAACCAAAAGACAGAATCAACTCAAATGTCCATCAACAAATAAATGGATAAACAAATTATGGTATATACATACAATGGAAGAGTATTCAGCCATCAAAAGGAATGAAGTACTGATACATGCTACAACACGGATGACTTTTCATAATATTATGCTAAGTAAAACAAACTAGACACAAAAGGTCACATAGTATATGATTTCATTTACATGAAATATCCGGAATAGGCAAATCCATAGAAACTGAAAGTAAACTGGTACCTGCCAGGAGCTAGGGGGCAGACGGGAAATGAGAAATAACTGTTTAATGGGTATTGTTGTTAGGTGCTGTTGAGTTGATTTTTGACTCATAGTGACCCCATGTGACAGAGTAGAACTGCCCCATAGGGTTTCCTAGGCTGTAATTTTTATGGGCACAGATCACCAAGTCTTTCTCCCGCAGCGCTACTGAGTGGGTCTGAACTGCCAACCTTTCAGTTAGCAGCCAAGTTGCTTAACCACGGCACCACTAAGGCTCTTTGCTTAATGGGTATAGGGTTTTATTTTGGGGTGATGAAAATGTTTTGAAACTAGATAGAGGTGATGATCACACAACACGAATGTGAATGTACAAAGTGTCAACGAATTATTTACAATGGTTAATTTTATGTTATGTGAAGTTCACCTCAAAAACCAAAACAAAAAACTTGCAAGTCAGCTCTAGACTATTCGAATAGGTTTAGAATCTAACTCCAACTAGCCTTTAAAATAACATTTTAAGACAATTAAATGGAAAGCAAGTGAGGGAGAGAACTAAGTTAAAAGTAACACTAAGTCTATCATTCACCAAGGGAACACTCTCAAACACCCTATTTAATGACTTTTGCCTTTGCTAGAAACAGAAAATTACAGAGGTCAGTTTATTCAGCAGAGCTGCTCTCCTAAGCCTTTGGTGAAGTCATTGTTTTCAAAGGAAAGGAAAAAAGCAGGGGAAATTAAATTCCTCTCAGATCTGGGTGATCATTTTACCCTGAAGAAGTAATACAGGATCTAAGATTCAGGTCCAGCCTTCTTAAGGCAGACAGACAGACTTAGGGCATAAAATATATTGGGTAAAAGATAAATATCCAAAAGAGATGTGGTTCAGTAGTCTAAAATAACTTTACATTAGCTATCAGTTCAGACTTAAAAATTCCAAGGTTTTCTCTAGAATTTAACTCTAAATGTGATGGCATCATTTGTGATATCCAAAGAAGGTAAGAGATCTACATGACAGTACACCTTCACAAAAATGTGAAGAGTGAGACAACGCCTCCAGATAAACACTTGGATGAACAAAGCTTACTCTACCAAGTGGGGTTGCCAGGTAAGAAGGGAACATGGGATCATATAGGTATGTGCTGGTAATGGGGATGTGGAAAAATAGGTTTAGCTTCCTATTTAGTGAAACCCATGAAGCACTACACATAATCTTCAATTTGGGAAGAGAAAGCTTCAAGTTGCCAAATAGTTAAAAAGTGTGAACAGAAATACAGTTTGCACCTCCTACCTCAATTTCCTGTTCACAGCAATCAATTACAAAAAAATGATAGGTGATTCTAAGTTAAGAACCTTAAAAAGTAGGTGTGAAGAGAATTAGAGAAAGGCACAGAAAAACAAACTCAATAATGTCTTATAATTAACTAAGTGGCTTCCTTGGCTTTAAGAGAAATTTCAAAAGCAGTACCTGATTCCATCTATTGTCAAAGATGTTGCAGAAATATTGGTGGATATGACACATTTTCTAATTCCAGGTGGAGGTGGCAAAAATATTCTCCTCTGTTGATCTAAAATACATATAAAGACACTAATTTACAAGATGCATCTGGCAAACTCAAGTTTTCAAGAACTCCTATCTTTTCATTAAAAGTTTTGTTTTTTTCACCTCTTTAATGATCTTCAATTCAAAATATAATAGCAAAAACCATTTTTTCCTTTCCAAGGCCAACTCTTCAGACAGGGATTGGAATGGACTGTGGGACGTAAAGTGATACTCGTGAAGAATGTGCCTCTTAGACAAGTAGCTATAAGAGACCAAAGGGGCGGCTTCTTTCCAGAGGTTAGAGGGGAAGGCAGAGAGAGTTAGGAGCTGGTTGAATGTTCATGGGGAATCAGGGGCGGAGGGGAGAAATGTGCTGTCGCAGAATGGGGTGAGCATTTGGGGTCTCATAACAATGCATGTTAAAAAAAAAAAAAAATTCTGTATGGGAGACTAACTTGAAACATAAACTTCACTTAATTACATCAATTAAAAAAAAAAATTTTTTTTCCTTACTTTTCATTGTTATGATTTCTAGGTCCGTGGAATCATAGATTATTAATACTGAAAGAAACCCTACAGCAGATTCTTTTATCTAGGTCATAGACCCCTTTGAGGATATATAAAAATTGTGGACCTCCTCACCATTGAAAGGCACAAAAAATGTTCTTAAACAATTTTAGGGTGTTCAGAAACTCTCTGAAGCCCATCTATGGACTCCAGATTAAGGACCTCTCTCTGCCTTAAAGACTGATTAGCCAAACAGTTTTTACTTTTGGGGGTGTCTGCCCAACTCATGACTACCTCTCTAAAGAAGTAATGCCACACCTACTTCCACTATCTATACATTCTGAGGGGTAGGCCTCACCAGCAATGCTTGTACTATGGTATCTTGCTTCTCTGGCCATAGTTGATAGCATCAGAGATAAACATCTCCCCCAAGCTGGACCAATCAGATTCTCCTGTGAATTTGGGATAAGGTCCAAGAGACTGTCAATTTGATTAGGCTGGTCTCTTGCAAAGAAGAAAAGTTAACTCTTGGGAACCACAGGGAAGTGACTAATGTACATAAAGAAGAGAAAGCTAGTCTAAACAGAGAAAAGAATCAATCAGCCATGAGTGTTGGAAAAAGAATATTTCTAGATTCCCAGCAGCTGTGAAATAGGAAGGAAAACAGGTTTGGGCAAACTTGCTCTCCAGCCAGGTTAAACTCAGAACAGGGCAAGAGTTAAGAATGTTTAAAATGAAATGATTACAGTATGAGGAAAGGAGGTAAATGAAGGTTGGTAAAGAACAGGTCTCGATGTGTTCTAGGAGCCCTGGTGGTACCGTGGTTAAGCACTCAGCTGCTAACCAAAAGGGTGGCAGTTCGAACGCACCAGCTGTGCCATGGGAGAAAGACATGGTAGTCTGCTTCACTAAAGAATTCAGCCTCCGAAATTCTATGCGGCAGTTCTAGTCTGTCCTGTAGGGCTGCTATGAGTTGGCATTGATAGCAATGGGTTTTGCATTGCACTCTGAAAATTGTTATATAAGGAACAGTAGAATGAATTGGGAGAAATAGCGAATCGATGTTTAAAACTAGGATTTCAGAAAATATGGTGATGACAAATTATAGGATATAAATATCTGAAGAGGTGGTTGAGGTAGGATGAAGGAAAAGATCATATGCGCTAAAGATGTCAAGAAACTGCAAAGCAAGGGAGTTGGGTGGATCATCCGTGTCAATGATCTCCAAAGTTTGGAGCAATGATTTCAAGGAGTACATAAGCCAATCCATTCGGGTGTGAAAAGAAAGTATTAGCTTTTCTATTTATATTTTTCATAACATCCTGTTAAACTTTCTATTTTATATACATTTATTATTGTACATTATATGTTAGTACATAGTACATCTTTATAAAGAAACAAATATTTTTTAAATGCCTGGCTGCCATTTGATTTCCACAAGATACGCCAGTACTGTTTAGAAAATTCACTTTTTCTACTTGAGCAACCTCAAGTTGGTTTCTTTCCTGCAACCAAGAAAATCTTAATAAAGATGAAGTAAAAATTCACTTTCAAATAAAATCTTATAAATATCCCTATATTCCCAATACATAAAACAGACCTAAGTTGAACTACTATGATTGAAAACAAGAGCACAGGTAAGGAAGAAAAGGAGCAACTCAGATGTTTCTACTCCTGAACATCATCCCTAAATTAATTTCACAAGTAAAAAAAAAAAAAATGCTATAAAGGTAAAACTGATAGAAATATATCTAAACACATGATCACCTTAATTGATGCAGAAAAGGCATCTGATAAAGTCCAATGCCAATTCCTGATAAAAACTCTCACCAAAATAGGAAAAGAAAAATTCCTCAACATAATTAAGGGCATATACACAAAACCAACAGCCAACATTATTCTCAATGGAGAGAGACTGAAAAAATTCCCCTGAAAATGGGAACCAGACAAGGATGCCCTTTATCACCACTCTTACTCAACACTGTACTAGAAGTTCTAGTTAGAATAAGACAAGAAAGGGAAATAAAGGGCATCCAAATTGGTAAGGAAAAAGTAAAACTACCCCTATTCACAGGCAACATGATCCTACACAGAGAAAATCCCAAAGAATCCACAAAAAAGCTACTGGAACTAATAGAAGGATTCAGCAAAGTGGCAGGGTACAAGATCAACATACAGAAAATCAGCCGGATTCCTCTACACTAACAAAGAAAATTCTGAAAAGGAGATCAGGAAAACACCACCACTTACAATGGCCACCCAAAAGATAAAATACTTAGGAATAAACCTAACTAGGGATGTAAAGAAAACTAGAAAATACTACTGCAAGAAATGGAAAAATACACCATGCTCATGGATAGGAAGACTTAACTTTGTGAAAATGTCAATACCACACAAAGCAATCTATAGATACAATGCAATCCCGATCCAAATTCCAACAAAATTAACAAAATGGAAAAACTAATCACCAACTTTATATGGAAAGGAAAGTCCCTGGATAAGTAAAACATAACTGAAAAATAAGAACAAAGTAGCTGGCCTCATACTACCTGATCTCAGAATCTACTATATAGCTAAGGTAGTCAAAATAGTCTGGTACTGGTACAACGACAGACAAATAGACCAATGGAACAGAACTGAGAACCCAGAAATAAATCTATCCACCTATGGACACCTGATCTTTGACAAAGGGTTGAAGTCCATTAAATGGGCAAGAGACTGTCACTTCAACAAATGGTGCTGGCAAAACTGGATATCCATTTGTAGAAAAATCAAACAGGATCCATACCTCACCTCATACATAAAAACTAACTCAAAATGGATCAAAGACTTAAATGTAAAACCTAAAACTATAAAGTTCATGAAACAAACACAGAGACAATGCTAGAGGCCCTAATTTATGGCATAAATAGAATATCAAGCGTAACTATGCACAAATTCCAGAAGATAAACTAGATAAACAGGACCTCCTAAAAATTAAACACTTATGCTCATCAAAAGATTTTTCCAAGGAAGTAAAAAGAGAACCTACAGCCTGGGAAAAAAATCTTTGGCAATGACATTTCTGATAAAGGCTTACTCGCTAAAATATAGAGAAAACTTCAACAACTCAACAATAAAAAGACAAGTAACCCACTTACAAAATGGGCAAAGGACATAAACAGACACTTCACCAAAGAGGACATTCAGGTGGCCAACAAACACATGAAAAGATGCTCTTGATTGTTAGCCATTAGAGAGATGCAAATCAAAACCATGATGAGATACTACCTCACCCCTGCAAGAATGGCACGGATCAAAAACTCAGAAAACAATAAATGCTAAGAAGGTTGTGGGGATACTGGAACTCTCATACACTGCTAGTGGACTAAAATGGAACAACTCCTATGGAAAATGATATGGCGCTTCCTTAAAAAGCTAGCAATAGAAATGCTGTACAATCCAGCAATCCCACTCCTAGGAATATACAGTAGGGAAATAAGAGCTGCCACACGAATAGACACATGCACACCCATGCTCAATGCTGTTTTACTCACAATAGCAAAAAGATGGAAACCACCTAAGTGCCCGTCAACAGATGAATGGATAAATTATGGTACATACACACAGTGGAATACTATGCAATGATAAGAAAGAACAATGATGAATCCACAAAACATCTCACAACATGGATGAGTCTGGACGGCATTATGCCGAGTGAAATAAGTCACAAAAGGACAAATACTGTATGAGACTACTATTATAAAAACTCAAGAAAAGGTTTACACAAAGAAAGAAACAATCTTTGATGATTACGAGGGAGGGAAGGGCAGGGAGGGGAAATCACTAACTAGATAGAAAACAGGTATTAACTCTGGTGAAAGGAAAGACAATACACATTATAGGGGAAGTCACCACAACCTGACCAAAGCAAAGGAAGACACTTAGAGGAACACAAGAAAAAATAAAAATAAAAAAGAGGCAATGGCAGTAAATACTATAGCATATACAGCCCTACAGTAACAGTAAAAACAAATAACTCACAAGCAGATACATAGGCAGATACATATGCTGAACAGGGGAAGGAGGGTGTATAGGAGCATACCCACATACATATATAGGTCAGGCTGTGGATATTTTTACATACATATTTGTATGTACAGCACATATATTCATATATAATAGAGCACAAACGGGGCACAGTCATAGAAGCTTCCCAGATACATCCAAACACCTTGAAGGACCGAGTTACTGGGGCTTAGGGCTGGGGACCATGGTCTCAGGGGACATCTAGGTCAACTGGCATAACATAGTTCATAAAGCAAATGTTCTACATCCTACTTTGGTGAGTAGCATCTGGGGTCTTAAAACCGTGCAAGCGGCCATCTAATAAAATACATCTACTGGTCCCATCCTGGCTACAGTAAGAGAATGAAGAAAACCAAACACACAAGGAAAATACTAACCCAAAGGACTAACAGATCACAAGAACCACAGCCTCCACCAAACTGAGCCCAGAAGATCTAGATGATGCCAAGCTACCACCACTGACTGCTCTGACAGGGATCACAATAGAGGGTCCCAGGCAGACCAAGAGAAAAATGTAGAACAAAATTCAAATTCAAATTCAAAAAAAAAAAAGACTAGACTTACTGGTCTCATAGAGACTGGCGGAACTCCTAAGACTATAGCCCCTGGACACCCTTCTAACTCAGAACTGAAGCCACTCCTGAAGTTCACCTTTCAGTCAAAGATTTGACAGGTCTATAAAACAAACAATAACACACTTGAGGAACGTGCTTAAGTCATTCAAGTATATGAGACCAAATGGGCAACACCTATACAAAACCAAAACGAGAAGGCAGCAAGGGACAGGAAAATTAGATGAATGGAAACGGGGAACACGGGGTAGAAAGAGGGAGAGTGCTGACATATTGCAGGGATTACAACCAATGTTAGAAAACCATTTGTGTGTAAATTTTTGAATGAGAAACTAACTTGCTCTGTAAACTTTCACCTAAAGCACAATAAAATAAAATTTAAAAATCCTACCATACCTGTGGTTATAATCCAATTTGGGAATAGGGTTTTCTTTGTTATGTTAATGTGGCAGTATTAGTGTACAGTGTACTTTAAATCAATCTCTTGAGATATAAAACAGCTGACTAAGCAAGCAGCAAGCAAGCAGAGATTGGGGTAGATGCCATGCCACATGAAGATCATCAAGGAACCAAGAAACAGAAGCTGAGAAGAGACAAGGACCTTACCCCAGAGCCCAGAGAGAAAGAAAGCCTTCCCCTAGAGCTGGCAACCTGAATTCGGACTTCTAGCCTCATAAAGTGTGAGAAATTAAATTTCTGCTTGTTTAAGCAAAAAATAAAAATAAAAAAGAGAGAGAGAAACATATCTATAAAGAAGTTTTGATATAAATCCAAAAATAATTTCAAAAAGACCTATTCTTTCAGAGTTGAAGAATATGGTGAAGAGTGTAAGTGTTAAAAATTATTTTTTTATGTGAGATCAAATTGACAACAGCAACTCAGAGGGTTTGACGGGAAGCCTAGGGGGCAGTGAGTTGAAGATAATGGTGATGGAATAATTTGGAAAGGGATAATGAGAATGGCAGCACAACTGGAAGAATGTAATCAATGTCACTGAAGTGTACATGTAGAAATTTTTGAAATGGTGTATCTTTGGCTAGGAATATTTTCACCAAAAAAAAAGTCCTCCAAGGTTGAGAAGGGAGAGTGTTGACATGTCACGGGCTTGTTAACCAATGTCATAAAACAATATATATTACTGTTTAATGAGAAACTATTTGTTCTATAAACCTTCATCTAAAGTACAATTTAAAATAAACCTAAAAAATTTTTTAAAAATTGTTTTTAGTTATTTCTTAGACTTAGGTAGCTCATTTCTTTCAAGTGGTTCAAATGCACAATATACTATTTCACAGGTCAAATTATATATTTAGACATTAAGTTATTAACTATTTACTAGAATGTAACTCCATGAGGAGACAAGGGCTTTCTTTTATTCAAGGCGTATTCCCAGTACCTAGAACAACGCCTGGCCTATAGAAAGTACTCAATAAACAGTTGCTGAATGAATCAATAAATAAAAAATGCATTACATAAATTACAAATTAAGGTTCCTTCACCTTTAAAATTACACTTTAATATTTTACGTAAGTTAGAAATGTCCTTCCTGAACAAACTTACCCATAATCAAATCTATTTTTCAATCAACCTATTTCTAAAAGTCCCTTGCTTGTTTTAGTCATCGGTTCAAACAAAATTTTACTTTCATTTACCATTTTGTTGACCATATCAACTAAAAAGTCCTGAAACTGCTGTTTTTACAAGACTCACATTTGTTGCACATTTTAAAGTCCACCTACACACTGACACCATATTGCACAGTTATAAACACATGCCAATTTTGTTTGTTTATAAAAAGTTGAAAAGATGCTAAATACTTATATTCCTAAAGCAAGTTCTCACTTTCCAGGAAGAAAGGGGAAAACTGAACACTTTCATTAAGGCACAGCAATTCTTTTGACTATCTCATTCCCTGATTTTCCTACGTATTAGAGATTCTGACATACTTTACCTAACCTGTCTCAAACCTGGTAAGGTACTAGGGTTTTATTAATAGGGAGGGAGAAAACTGGCACAGAGTCAGAAAGATATTCCAAAGTCTACCAAGAAATAAGGATATTGAGGATGGGCCACTCAACACTCTTAGTGGAGTAATGCTGCTAAGAAAGATGTACCTGATATGCTAAGGCCAACTGAAACTTCCTCATAGAATTTCTTGTCCCAAATTCTCCTCAAAAAGAGGCCAAAACGGAAATATGCCTCTGTGTGTGTGTGTGTGTGTGTGTGTGTGTGTAAAAGGAACATAACTTAATGCAATAAACTTCAAAAACTTCAATCAAAGGGAGGGAAATTAAGATGATTCTGGAATAGAACAAAGTGATACAACACTGTTCAGCTCAAATTCTGCCCCACCCCCAGAAGCCATTTGGGTGATAAAAAAAATCTTGAGAATTCTCACTAACACAGCTGAGGATGAAACTCCTGACATAAAGGAGGCTTGAGATAATTAGTAAATGTGGCTAGAAAAGATAAAAGTAACTAGAAGCCAAAAAACATAGAAAACAGAGAAATCCAACATAAGAATAATTGACACCCATGGAACAACGAAACCAACAGGACATAAGCTATATTCTCTTTTATAACACAAGAGAATTCCCCCAAAATTAAGAATTGAATTCACAGATCAAAAGAACACATCAGAAATGTTCTTGATCTTGTTTGTGGTGGTGGTTACACAGGTATACACACACACACATACACACACACACAAGCACACAAGAGCCCTGGTGGTGCAGTGGTTAAAGCGTTTGGCTGCTAACTGAAAGGTCAGCAGTTCGAACCCACAAGCCACTCCATGGTAGAAGGATGTGGCAGTCTGCTTGCATAAAGATTTACAGCCTTGGAAACCCTACAGGGCAGTTCTATTCTGTGCCATAGGGTTGCTATGAGTCAGAATCAACTCCATGGCAACCAAACCGAAAAACCAAACCCGTTGTCAAGTCAATTGCAACTCACAGCAACCCTACCGGACAAAGAACTGCCCCATAGGGTTTCCAAGGAGCATCTGGTGGATTTGCACTGCTGACCTTTTGGTTAGCAGCCGAGCTCTTAACCACTGTGCCACCAGGGTTCCTCGATGGTAACAGGTTACATATATATACATATATATACATAAATACATATATATATATACATAAATATATCTATATATACACATACACACACACACACACACACACACCAAAAAAACCCCGTTGCCATTGAATCGATTCTGACTCGTAGCAACCCTACAGGACAGAGTAAAACCACCTCATAGGGTTTCCAAGGAGCGCCTGGTGGATTTGAACTGCTCACCTTTTGGTTAGCAGCCGTAACTCTTAACCACTATATATACATATATGCGTATATATACTTGTCAAAACTCACTGAACTGTATATTTACAGCAGGCACTTTTATGTAAGTTATACCTCAATAAAGTTTCTTTTAAAAAAAAGAGCAGGTTAAATTTTAAAGAGAGTTTAATAAAAAACACTCAACACCAAAAAAAATCCTAATTAAAACTACTGAAACTTTGAGGATAAAGATAGAAATTTTTAGGCAATCGGACAGAAAAAGAAAATCACTTACAAGCAGGTTAAAAAAAAATCAGGCTGGTGTCAGACTTCTCTGCAGCAACATTCAATGCCAGAAGACAACACAGCAATGTCTACCAAGTTCTAAGGAAAAGAAAGTGTGACCCAAGAACATAAAACCTAGCTAAGGTGTAATTCAAGCATAAAGGCAAAAGCCAGACATTCTCAAAAAACTCAAAACGTAGCACTCATGAGTCCTTTTATTAAAAATAATTTTTTAACAAAATCCAGCCACGCTAAAAATTAGCCAAAAGATAACTTAGGAATGGAAAATCCATGATAAAAGGACTGATGGTGAAAACTGAATACATCTGAGCAATATAAAAATAACTAACAGAAATCAGAGAGGAAGGATATAGAAGAGTAAGAGTGCTGATTGTCCTCATCTTTCACACCAGGGAGTCAACAGGTAAGATGTGTAATCAAGTATGGCCTAAAGAGAAGACATTAATTTCAACTTCTTAATACTTTTCATCTTTTTAATCTTTAGAGTAATCTTTAAAAAATATTATCTCCTGTGATAAAGATTTACTTGAAGTTTAACAATCCCTTCAAGTAAATTCAAGTAAAATTAAATGCTTTTAAAACGCAATACTACAATCTCACTTTTTAGAAGTATTTTTATCAACCTACCTACTTATTCTTCAATATATATGTACACACATATACACACACAAAGACATCTGGACTAATTTTTTCCTAATGCTTAAAGATGGTTATTTTGGGATGGAGGAATATGAAGTGATTTCTTTATTCTTTGTAATTTTGTATACTGCTTGAATTCTTTATAATGAAACTGCATCATTTGTCCTCAATTATTTTTCTTAAATACTGGAAGTAAATACATGTTAATTCTGCAGAGTGGGAAATGAATTTTTTGTACTTTTCTACACTTTTTAAGTTTTCCGCAAAAGGTAAAAAAATAAAAAAGCATATATAATCCTTCTTCTAGTTAAAAAAAAAAAAAGCTAAACAATAAAAGTATATTTTTATGGGTAAAGAAAACGTTCAAAACAATATACTCTAAAATGTTAACAGTGATTACCATTGGGTTGTGCTTGTGGACCTGGTGATTTTAATTATTTTTCCTAACTGCTGATTTTATAAGAAATAAGAATATATTTCTTTGTAAGACAAAAGAAAAGTTTTCTCATTTGTGAAGACTTCATATAGAGTCTAAGTTTTTATGTGAAACTCACTAGCCTTATTCTCCTGCATCTTTAACCTTAACATCTAAGGGAACTTGATAGACAAAGTCAAGTTCTAGGTAATGCCATACTGAGGTAATGTTTTGTAGGGAGAAAGGAAAAAAATGAAACTACTCTTGGATTTATGTGATACTCTAAAGAAGTTCTTCCTCTTTCAAAATGTTGTACACTAATGCAAGGGACAACTCCTTTCCTTTTTTCATGTATCCTGGAAATACATACTATTTCTGAATAAACAACCAGTTACCAAATGCAGATTTACCATGTAATCTCAGGAATATCACTTAGCCTCTATCTGTAAGATAAAGTCTGATTATTCAAAAACATAAATGTGGGTATATGTGCATTTTTCTAGAGAAAGAAGTCATGTGCCTTTCATTACCTTTTTAATGGAATCTGAGCTCATCACCCCTCCCCCACCAGAATAAAGGCTAAGAGGCACTGAATTAGATGATTACTTTTAGTGCTAAAAGTCTCCAATTCCATGCAAATAGCTGTCATTTATGAAATAAATGGCATATTTCATTTCATAAATTTTTGTGGGGTTCAGCTTTTCCCTAGATACAAGGGAGAACTACAACAGATTGAACAAAAAGAAGGAAATCAGAGAGAGAAAGTATTCAGAAAAACAATAAATTAAAGTTCTATACATAGAATCCGACACAAGACATTAACAGAATGTCCAGGAGAAAGTAAAAACTCTGGAACTCAAGTTTAACTATATAATCGAAACATCTTCAACATTCAGTAGTCTCGTAGAGAGGATAAGAAGACAACCGTAACACAAGAGGCACGGCAAACATAATGAGGTTCAAACGAAGAAGGAATCAAAGCCAGGTTTAAGGAAAGAAATTAGGAAAGGTTTTCATAGAGCTGGCTGCACTAGACAAATGAAATAGCAGGATTTCAGTCAGTGAGTGGGGAGAATAAAAAGGAAAGGCGTTTAGCTTAAGGAAGTAGCAAATGCAGACTAACAAAAAAGATGAGGGAAGAAAAGGAACCAAAAATATCTATGTTTTGAGTTTAAAAAATGGCACAGAGGGTGAGAGCTGTGGGTAAGTTCAACCCAGGGAGCAGGATCATAGAACCTTAGCAGCAGAAGGAATTCCACAGCACCTCTACCATTTTAGATTAGAATTTGGGTTGTCAATTAGGGGGATATTTTAATATGTCCCTTTAAAGCAGGCAATCATCCTCATAGTTGGCCCAGAAATACCAGCAAATATAAAATATCCACCTTGCAATTTTTACCTACTCACTACAAGCAATAGGTAGGAAACACTTCTTCCCTCTCCTCACTGCCAAGTACAAGTTTTCTGTCCCTAAAGCGTAGTAGGAAATAACATTATAATAGAGTCTCCCCCCACCACACAAAATATAAACAATAACGAAAATAAGTGCTCTGTTGTATTAACCAGGCTGAAAAGGGAAACCTAAGAGCCGAAGCACCTGTCACTCTCTCCCTATTTCACCCAACTCCCCACCTCATGCATTACTCAGTACCTTATTAGCTCCGTCTGAATGCTGCTTCATACTGCTATACACTGCTGCAATAAGTATTATTATGCTCATAATGGATCACCAGTAGATCACCCTTGATAGCACCCTTAGAACTAGAAGGGAAACTAAATAAATAAAATCCTTCAGTAATGGCTCTACCCACACCCAGTCACACATCCATTACACATATATACCAGAAAATCACATACACTGGGAATTAAGGCTGAAAGCAGACTAGAGCAAAGCTAGAAGGATAATGAATGCCAGGTTATTAAGTCGGCATTTTAATTCAATTGGCAAGAGGTACTCAATAGGGGATCAACCATCAGAGCTGTGCTTTTGGAAGATTAAGCTTACCACTACAAGTAAAATGGTAAGGCAAATCAGGGAAAACAAGTTAGCAGGCTATGTTAACAACTCAGGAAAGCAAACTGAGGATACCAACTCTAGCAGTGGCAGTAAAACTAGAAAAAGAAGATCTGGACGAGACAAAGGTAAAAGGAAACCTGTAGAAGTTGCCACTTGCTTGCACTGAATGATTTGGGATGATACAATGCACCAACTAGAAAGCCTAGTGAGGCGGCCCAGGAGCTCTGACAGCATGAGTGAGATCTGAACTACAGACAGCTCCCTGGAGTCATCCACAAAGAAGTGACAGGTGATTCCTAAGAGCCAACCTCTCCAAAACAAAGAATACGAGAAATCAGCAAGCTAAAGATGAAACCTTCGGAAAAAGCCACACTTGGAAGCAAAGGGAGGAAGCAGCGTCTGAGAAAGAGTGGTCAGGAGAACCAGAGAATTAAATATGATCCCAGATGACAGCATTTCAAGAAGGAGACTATCATTAGTATCACAAAGTCAAAATACAAATGAATGGAAAATATATATGAGATTTGAGGAATAAGGGGTCACCAGCAACCATTAATAGTATAAAAATCAGATTTCAGGAAGTTAAACAAGGCAATGGCAGATACAGAACATATTTTCAATGTGTCAGTACAAAGAAAACAATGAAATTATTTACTTTATGTAGAAGAAAATATACTGTAGTTAGTAACAAAGCAACCACAATGGATTTTGAATTATCTTATCAGTTAAGAATCAATGGAGCACGTCTCCAGAAAACAATGAAAACCTAAAATAATGACTCAAAGAATTCCTTTGAAGATGTAAAAATAGAGATCTGTGCTTACAATATTGAGAGTAAGGGCCTAATGTCACAAAAGATATTTCCAAAATAGCACATGGTCTATGGTTATTTACCAACACATATATTCCCAAACTTTTTTTTGTTAATGTAAGGATAAAAGCAATCACCTGCTCAATAAAAATAAAAATACACATAAAATATAAAAACATCTAACTGCTAATCCCAAACACCAAACAGGAGGCTGAGGTCAACTTCTCGTTTAGTTTCAGTCAAATTCCATAATAAAATAGTTTTACAAAAGAATTCTACACCTCATTCAACAATACTTATTATGATCAAATTTCAGAATAACAAGAATTTGCACTTGCTCTTTGAATTCACAAAATAGGATCATTATTGAAAAGCAGACTAATGCATGGCTACTTAAAAGGAAAACTATTTGCTGCTTAGTCTTAGCTATATCTAGATATACGTGAATTTTAGAAATTCTATAGTGTGGCAAATCAGGTTTGACTTATGGTATTAGCAACAGGAAATTTAATCTTCATTTCAGAGTATTTATCTCTGATATTTTTGCTCTGCTGGGAGAGAGCACAGCCCACTCTTACCAATACTACTGGGATGTCCAAGGCTCTTGAAAAAGTGAACAAACATGAAAAGACTTCAAGTATAGAACCACTTCCATCATGGGATGCTGGTTCTGTTAATGTTCTGTTTCATGGTCTGGGTGCTGGTTACAAAGATGAGCTCAGTTTGTGAAATTCACTGACCTAAACAGTTAGATCTGTACACTCTTCTGTATGTATGTGATTATGCAATAGTTTTTTTTAAAAAAAACAAGTCAAATTTTCAATTCTAATAAGGAATTACCTGTTGTCATAGATCCATAACATGGCAATATAAGCAAGCCATCTAGAGTGGTATCTTGAACATCATAATCATAATCTACAGACTCTGCCATCTGAAAAAGTAACTCACAACTTTTCTCGATTTCAAACTGGCCTGAAATGGGGAAAAAGAATACTTCAGAAATTGAACAGCCAAATTAAGAATAAAAAAAAAAAAAAAAAGCCTTCTAGATTAAAATTAGTTCTGCATAATAGCTATTTCAAATCTTTCATTTGATCTAAAGGAGATGAACACAAAACAGTTTTATCACACACATACCAAATCTCAACAACGAAATTCAAGACAGAAAAAGTATCAGTTCCCAAGAAATTTATATCTCTAAACTAATAAAAATATTTATAATCTTCAACTCTGTCATCTTAATACAGTATTTACGGAAGACTCAGTAAAATTCATTGTTTACATAGGGAATGCTAGTCCAAGAGATACTGCTTTTAGATACATATCAAACTACTTAAGTACCCTCAGAAAGACAAAGAGACTGTTACAATGCTTCCCTTCTGACAGTACACAGCAGAGTAGGAGGTGAGCAATGAAATGATTCATTCCTGTTATTAGGATGCTGCTACTTAAAAGAATCACACTAGTCTGAGATTCAACTGTTCTATTTTTGACCTCCAAAAAACTGCCAAAGGCTTATCTGTGATCCATGGATTCCACACCTTATGTACTGCTATCACACAGCACCATCTCACCACTCCAAGAAGAAAGAAGCTAGTGTAATGTCTTTTGAAATAACGGAATTAATTATTCAGACCCAGGACTATTTAGTCTGTTAATAGCTCTATATATGATAGACTAATAATAATCTGTGCAGTTAAAAAAAAAAGACCAATAAAAATAACAATATTTCACCATTTAATATCTTTTTACTAAAACGTCGATGTGTTTTACACATATTTACTAACAAGCCTGATATTTCTTGTGGTAGTATAGAATTATCTTATATATTTTATATCTAAAACTATACAAATAAACATAAAAAGCTGGGGCAACAGTTGAGGGGAGTCCAGATTTCCAACATGGAGGTTAACACTCTATCCTTTTGCCACATCCTATTCTCAAAAGTAACAAACATTAAAAAAAAAAGAAAAGCAAACATTTTTAAACCTGACACTGAATGCTCACCAGTCAGAAAAACCAAGATGTCTCCAGCCATTTCATTCAAATGGATATCCATCGTTACTTTTACAATCTAAAACAGGAAAACACAAGCATAATATGCTAGTGGAAATACAGTCATTCCCCCACCACTATATCCCCTGGCTCCACAGAAAAATTAAATTTGCATTCTCAAAATTTCCAGGACCCATGAGGGTTGTGGTTAAAATAGTAAAGGGAACAAATGAATTATCAAACTACTCAATTAACCAAAATCGTAGATTTAAAAAAGACATTAAAAGGATGCCAAGTAATACCGCTTGAATATACGCAGTATTTTCTCTGTCTCGTGGGCCAATCAAATTGCAGAATTTTTCTCTGACAGGATAAAGTCTTCCAGGTATATCAAATATTGGACAATTTCCAAAGAATGCAGAGAGCTTGGCTAATTCCATAGTTGCTGACATCACCACCACCTTTAAATGCTCCTTCCTGTTCGGAGACTTCTCCTGAAATAGCTTCTTCAATAAACCAAATAAGATGTCCTGAAAGAAAAGCAAACTTCTAGCAAGTCACAAATGTAACTGCCAAGTTATTTTAAATATATTGGTATTCTAACCAAACAATTCCTATTTCAATATATTAAAATGTTAGTAAGAGAAGGCAATTCTCTATCCAGTAAAAAGCTGCCCTAAAGAAGTAAACTTTTTACTTGCTAATAATAAATCAGTATATTAAAATACTCACTGTAGTGAGAGTTCTCTCATGGGCTTCATCCAAAATAATGACACTGAATTTGGTAAGATTTGGATCTCCCAGAATATGTTTCAGTAAACATCCATCAGTCATGTATTTGATTGCTGTTTCCTAACACGCAGACAGTAGAGTACATCGTTACAGTATAACAGAATTTCATTATTTCCCTCAACTAAATTTTTCCCCAAAATGTGCAGACATGAAGTGAGCAATACAACTAAATTAAAAAAAAAACATTAAATAGTCCAACAAGTTATGATAAATTATGAAAAGTGTGGTCTACACAGAGGCAGGGATGAGGAACTAAGCTGGGTGTTCTGGGATAAAACAAGAGGAAGCACTAAGGAGATAACGATAAAGCCAGCGGAAAGTAGTAAGGTAATGCAGTGGCTTCAGGTGAGCAAGTTGTGGGGAACAACAATGAAAAAGGATTCATCCTCTTTGTCTCAGCCACTATTTTAGAGAATTCAAGGGGAAAGAGGAGCTGAGTTAAAGACAGAGAAAATGGGAAACTTTCCTCTCCCTCTCTCCTCCTCCCTGCCCATTCTCCCATAAAAAAATAATATCACTAGACTACCATTAGACCAAGGTGAGAAAAAAGTCCAAAGGTTAGGAGAACCAGCAAGCGAAGAGAAGAGGGAAGGAAAAATCCCCAGCAGTGACCACTAGGAAGGCCAAGATAGTATTTTGGGGAAAGTCATTCTGTGTCACACTTGATGGCCAATCCTATTAGGAACCATATGTAAATCACAGATTATTCTGTATCTGGTACAGGATTTAGAAATCCTGATGAAATATAAATTGTAATTATTAACTATAAAAAGAAAACTACTGTAAACTCGTTAGTACCATGCAGATAGAAGATGCTCAATGAACACTCACTTATTGACTTCATTAATTAAGTTGTCTGATTTCCACTAACTTTAAGACTGCAAACATAACCTACATGTCAAAAAATCCTTACAGCTAAAAAACATAAAACGAGAGAATCCTAGGAAAAATAAACACAAGTATCATCACCTAATTGAGGAGGCAGACACCGGGGTAAATATTAGACTCTTCAGAACTAAAGCATTAGCAATGAGCAACAAAAACTAATTCTAGTTTGAGGCTTTGTTTCTTTTAAATATACGGGATTTTTAGATTAAAACATTTCATAACTTTCTCCACCTGTTCACTAAGTTTACAGTACTTAAGATACCAACAAAATTGTGTACCTTAGAGCTGCAATCATCAAAACGAACTTGGTATCCTACTTTGGATCCCAAAGCGCATTTCATTTCTTCAGCAACTCTCTGAGCAACAGATATGGCAGCGACTTTTCGTGGCTGAGTTACACCAATCATACCATGTTGTGAAAACCCTATCAAAACCAGAAATAAAAGACACAATGTTAGCAAATGCTTCTTTCTATTAGAGCTAAGAGGAGCCCTGGTGATGCAGTAGTTAAGCACTCAGCTGCTAACCAAAAGGTCAACAGTTTAAACCCACCAGCTGCTCTGCAGGAGAAAGATGTGGAAATCTGCTTCTGTAAAGATTACAGCCTTGAAAACCCTACGGGGCAGTTCTACTTTGTCCTGTAGGGTCACTATGAGTACCTCTAAAAGAGTTGAAACTTACAATTAATAGCATTTTTCATTCTTAATGGTATATAAAATAGCAGTGCATCTTAACAAATAGCATTTAGACTTGATGCATTAGAGCAAGTTAACACCAATTTTTTTTGTTGTTTACGTGAATCATTGTTCTTTAACAATCTTATGATAGAATGTTCTGCCATACTTGTAAGGGAAAGGTAGTTTAAAGCTTGGTTCTAGCAGAGTCAGGGAATAAATATTTACCTGATAATGCTCTGGAGAAGAAACCAAGAAATACTAATGTCAGCACTAAACATCAACATTTCCCTTCTCTCTTCAGTACATCATTTCAATACCCAGTGGTTCATAGTCTACTGCAAGATAAACTTATTCTATAGCAAACAAATATTTAACTGTAATTCTCCTATTTGGGATTATCATAGAGTTAAAAATGGAAAAATGTGCCATCTCAACTAATTCTTGAATCTGAAATAAGACCATAAAGAAGGCAGACCATAAGGAGGGTGTGCCAAGAAAAGAACTGGGACAGGAAGCAAAGTACAGTGATAGCACTGGCTGCTAATTTTTTAAAACCATCATATGTATTTCTCACATACTACTTCCAGATGAATGTTTTCATGGGTATTTATGCAGTACACAAGTCCTACCAGCCTTTAAAAAGAGGATTTTTTTTTATGAGTGTTTGTGCAGTACAGAAGTCCTACCAGTCTTTAAAAAGAGGACTTTTTTTTTAAAAAAAAAACTACTACCAGTATTATTCCAGAATAAAATTACCTGCTTCATATAGGTATTTTGGGAGTTGAGTTGTTTTACCACTTCCTGTATTTCCAGTAACAATAAGGAATGAATTGTCCCTCACAGCCTGAATAAGTTTTTTTCTTTGTTTCTGAATAGGAAAAGTTGGAGTAGTTCCTCCTTCCTGTGATGTGCATCCTTTCTCTTCTGTAATAACAGAAAAACAATTATGCAATTAAAAGACATGTAAAGATATCTTTGACTCAATTTTCTAGAACTGAAAACAGAAAAACAATAGAATTTTAAGAATGGAAAGAATCAACCCATGACTTCTCATTTAAATCATCTATGTCCAATCCTTAAGTTAGCTTTCTAAGTCTAAAACAATTTCTCTGGTGAAAATTAACAACTTGAACATTTGTTAATGCACGACTTGGGCTACTTGACAATGCAGGCCTCACACAACGCAACACACATACATACATATTTACATAGAAGCACAAAATCCACACAATTTTATCAAATAGACCAAAAACTGGGACAGAACCAGCAGAAAACTCTCAGTTGAATTAGAAGCCACCTGTGTTTGATTCTGATTCATGGTTCAAGTTAGGTCCCTGTTCAGAGTGACTGATATCCCAGAAGGCCAAGTGGTAGGTAACCATGGAAACTGGCTCCCTTCATACCGTACCCAAAGGCAGGCTGGCGGCCCGACGGGGGTGGGGTGGGGTGGGGTGGGGGTGGGTAGAGAACAAAGGCTTTATGAGCCTGTTTAAGAACACAACGTACCTAGGCGTTGGGGGTTCACTTTTTTGCCCCCCAGAAGGGTTTCCACCCAACTTGGGTCTGGGACCGCCCCCCTGTAAGCCAAAGTGCTCAATGGACGTAAAGTTCGCCTCGGGCTTGGAGGCCAAGGAGAACACTACGTCCTCCTCCCTGCTCTCCTCTCCCAGCCAAAGGCGGACTTTTATCCCCCCAATCCCCCATGCTGTAACTCCCACTGGCCTTCGTAGCGTCCCGCGGACCGCACCTCTATCAGCGATGGAAACAGCGGAGGGCCGCTCTTCCTGGAGGTCTCTTGACCGCTCACTCTCCTCCTGCCGCCTTGGCGCCCTGCCCGCGACGGCGGGAAACCGGGACATAGACCTGGCCCAGAGCAGAGGTGAGCACGCCCACCGATCTGGGAAGATGGGTGGGGAAAGGCGAAGACGCTCCCTGATGACGTTGAGTGTTTACTTCCGCGCGTGCGACTCGAAGAGAGGGGAGGGAGAGCTGCTAAGTGACTCGAAGCACGCCAACCCACCGCTGAGGCCCAAGCCCCACCCCCGAGGATTTTCGGCCAACTGTGCGCGCGCAGCGTGGAACAGCGAAGGCATCCCCGAAGGCTCGAAGGCCCCCTTTTGTTTCCACTCTTGTGCGCAGAAAGCGCAGCGACTCTTTTTCTCGCAGCCACAGTGGTCACTGCAGCCAATTCTTCTATCACACAGTTTGCCGATGTGACCCTTTTCCAGAAACAGAAACCATCCTAGGAGTGCCCCTTCCCACCTTACGCATCCTGAAATGACCTGTCCGTGGTACACAGGTACTGAACGCAACTTCTAGTTTTGTAGTGCCCAAAATGTAAGTTGCTGGTCATTTTCTTTATTGGACCCTGCCCTTTCATTTCTTTGCATTTTTATTCTTCCTCCCCCAAAACTAGACAGTAAAGCCCCACAAGGACAGGAACTTTAGAAAACCGCTGTACACCCAGCGCCCAGCACTGTGATTAATGGTAAGCCTCCAATATTTGTTGGATTTAATGAGTGGATGGATGGATGGATGAATGATTGATTTCCAGGGGAATTAAGCCCACTTTTAACGGATGTGGATTCCTCGGAAACCACAATAGCTCAAAAGTTAAACCAATATACTACAGTAAAAGGTGAGTAACTTTTTCAGAAAACGTTCTTTGGACGGCAGGTCTTTCCATTAATGAACCTACCATTTTTTTAAATATGTCAGCAGTAACAAAATCAATGCAATGTGAAGATTGTATCTTGATCTTTTCAACCATTCCTGCTGTAAGAAATAACCAAAAAAAGATAAAGCTGTCACTTCACCAGCAACTAAAGGCCCCAACTCTTCTATCTAACCAGGCTTCAAAAGATGTACCGTAAGGTCGTTGGACCACAAGATTTTTCTGTGCTCATTTAAAATGCACTTACACTAACTCCTTTTAAAATGGGACTCATCAACAACTTAAATGTAAGTTTAATAGATTTCAAATGACACCAAATGAGATGCAACTTTCTAACAGCTTCATGTCTCAAAACACTGATGCTACAGAAAGAGATCTGGTAATAAAGGAAAACAGCCAAGGTTTCTCTTGTCTGTCAAGAGCATCTTCCAACCTTCTGGATTCTGTTAAAAATTCAAAACATAAATTGGAAAGACCAAAAAAAAAAAAAATCAAGAAAGAAAAGAAAAATACATATTAAAGGTAAGATTGGTGACCTTGCGAAGTATTTCAGGACTAGGCAGCTATATAATTGACATAATAAAGTCATGTTCTAAGAAAATGAACAGAATTTTCAAAACCAATGATACCCAAAAAAACCAAACCTATTGCTGTCGAGTCAATTCCAACTCATAGTGACCCTGTAGGACAGAGTAGAACTGCCTCACAGGGTTTCCAAGGCTGTAAATCTTTACAGAAGCAGACTGCCACATCTTTTTCTTGAGAAGCGACTGGTGATTTTGAACTGCCAACGTTTCGCTTAGCAGCCACGCACTGCTCCATCAGGGCTCCTAAACCAGTGATAGTTACCGTTCATTGAGCCTCTAGTAGTCAAGCATTTAATATAAATTATTTCATTTATTCTTCACAAAACCCCTGAAAGGTAGGATAGTATCCCTAATTTTCACACATGAGAATCAAGGCTCAGAAACTTGTCCAAGATGACCAAACAAGGAGGTAACGGGGCCAGGATTCAAAGCCACACTCATAACCACTACCTTATAATGGGAAATAGGATTTCCTAGACTGTGGTACCTAAATACTATATTTTCTTCCAATGTTTGTGAATTAACTAATATAGGACTGACTCCATTCTTGCATGGGAACCACCTAATAAGAGTATCCAAGAATAAAACCTGCAAGCCAAGAATGAGGAAAATTAAAAGTGAACAATTCAGATGTTTAATGTTCATTTTGAAACCACGGACATCTAAAACATGTTACCACTAACAACCACCTAATAAGAGTATCCAGGAATAAAACCTGCAAGCCAAGAATGAGGAAAATTAAAAGTGAACAATTCAGATGTTTAACGTTGTTCCTTTTGAAACCACGGACGTCTAAAACATGTTACCACCAACAACCATGTACTCAGGCTATTCGAATTGAAAGAGCAACGGTTATTTCCTGCCCAATGAGTTTTCAAATCACAATGGCAAACAAGACACAAATACAGGGTAAAAATAGAAAATACATGAGTTGAATCTAGGAAGAGAAGTCAATGTCCCCAACAACACTGAATCTATTTCCCTTATCTCTGGGTCACAAGGAAAACGTGAAAGAAATGATATTTAAAGAAGTGTGAAAAGTTGAACTGCACCCTGCTTCTATTGTTTACTAAGCAGTCTTTCAGATGTTCTTGAATCGAGACAGTCTGTTATGAGCATCCAAAAGAGAAAGGAAGGAGGCTTAATATTAAAGATTTACAAAAATTAAATAGAATTTTTAAGCCATCTTCAGGAAAGGAAGAAAAGTAGAGAAAACTGTTATAATGGTTAAAAAGAGTAACTGGAGCAGAAAGGAAAATTATCAAAGATATTAATACAATAGCGACCAGAAAGTTAAAGAGCACTAGACAAGGGGATGCGTAGAAACGTAATAGTAACAGGAAGTCACAGAAAGAACAAGGCGTCAGAAGACGTGGACTTTTTAAGTCATGAATTTGACCAAAACAAGAGTTGTTTTGGTAAAAAGAAGCAGATAGAAGCCAGATTGCAAGTGGGGGAGAAAAGAATTAGCACGTAGAAAGTGTACTTTGTGCATTTGGAGATGTCTGTTTAAAATCAGCTAAGCTAAATGAAAGGGAGAGAAAAAGAATAACTAGAAAAAAGATGCCATTGCTACAGTGTACATGTGATGTTTAAAAGAAGATTTGGTCAATGAAATTATTAGAGAGCAATTAGAAGTGTGTTTAGGAGAGTTGAAACAGAGAGGTACTAATGAAATAGCAAGTTCACCTTTTGAGAAATGATGTAGTGCTGCAGGGGAGACAGCAAACTTTTACCCAAGAGAGGTGTTATAATAATGCATTTGTAGAAGATTTGTATCCCAAAATATGGGTCTAGTTGTTTCTCTGTATTTCCCTCCTCTTTTTCTATCTCACTGGTAAACCAAGGACCTTCTTCCTCCCCACCCCTCACCGAAGCAGAAACAGATCCAAGGACACTGCTGACCTAAGTGCCAAACCCAAAGCCTCCTGTGAATGTTTGAAAAACTGGTTACATCTTTTCTTGGGACAGATAAGACTGGGCCTAGGGAGGGGGCAGAGAGAATGGAGAATGGAATAAGAAAGGAAAGATTAGGGGTAAAGTGATAAAGAGTCCTCAAAGTGGGCAGGAGAAGGAGGATCTTTTGTTAGAAAGTCTAATGGAAAAGTTTCAAGGAGATGAGTTGTCCTTAAATGTGGACCATCCCTCACCCCCTTAAAAAAAAAAATGAAGCAAAAGAAAAATCTATGACCAATATGTCATTTAACAGTCCCAGGTACATGTAGGCCTGAAAAGAGAGAGGGGGGCCCCTGTACATTCTGGAGGGAATAAAAACATGAAAAAGAACCTCACTGCCTAGACCTGGTGGGACTACACAGAAACAATTGGGAATTTTCCTCTGAGTAAGGTTAGTATTCTATTAACATACCTTTAAGATGTTAGGCAGTTTGGGGGTTTGGAAGAAAATGTTTAGATGGACATATAGAATTTAGAGGAGTATCCACGTTCAGTCCAACAGTAAAGACATCATCATCATACTTTCTTTTTAATATTATGTTTCAGGTGTCCAGATATTAAGATGTGAGTAAGTATCACAGGGTTAATCACCAAGCAGTCATTAAATCATTCATCAGTGATATCATTTAACTGGAGATTAATAGAGGTTGAAACATTTCTAGTCATTGTCGATGAAAATGCTTTACAGTGCACATGCACACATATGCATATAATTTTGAATAAATTTGGGAATTAAAGTCCAGTTTGGGGTGATGATGAATAAAATGAGGCGTCGTTTAAATGAAAGTTCAATGATTACTTTAACTCCCTATTTATTCATTCAATAGATATTAGAATACACACCTACTAAATGCATCTTTTTAAAAAAAAAATAATATTGTATTTTCAGTGAAAGTTTACACAGCAGTTTAGGTTCCCATTCAACAATTTCTACACAAATTGTTCAGTGACATTGGTTACATTCTTCACAATGCATGAACATTCCGTTTATTTCTGTTTTGGTCATTCTTTTCCCATTAATCTAGTTTCCCTGCCCCCTTACCTTCTCATCTTTGTTTTAAGGTAATTGCTTACTGTTTGGTCTCATATAGATAATTTTTTAAAGGAGCACAGTACTCATGGGTTATATTTATTTTGTGAGCTAATCTGTTAAATAGCTAAAAGGTGACCTCAAGGGCTAGTGTCGGTTCGGTTAAAGAGTGTTTCAGGGTGATAGTCTTGGAGAGCCCTCCAGTCTCAACCAGCCCAGTAAATCTGAGTTTTTTAAGAATTTGAGGTTGTTTTCCACATTTCTCTCCCATTCTATCTGGGTCCATCTCTTGTGGCCCTGATCAGAATGGTCATCAGTGGTAGCCAGGCACCATGTAGTTCTTCCGGTCTCAGGGTAGATAAGGACATGGTTTGTGTAGACAATTAGCCCTGTAAACTAGTTTCTTTTGTGAGTCTTCGGTTTCCTTCTTTCTCTTTTGCTCCAGACAAGTAGAGACCAATAGTTGTATCTTAGATGGCTGCTCACAAGCTTTTAAGATCCCAGACACTAGGATGTAGAACATAAACTTTATGAACTATATTATGCCAGTTGACTGAGTTATCTTATGAGTTGTCCTAAACCTTCAAACCCAGGAAACCAATCCCACAAGGTGTTTGGTTATGTCTAAGAAGTATCTGTAACTGTGCCCCCTTTGTGCTTTATTATACGTATTTATGTGTGTGTGTATATATATATATGCATATACACACATAACGTGCATATACGTATATGTAGCTATATACACACATATATACCCCCTCCACCCCAACCCTGGGAATGAACATTAGTTTCTGTATATTACCTGTTTGTGGCATTTCATAAAAGTTAAACATGCAGTATTTGTTTTTTGTGATTGACTTATTTTGCTCAACATAATGTTCTCCAGGTTCATACACGTTGTAAGATGTTTTGGAAACTCATATCGCTGAGTGGTATTCCATTGTATGTATCTACCACATTTTTCTTATCCATTCTTCATTGATGGGCACTTAGGTTGTTCCCAACTTTTTGCTATTGTGAATTAATAGTGTTGCAGTGAACATAGATATGCATATGTCTGTTCATGTCACTTCTGTTAGATCCACTCCCTAGGAGTGAAATTGCTGGGTCATATGGCAGCTCTACCTCTAGTTTTTTGAGGGACTTCCACACTGTTTTCCACAATGGCTGTACCATTTTGCATTCCCACCAGCAATGGATGAGGGTTCCAATTTTTCCGTATCTGCCCAACACTTGTTATTTTCTGTTTTTTAATCTTAGCCATCCTAGTGGGAGTGAAATGGTATCTCATTGTGGTTTTGATTTGTATGTGTACTCTTTTAATAGCCATATTGTTATTGTTAGTTGCCATCGAGTCAATTCTGACTCATGGTGACCCCATGTGACAGAGTAGAACTGCCCCATAGGGTTTTCTAGTCTGTAATCTTTATGGAAGCAGATTGCCAGGTCTTTCTCCCATGAAGCCTCTGGGTGGGTTCAGACTACCAACTTTTCGATTAGCAGCTGAACTCTTAACAGTTACGGCACCAAGACTCATGTTAATAGCCATACAGAGTCATAAAAATATGTGTAAGACATGACCATTACTTTCAATAAGACTGCATGTAGTCAAAACCAAACCTGACCAAACGTGTTGCCATAGAGTCGATTCTGACTCATAGTGACTCTATAGGACAGAGTAGAACTGCCCCATAGGATTTCCAAGGAGCAGCTAGTGGATTCCAACTGTCAACCTTTTGGTTAGCAGCTGAGCTCTTAACCACTGCGTCACCAGGGCTCTTGCGTGTAGTCAAGGAGATAAAATATTTAGAGGAGGAAAGTCTAGCTACAGTGATTGGGGAAGGCCTTTTGGAGTTAGTGGCATTTAAACTAAGCTTTGAACGTTGGGAAGAGTCCAGTAAATGATAGGGAAAGACATTCTGGATAAAGAGCATCTCACAAAGGCACTAATGGAATGATCAAGATATTATTAATGATGGATTATTGAAAAATCTGCAAATTAATGTTCAGTCTATAGTGATGGTCTGTAAATCTTTCAGTTGCCTGAAGGTGGCAAGCTGGGTTTATGTGAGAAACTTCAGCATCAACATTATTTGAAAGAAAAATGAAACAGTAGTATTTCTCTGAAAAATAAACTTTCATTGACATTTAACTCATAAAATCAAGAAGTGAAAAAGATGGAAAATTACTAACATAAGTAATCATTTAAATGCATAACCAATATTATTTTAAGGTTCATAGATTTTGCATTGTAAGTACTTATTTTAATTTGTATTGCCCTCATGGATTTTTCGGTTATGATATAATTTTTTTTTCATAGAAAAAGTTGACAAAGAAAAAGGCTTATACTTTTAAGTATTACCGCTAAAATCTGTGACAAGTATTATTTGAAAGTTTTTTGGAGATGGTCAAGTTTATTGAGGCATAATTTCCAAATGGTAGAACTCAACTTTTTTATTGTATAGTGTATGAGTTTTATGAATTTTGACAAGTACATATGGTATGTAACTACCAGTATAATCAAGATATAAAACAGTTTTATTACTCCAACAAATTTCCTTAAGCCCCTTTGTGGTCAACCTCTTCCTTCACCTCCAGGCCCAAACAACCACTGATTTGTTTTCTGTCCCCATAGTTTTGCCTCTTCCAAAATGTAATATGAATGGAATCCTATGGTATTTTTTGCCTGACTTCTTTCATTCAGCATAATTACTTTGAGATTCATCTGTGTTGTACTGTGTATCAGTAGCTTAATCCTTTTTATTACTGAGTAGTATTCCATTGTATGGATGTACCATAATTTATGTATTCATCAGTTGAGAGACATTTAGGTTGTTTCAGTTTTTGGTGATTATGAGTAAAGCCACTGTGAACATTCACATACATGTTTTTGAATGACCGTAAGTTTTAATTTCTCTTGAGTAACTACCTATGGGTGGAATTATTGGGTTGACTAGTAAGTGTATGTTTATAAGAAACTGCCAGTTGGTTTCCAAAGTGGTTGGAGCATTTTGCACTTCTACCAGCCATGTATGAGAGTTTCAGTTGCTTCTCATCCTTGTCAGCACTTGATACTTGTTTTTGTTTTAGTCATTCTAATAGGTGGTAGTGGTAGCCCATTGTGGTTATAATTTGCATATCCCTATGACTAATGATATTGAATATCTTTTCATGTACTTATTTGTAGTCCATATATCTTCTTTGACGAAGACTTGTTCAAATCTTTTGCCCACTTGCGTGTGTGGGAGGGGGTTGCTTGTTTTCTGATTATTGAGTTTTGAAAGCCTTTATGTATTCTGGAAACAAGTCTTTTGTCAGTTATGCACTTGGCAAATTTTGGGAGTTAGCCTATGATTTTCCTTTAATTTTCTTACCCGTGTCTTTTAAAGAGCAGAAGTTTTTATTTTGAAAGAGTGTGATTTATCAATTTTTCTTTTATGTATTGTGCTTTTTGTGTGGTTATCTAAGAAACCTTAGTCTAATCCAGTATCACAAAGATTTTCTCATATGTTTTCTTCTAGAATTTTTATAATTTTAGGTTTTAGATTTTGGTCTATAATACATTTTGAGTTGATTTTTTGTTGCTGTTGTTCGTATCTTTTAGTGTTTGTTAGACCCATTTAGTCCTCATTTGTGCTTTCATGTTTGTATTTCAGATAGCTGTAATCATGTGCTAAATCCCGTTTGCTTAACGTTTTATAACATTTTTTCTATGCTGTTACTTAGTCTGGAAGTAATTTCCTAGATAGTTTTAAATATAAATAATTTTAGAGATGTGCTATTTTCAGAGTAATATATTGTTATTAGCTGCCATTGAGTTTGCTTCTGACTCATGGTGACCCCATGCACGATAGAACTAAATGCTGCCCAGTCCTGTGCCATCCTCATGATCAGTTGCAGATCAGACTGTTGTGATCCTTAGGGTTTTCACTGGCAGATTTTCAGAATTAGATCACCAGGCTGTTCTTCCTAGTCTGCCTTAGTCTGGAAGCTTTGCTGAAACCTGTTCAGCATCATAGTAACAGGCAAGCCACCACTAACAGATGGGTGATGACTGCTCATGAGGTACACTGGCTGGGAATCAAACCTGGGTCTTCCTCATGTAAGACGAGAATTCTACTACTGAACCACCATTGCCCCTCACCCCGGAAACAGTGTAAAGTTGGAAAATTGGCAAAGCATATCAAGCTGTATCTATGTGAGTTGATTTTTGTATATGGTACAAGGAATGGATCAAGCTTTATTTCTTTTCATATACATGTCCAGTTGTTTCAGCACCATTTTTCATAGGAGAAAATTTTGGCAAAGGAAGGGGCTTTTTGTGATAGATCTTGTTTGGGAATTTTTTTTTAACTGTCCTCTTTTTTAGATAGATTTTTTTACTTTTTTTTTTCAAATACTACACCCTATTAAAAAAAGAATCATGTGTATTTTGGGTCTGGCCTTTCTCATTTTATTCCATTTTGCAGCATCAGGATATTTGAGGCATTTTCAAATGACACTGTCGGTCTTAGTTATCTAGTGCTACTATAACACAAATAACACAAGTGGGTGCCTTTAACAAACAGAAACTTATTTTCTCACAGTTTAGGAGGCTAGGAGTCCGAGTCCAGAGTGCCATTCTAGGGGAAATCTTCCTCTCTGCCAGCTCTGGAGGAAGGTCCTTGTCTCTTCTGAGCTTCTGCTCCTGCACCTGCTCCACATGCAGTCTTCATGTGGCGTGGCATCTCTCTTCCCCATCTCTGCTGATGTCTGAGCTAGTTCAGGGATGGTTCTTTTCTTGGAGGACAACAGGTATAGCTCATTTGTCTTGTCTCCTGACTGTAGAATTCCAAGATGTAGACAGCTTTCTTTCTTTTTGTCCTGTCTCTTTCCCCTTCATTCTAAGCTGCTGGATTTTCTGCTGTGGTAGTTGGTTAGAACCATCAGTCACAGGCTTAATCTCTAACAAAAAATTGAGTCACCAAGTCTTTGGTGAGAGTTTAGTGCACGTGTTCTTAGTTCGTACAAGAGGATTTTCTAAATTTTGTTTTCATTTTGCACAGTTCATTTTTAAGTCTGTCTCTTTCCTCTCGTGTTTTACTACAAGTGGCAAGGACAAACCACGCAGCCCCTTTAAGATCTTGCTTAGTAATCTCTTCAGCCAAGTATCCAAGTTCATCACTAACAAGTTCTACCTGCCACCAAACATTTGAATATAATTCAAACAAGTTCTTTGCCACTACATAAAGAGCATTACCCTTCCTCCATTGTCCAATTACATGTTCATCATTTCCTTTTAAAGCCTCACCAGAAGCACATTTAATGTCCACATTTCTAGCAACATTCTGTTGCTGGTACCATATGTATTCTGTAAGACAATAGAGACTTCCTCTATAGCTCTCCTTACTTCCTTCTGAGCCCTTATCAGAATCGCCTTTGGCATCCATCATTCTACCAGCAGTCTCTTCAAGGTCATCTATTACTATTAGGCACCTTAAAACTCTTCCAGCATCTACCCATTACCCAATTCCAAAACCGCTTCTACATTTTAGGTATTTGTTAGAGCAGCACCCCGCTCTCGCTACCAAATGTCTTAGACTGGATTCTCTAGGGGAGCAAAACCAGTGGCACGCATGCATGCGCGCGTGTGTGTGTGTATCCCAAAAACAAAACAAAACCCATTGTCATCTGGTTGATTGCAACTCATAGCAATCCTATAGGACAGAGTAGAACTGCCCCTGGGGTTTCCAAGGAGTGGCTGGTGGATTCAAACTGCTGACCTTTTGGTTAGCAGCCAAGCTCTTAGCCACTGTACCACCAGGACTCCATATGTATGTGTGTGTGTGTGTGTGTGTATGTACTGGACGCTTGTCCTGACTCACATAGTTGCAGGGACTGATGTACCCAAAATCAGCAGGTCAGATGGCAGGCTGCTGGCTCATTCTGGTGTGGGAGCTGATGAATCCCTAAATCTGCAGGTTAGACAGCATGCTGCTGGCTCACATCCCAAGAACTGGAAGTCAGAGGATGATGTGTCAGGTGCAGGATCCAGAGAGGGGGAGCTTTGCCAGAACATCTATATACAGTGGATACAGGCCACATTTCCAGGGAAGCTCCCCTTTCAACTGATTGGCTGCTCACATCAGATCACAAAATGGAGGATAATTGCATAATATCTGCCAAACCACTGAGAATCATGGCCTAGCCAAGTTGACACATAACCTTAACCATCACACTGTCTATCTTTGCAGTAGCAGAATTATAGAATTTTAAACTGTACAAAGTGCCAGTCCCCCTTTGTTATAAATAAGGAAAACTGAGCCTTTATGATCTTCAGTGACTTGCTCAGGGTCATACAACTGGATAGAGGCAAAGCAAAAAAAGAGTTTTCCAAATCTCTAGGTCACTGCCCTTTCCAGTGGCATCACTAGAATTGGTATCACCTATTATAACTCATGCTGTACTCCCCCCCATGGACCTCCTCCTGTACCAGACCATACAGAATCCTTAGTAATGTTTTTTTGTATTAATCTTACTCGTAAGGTGTAACTTGCGTATCATTCCCTTTTCCTTCAATTACTACTTCATTCTCAAAGAAGTTATTGATACAGGTTCACAAATACTAATTACCACAATGTTGTAGCTAAAATCAGAAAATTTGACAAAATCTGTGACTATAAAGCCACTGGCGGCAACAAAAACAACAGTGCGTGTTTGTAGTGTGTGCAGATGAAACCATGAGATTCAAAGCATCATTGTAATTAGGTAATAATGACAGCTCTGACCAGAGTGCATTAGAAGGTTCAAAAAGTAAATTAGCACAGAGTTTTAGCCTTTTAAGTGTATTGATACATATAAGCTGGGCTTACAAAAAATTTTCTTTTTAACTAACTACAGGGATATTTTTATAAAAAAATAACATATTTTTGCTGAAACACTGCACAGAAATTTTATAGACAGTCATTTTGGTGTCACCCCCTCTGACAGTGTCACCTGGTGCAGTCCACACACACCCCCACACCTCCCTAGTAATGCCACTAGCCCTTTCCACAACTGACCTTATTGGATGTGTCACTAATTTTATTTCTACTGACTAAATATAGATAATTGCTACACTAGTAGGATTTTGTCTAAAATTTTGTTTTCGGTGCTCTTCCATTTAATACATGAAATTCGACTAAACAAAATTAAACCCAGTTTTTACAAAATACCTCTAAGTTTTATCCAACACTACTGGATTTACAAATCTTCTCACAAAGTAAATACACACATACACAAAAGAAACAATCTAGACACTAAGAATTTCTAAATTGCTGACATTTTAATTGATAATCTAAGACTGCGCACTATACGTAAGTTTTAGTTTACATATTAAACTAGGTCTGTTTCCTTTCATTTATTTGTAAATTAGCTAGAAAGTTGATCTCTTCTACTACTGGTGGATTAAATCTGGGTAACCCAGTGTCTCCTTGTGTGATGAAAATGTAGAGATGCTTGATAAAATGTAAGAAAGGGAACACCCAGATGCCAGAACAAAGAGGGAATGCAAATCCACAAAAATGCTGTTCTCTGGGGACACTTTTGGGGTACAAGGAATTCCCATAAACACCTCTTTCTAAAGATGAGCTCACAACAAGAAAATTAAACATTACATGAAGAAATGAACTGTCATGAGGGAGATCAGGAAATCCAACAGAGAGGAAAACTGTACCCTAAGAATTACAAGGTGGTATAACTGAAAGGTTGGAGGTTCAAGTCTATCCAGAGGTGCCTTGGAAGAAAGACCTGGCGATCTTCTGTAAAACCAGGCATTGAAAACCCTGTGGAGCACAGTTCTACTCTGACGGACATGGGGTAACTATGAGTCAGCATCAACCTGGCAACTGGTTCTGGTTTTAAGAATTAGAAATAATAGGAAAATCTGAAAGAGACTATAAAATGTGTTTTAAATTGTTAAAAAGGTGAAAGAATAGAAACTATGATGAAACAAGAGAATATTAAACAAAAAACAAACAGGCAGATTTGAAAAAGAATAAAATTAAACTTTTAAAAATAAAAAACCTATTCAATGAAATTAAAAACTCAATGGACAGTTCAAACAACTGACAAGGAAAGTAATGAATAGAAGACAGAGCTGAGGAAGTCACCCACAATGCAGCACATAACTATGAAGAGGTGGAAAATATGAAAGAGAAGTTAAGGGTATGGAGGATAGAACAAGAAAGCCCAATATACGTCTAAAATGAGTTCAAGAGTGATAAAATAGAATGAGAAAGAAGCAGTATTTGACTAGGTAATCACTGAGCCCAAGACGGGAAAAATTAAAAATCATATACACCTAAACAAAGTGAAACACAACATAACGGAAAGAGACAATCTTAAAAGAATCAGGATAAAAAAGACTTCATACAAAGGAACTACAATACACCATCAGCAGATGTCTCATAAACAACTTGTAATCAAGTTAAGACGAGTTCATACTGGACTAGGGCGGGCCCTAAAACGACATGACTGGTGGTAGGTAACATTCCTTTCTGTTCATGTGGAGGATGGCACTGAAAGAAGAAAGAACAGACGCTTGTGTCTTGAGCACCCTTCTGCAGGGCAACTTTCTGGAGAAGGAAGATGTGTTAGATAGCATGAGGAGAAAATAAAAGGGCTCGTGCCCTGCTTCCATTTGACTTGGTGCCACATCCAGTAATGTGATTGTTCAGCAGTGACAGAAGTGGAAAGATTGGTGAGCCTGAGGCAGTGGTCTGGCTGCGCACAGGCTGTGTGGCCTGTAGGGGATCCTGGTGAAGGAATACAGAAGTGCAGAAGGGTCTAGTGGAAACAAAGAGGTTGCAGCGTGCAGAGCAAATGGCTAAAACCACAGACTTCAGTGATGATGCCAGCACACTGCCCAAAAGGCCAAGTAAGAGTTTCCAAATCTCATCGGGGCCCTCCATGGCCACCAGTTCACAGAGATGCCACTCTGCCCCAGAGACAGGTGAATCCTGAGACCCCACATGGTTTTGTGGCCCATCCTCTCCTAGCCACCATGAGGTCACAAACCCTTCTATACAGCCAGACACTATTTAAAGAGGAATAAGGGGAAGAGGGAGGAAATGTGAAAGATTTTGCACCGACCCAAAACAAAATATATTATTCAAAAGTGACTATTTAAACCGAAAGAGGGTATTACCTTGAATTGACAAGCTTAAAGTTTGTTTTATTTTCCTCCTCCCACTGTGGAGCAAAGTGGGAGCTTGCAAGGAAAATGAGATCTATCATAGAAACTAAAGAGCAGTACTTTCTGTGCATATTGGAATTATAGTGTGGATAAATTTTTGACTATGCAAGTTTTTCTTTTACGTTTTTTAATTGTTCTTTATTTGCGTGTTATAAACACCTGTTTTTCTATGTTCATACCTTCTTGTTTCTCTATAATTAGGCCACTTTCCTCCAAAATGAGTGTTATAATTCTGTGAGGTGTCTGAGGAAAGTTATGTGGTGACTGCAGATAATAGGCTGTTTATGCTAATCTTTAAACTGTATAATGGAGAGTGGGCTTTGGAGCAGTGGCCAGTGCCATAGTAATCTGCAATGTTCTCATCCCAACCTCCTCCCACTCATATCACTATGCAAACACAATTGCATTAATTTTTCTGATTGCCTATCCTTTTGTCAATAGTCAAAGTATGTTTGCTCACTCTTGAGCATAGATTATTACCCAAGATTCTAATCAATTCATCCAAATGCTAGCAGCTGTAGCTGTAAGATCTGCAAAACATTTTTAGGTAAACAGCTTTTTCACTGACCCTCTGCTTTACCAAGCATGATGTCCTTCTCCAGGGAATGGTCCCTCCTGATAACTTGTCCAAAGTACATGAGACAAAGTCTTGCCATCCTCGCTTCCATGATGCATTCCAGCTGTACTTTCTTCCAAGACAGATTCATTTATTCTTTTCACAGTCTATGGTATATTCGATATTCTTTGCCAGCACTGTAATTCAATGGTGTCAATTCGTCTTCGGTTTTCCTTATTAATTGTCCAGCTTTCACATGCATATGAGGTGACTGAAAATACCATGGCTTGAGTCAAGTGGGCCTTAGTCCTCAAAATGACGTCTTTATTTTTTAAAACTTTAAAGAGATCTTTTGCAGCAGATTTGCCCAGTGCAGTACGTCATTTGATTTCTTGACTGCTACTTCCATGGACGTTGACTGTGGATCCAAGTAAAATGAGATCCTTGGCAACTTCAGTCTTTTCTCTGTTTATCAGGATGTTGCTTATTCATCCAGTTGTGAGGGTTTTTGATTTCTTTATGTGAGGTGTAATCCAAATAAAGGTTGTAGTCTTTGACCTTTATCAGTAAGTGCTTCAAATCCTCTTCACTTTCAGCAAGCAGAGTTGTGTCATCTGCATATTGTAGGTTGTTTATGAGTCTTCCTCCAATCCCGATGCCTTGTTCTTCATATAGTCCAGCTTCTCGGATTATTTGCTCAGTGTACAAATTGAATACGTATGGTAAAATGATACAACCCTGATGCACACCTTTCCTGATTTTCAACCATATAGTATCCCCTTGTTCTGTGTGAACGACTGCCTCTTGGTCTATGTACAGGTTCCCCATGAGCACAATTAAGTGTTCTGGAATTCCCACTCTTCACAGTGTTACCCATAATTTGCTACAATCCACACAGTAGAATGCCTTTGCTTACCTGTGTTTTATTGACTATCAATAAAACACAGGTGGTTTTATTGACTATCAATAAAACACAGGTAAGCATCTGTCTTAGTTATCTAGTGTTGCTATAACAGAAATACCACAAGCAGGTGGCTTTAACAAAGAGAAATTTATTCTCTCACAGTCTAGGAGGCTGGAAGTCTGAATTCAGGGTGCCAGCTCCAGGGAAAGGCTTTCTGTCTCTGTCAGCTCTGGGGGAAGGTTCTTGTCATCAATCTTTCCCAGTTGAGGAGCTTCTGAGCACAAGGACCCCGGGTCCAAAGGATGCACTATTCTCCTGGCTCTTGTTTCTTGGTGGCATGAGGTCCCCATGTCTCTCTGTTCACTTCTCTCTTTTATATCTCAAAAGAGGCTGACTTGAGGCACAACCTAGTCTTGTAGATTGAATCCTGCCGCATTAATATAACTGCCGCTAATCCCACCTCATTAACATCATAGAGGTAGGATTTACAACACATAGGAAAATCACATCAGATGACAAAATGGTGGACAATCACACAATACTGGGAATCACCGACTAGCCAAGTTGACACAGATTTTTGGGGAACACAATTCAGTCCATAACATCCTTTATGGTAATCTCTGCTTTCAGCCAAGATCCATCTGACATAAGCAATGATATCTCTTGTTCCATGTCGTCTTCTGAATCCAGCTTGAATTTCTGGCAGTTCCCTGTCAATGCACTGCTGCAACTGCTTTTGAATGATTTTCAGCATAATTTTACTTGCATGTGATATTAATGATATTGTTCGATAATTTCTGCATTCTGTTGGGTCACCTTTCTTTGGAATGGGCACAAACATGGATCTCTTCCAGTCAGTTGGCCAGGCAGCTGTCCTCCAAATTTCTTGACATAGAGGAATGAGCGCCTCCAGCACTGCATCGTTTGTTGAAACATCTCAGTTGCTATTCCATCAATTCCTGGAGCCTTGTTTTTCGCCAGTGCCTTCAGTGCAGCTTGGACTTCTTTCAGTACCATTGGTTCTTGATCATATGCTACCTCCTGAAATGGTGGAACATCAACCAGTTCTTTTTGGTACAGTGACTTCTGTGTATTCCTTCCATCTTCTTTTGATGCTTCCTGCTTCGTTCAGTATTTTCCCCTGTAGAATCTTTCAGTTTTGCAACTTAAGACTTGAAATTTTCTTCAGTTCTTTCAGTTTAAGAAATGCCAAATGTGTTCTCCCCTTTTGGTTTTCTAACTCCAGGTCTTTCATATTTCATTATAATACTTTACTTTTGTCTTCTCGAGGTACCCCTAGAAATCTTCTGTTCAGCTCTTTTTGCTTCATCATTTCTTCCTTTCACTTTAGCTACTCTACTTCAACAGCAAGTTTCAGAGTCTCTTCTGAGATTCATTTTGGTCTTTTCTTTCTCTCCTGACTTTTCAATGAACTTTTGCTTTCTTCGTGTATGATGCCTTGATGTCATTCCACAACTCATCTGGTCTTCAGTCATTGGTGTTCAATGTGTCAAATCTATTTCTGAGATGGTCTCTAAATTCAGGTGGGATATACCCAATGGTCATATTTTGGCTCTCGTGGACTTGCTGTAATTTTGTTCAGCTTCATCTTGAACTTTCATATGACCCATTGATGGTCTGTTCCACCGTTGGCCCCTGCCTTTTTCTGACTGATGATGTTGAGCTTCTCCATCTTCTTTCCACAAATGAAGTAAATTTGATTCCTGTGTATTCCATCTGGCGAGGTCCATGTATATAGTTGCTGTTTATGGTTATTGAAAAAAGGTGTTTGCAATGAAGAAGACATTGGTCTTGCAGAATTCAATCATGCGATCTCCAGCGTTGTTTCTGTCACCAAGGCCATATTTTCCAACTACTGATCCTTTTTGTTTCCAACTTTCACATTCCAGTCACCGGTAATTATCAGTGCATCTTAATTGCATGTTTGATCAATTTTAGAGTGCATAAGTTGATAAAAATCTTCAATTTCTTCATTTTTGGCATTAGTGGTGGATGTGTAAATTTGAATGGTAGTTCTATTAACTCGTCTTCCTTGTAGGCATATGGATATTGCAGTGCAATAGATCACTTTTGTGTGGCCTTTCTAGCCATGGTCTTGTAACTCCCACCAAAGTGATTGGGCAGGACTGTGTGATAGGGTAATTGTGGCCCACCAAAGGGATTGGTCAGTTTTACCATCCTGCTGGGCTTAAAATGAGCCATCCCAGAGGCGGGAAAGAGAGGATCCCACCGCCACCAAGGAAGAACAGCCAGGAGCAGAGAGCGCGTCCTTTGGGCCTGGGATCCCTGTGCTGAGAAACTTCTGGACCCAGGAGACAGAGTGAACTGTAACTCTGAAGATGGCAAGAAGTGGTGGCAGAGAAGCCATGTGGCAGGAGAGACCAGCAGGAGAGACTGCACGGTGGGCTTCCCAGCCCATGGAGGGAGAAAGTTGAGTGCCTTTGAGTATAGGCAGAGGGCCAGGGAGAGGTGTACCTGCAAGCACAGCTGAGAAGAAGCTGCCCTGATGGAAGAACTGTATTTTGAATGTTCCTGAACCTGAATTGTAACCTGTTACTTCCCTAATAAGCCACATAATCTTAAGTATTGTCTGTGAGTTCTGTGTGGCCATTGCAATGAATTATCAAACCCAGCAGAGAAGTAGAGAATGCCATGGGAGGGATGGTTGGTGTTAAAATTGGTAAAGATGGCGGAGAAAGGAGGCATATCTGACTTCTGCCTCATAGGAATCAGCCTTGGGCTTTTGATCTTGATTCTCCTTCCCCCTTGTGAAGTTAGAGGAGGTCAGATTCCGCCCCCATGCTGTTTTTACAGATATTTTCCTATCATGACAACGATAGGATAGATCTTGAAATGTTCTTTTTGATGATGAATACAATGCTATTCCTCTTCAATTTGCCATTCCCGGCATAGTAGACCATACGATTGTCAGATTCAAAATGGCCAATACCAGTCCATTTCAGCTCACTAATGCTTAGGATATCGATGTTTATGCATTCCATTTCATTTTTGATGATTTCAAATTTTCCTAGATTTATACTTTGTGCATTCCACATTCTGATTATTTATGGATGTTTGCAACTGTTTCTTTTCATTTTAAGCCATGCCACATCAGCAAATGAAGGTCCTGAAAGCTTAACTCCATCCATCTCATTGAGGTCGACTCTACTTTGAAGAGGCAGCTCTTCCCCACTGGTATTTTGAGTGCCTTCCAACCTGAGGGGCTCATTTTCTGGCACTGTATTAGACAGTGTTCTGCTGCAAGTCATAAGGTTTTCACTGGTCAGGTTTTTCAGAAGTAGACTGCTAGATCCTTCTTCTTAGCCTGTCTTAGTCTGGAAGCTCCGCTGAAACCTGTCCACCAAGGGTGACCCTACTGGTGCTTGAAATACTGGTGGCAAAGCTTCCAGTATCACAGCAATGCAGAAGTCCCCACAGTACAACAAACTGACACACGCGTGGTAGAGAGGGACTAGAACAAACAATTAAAAATAATAAATATATATTTCAAAGTAGGCTAATGTAGCAAGTTGATAAGTGGGACTTTTTCTCTTCTTTCTGATTTGGGGTTGAGGTCCGAAGCTGAGAACAAAGCTGGAGATTCTAAAGAGGGATGCTACCCCATCTGTGTGGAACTTGCCCTTGTCAAGGAAGCAGTTCTAGACAACTCCTTGCATATGGTGGCTCTGTACAGTGTCACGTGACTGCTAACTCAGCCAGCTGATTGGTGATCATTAGGTCCAGTGCTCTCTCACTCCAATCTGTAGCCTTGTGGCCTATGAGATACTGCCACAAAGATGCTGTCCATTAGAGGCAATAGCCTTTTGCTGGTCAATGAGATTTTTTTCTTGAGGGTTTTTTTGTTTTCGTTGTTTCTAAATTTTGTCATTGTTGAGAATATACATAGCAAAATATACACCAATTCAGCAATTTTCTACATGTACAATTTAGTGACATCGATTACATTCTTCGAGCTGTGCAACCATTCTTACCCTCCTTTTCTCAGTTGTTCCTCCCTCGTTAACATAAACTCACTGTCTCCTAAGGTTACTATCTCATCTTTCTAGTTGCTGCTGTCAATTCAATCCCATATAGATAATCCTTAAAAGAGCATAATGCTCAAGGAAGACCTTTTTCACTGGTTAAACTAATCTGTACAAATTTTATAGAATTATTTCTCCAGATTGTTTTTCTCCTTGTGTTAATACCCTTCCTCAATTTGCATGTATTGCCCCTTTGGAAATTAACTGTAGTCCCCATTATATTGAACAAGGAGGCTCCAAATGCAAATATCAGCTTTGTCTGTTCTGGAAACGGCAGGCGTAAAGCATGAAGAAAGGGGCAGTAAGGTTCAGAATAGACTCAGTTCTTTGTAATCGCAAGAAAATACCAACCCAGCCATTCTGTTCATCTTTGTAATTTGTTCCTCTTCTCTAATCTAAATACACTTACAGTTAGAGCCATAGAAAGCCACGTGCACCATGACCGCCATTACTCAATAACTGACCGTTACTCTGGGTAAAGTAAAACATTTTTTTTTCCCATTCAAAAATTTATAGATACATTGTTATGTGACCCTAATTGCTCTCCCCGTACTATGACAGCACACTCCTCCTTTCCACCCCTGATTCCCCATGTCCATTCAGCCAGCTCCTAACCCTCTCTGCCTTCCCATCTCACCTCTGGACAGGAGCTGCCTGTTTAGTCTCTTGTATCTACTTGAGCTAAGAGGCACACTCCTCATGAGTATCGTGAAGTAAAAGATTTAATAGGTCTGTCTCAGCATCTAATAACAAAAGCAAAAACACATGGCAGATCATGATAATGATTTTGTGTCTTTGTGTAATGGTGAAAGAAAAACGTGATCCTGCATAATAATTGCTTTGTTATTCATGGAACTGAGCAGGCATTTCCTCATGAATTTTAATGTGCCATCCATTTTCTCACTACTTATCCCCACAATTCTTTGGGAACCTTTGCAGAACGTTATTCTCTTTCTTTCTTTCAATGATGTAATTATTCTATTTAAATGAGAAAGCTTTAGGATGTTGCCTTTTTATTGTATTGGTCAGAGAGCTGGTCTAGGTTGACATTAAATAACCTGGAATGATTGAGTTGTACACTTAGGATTTCTATGTATTTTACTGTATATGTGTTACCTAATTTTGAAAAGAGTTTACTTTTTAAAAGTTGTCTGGGACATCATGCAATCATAAATTTGTGCCTTTTAAAAGAAATAATAATTAGTGATACTCATGAAGGTATATTATTGATTTTGTTCAGCATTCAAAAGTTGGTTTGGGAAGCATTTGCAATTTTTTTTCTTCCTTATTGCTCTTTAGTAGGCATAATTCATATTGAAATTCAGCCCCGTGTTATTTGTAGACAGAGCAATCTCAAAATTACATACTACTAGACTAGATTTTAAGTTATTTAAGGGCACAGACTGAGTCTTACTCATTTTTGTGTTCTATGAAGTACCTAGCTCAAGGTCTTCCAAATAGAAGGCCTTTGTACATGTTCACTTAATAATTAAAAAGCATCTTTTGCAGAAAGCAAACCAGTGTGTTGCCAGGAACCGGGGTGGAAGGAGGAGATTTACTGTGATGAGGTATGAGGGAAATTTTTAGGATTATGGAAATATTCTACATATTGATTGTGGTGATTATTACACAACTGTATGCATTTGTCAGAACTCATTAAATCATACACTTAAAATTGTTAAATTTTACTGCATGTAAATTATACCTCAGTAAAGCTGATTTAGAAAGGATCTTGTGACAATATCATGGTTTCCTTATAAGAAATAAATTATAACAAATGCCATTAACAGATAACTAGCACATTTTTTAAATTAAATAACCTGATTTTAGATCAGCCTTGAAAATCCCTAATTTCTTGATTGAATGACCAGTGATTTATTAAATACCTGTCATGTGTGACCGAAGATGAATTGATGCCTTTGAATTATGGTATTGATGAAGAATATTGAATATACTGTGGAATGCCAGAAGAACAAACAAATCTGTCTTGGAAGGAGTACAGCCAGGATGCTCCTTAGAGGCGAGGATGGCGAGACTTCATCTCACGTACTTTGGACATGTTATCAGGAGGGAGCAGTCCCTGGAGAAGGACATCGTGTTTCGTAAAGTAGAGGGTCAGAGGAAGAGAGGAAGACCCTCAACAAGATTGACTTATACAGTGACTGCAACAATGGGCTCAAAGCATAGCAACGATTGTGAGGATGGTGCAAGACTGGACAATGTTTAGTTCTGTTGTACATAGCGTTGCTATGAGTTGGAACTGACTCTAAGGCCCCTAACAATAACAACAACCATGTGTCTGGTCCTGTGCTATATTCTTTTAAAAGTTCTTGCACCAACAAGTACTGTCAAATAAAAGTTGCTATTCCTGTTTTAGAGATGGGGACACTGAAGCTCAGAGAGGTTGAGTAAATTGTCTAAGAACAGATATTTTTGTTTGTAAAAAGTCGGTGGATGCATAAATATAGTTTCAAAGAGGCTAAACTAAACAGTTATTTGTGATTTAGGAAATGAGGAGTCAGATGATTTTATCCAAAAAGAGCCTATGGTAATAAAAATAAAAATTTCAGTTCAGCAAATATTTGCTTACTCTGTGACAAGCACTGTGCTAGATACTTCAGGGAATACAATGCTGAAAATATATACACTTTGCTTTCAAAGCATATATCATATTAACTGGAATATGAGATGCATTAATAAATAGCAACAATATTAGGCAAAATATGGGATCAGAATAAAATTAGAAACACTTATGCATTGAAGAAGGGGAAAGTACCTTCAGCTTCAGCTAAACCAAAAAAAACCAAACCCATTGCCGTCGAGGAGATTCTGATTCATAGTGACCCTATGAGATGAAAAGGCAAATAATTGCTCCTTCTCTTGCTCCATTTATTTATTCTCAGTTTAAAATTGATCTAACAAACTATCAGTACAGGTGGTAAGATGCTGTTCCTCAGACTCTCACTTGCGTTCCTCTCTGACTTCATTCAGGTCTCTGCATAGATATCCTTTGCAGAGAGACCTTTTCTGACCATGCCATCTCAAGGACTATCACTCTCTATTTATTCTCTCCTCTTTATTTTTCTTCATCTCATTTATCATTGCCTGACATTATATTAACTGTTTCTTAGTTCATCTTTTGTCTCCCCCATTAGTACTTAAGTTCTTTAGGGAAAGGCCCATATGTCTTGTTCATTATTATATCCCCATCACCTAGATTAGTGCTTTGAACTCTGTTGAACGAATGAATAAATGAATGAAATTTACATGGATCTTTCTGACTCTAATAACTCACCTCCAAGACTTTCTTTCAGTCTTGAAGTTCTACCAATTTTTTATATTATAATTATTTAACTTTTTGTAAATATTAATATTTTAACTACAGGTAATCCCCAACTTACAACAGGGTTCTATTCTGACAACTACTCCATCATAAGTTGGTTCTGAGGTAAGTAGAATTCCTCTTTTTTTTTTTAAGTTTTTATTATTACTGCCTTTTGTTATCAGTGTCTATAAATCCAATCTTTGTCTTTGGGGGTTGGAAACATTACATCTGAGAATGATAATATCAACAAATTACACACTGCAACACTCTATGTAGCACATATTACTAACGATAAGATGTACTAAAAAAAAAAAAAAAAGATGGTTATAAGTGTGGTTCCTTGTAACTCGAATATGTCATAAGTTGGGGACTGCCTGTATTGAAATGGCAACAGTTTTTTACTTGGGATCACCTTGACTTCCCTTCTGTTTGAAAGTTCTATACCTACACTGTCTATTCCCCTCTTTTATTGTTTTGACGTTGTTGTCATTTACAGATTGACATCTGTGTTTCCCTGATTTAAGTCTTTTTTTTTTCCACATTTTTTTTTTATTATACTTCAGGTGAAGGCTTACAGAACAAACAGTTTCTCAAGAAACAGTAGTACACATATTGTTTTATGAGATTGGTTAACAACCCCACAACATGTCAACCCTCTCTCTTCTCGATATTTTTTTTTTGGTGAAAATATACATAGCCAAAGATACACCATTTCCAAAATTTCTACATGCACAGTTCAGTGACATCGACTACACTCTTCCAGTTGTGCTGCTATTCTCACTTAAGATGAAGGCTTACAGAACAAAATAGTTTCTCATTTAACAGTTAGTACACGTTGCCCTATGACAATGGTTAACA